>NC_090448.1:168988074-169291308 GCF_031143425.1 Pleurodeles waltl | reverse complement strand
CAAAAAAACTGAAGAAAACGTCGATGGGGAGGAAAAATAGGAATGCTTAGGTATGCGTCTTTTAAATCAAGCGAACCATCCAATCTCCTTCTTGTAGAATGTCTCTTAGGAGGTGGATTCTCTCCATTTTGAAATGCCTGTAAACTATCCAGGTATTGAAGTCCTTGGGATTTAGAACCAGTCTTGAGACGCCGCCCTTCTTGTCTACCAGGAAGATGGGGCTGATGAACCATCTTGGGTGGGGATCTGAAAGGCAAATAGCTCCTTTTTTGAGAAGGGAAAGAATCTCTGAATTTATTACCTCTTGGTCGAGACAGGAAAAATGGAGAAGGGGGTGGAAAAAATGTTGGACAGGGGAATGATAAAACTCCAGTTTGAAACCCTGGATGGTCTCTAATACCCAAGGGTCCTTGGTTATTTTCTTCCATTCCAACAGACATGTTTGGACCCTGCCACCCAGAATTACTTCTGAGAAAGGAACGAGTCTCACCTGAAGTGGAGGTATCTTGGGAGGAGCCTTGCTGTCCTTTATAGAAGTTCTTGCGGAAGCGGGTTATCCCTCCACGGGGCGTGAGGGGTAGAAGGTGGCATCCGCTTGTTGGTCTCTGTAGTATCCCCGGCCACGGTGAAGGAATCGCACCTTGATAGTAGGAGCGGCCTGACGAGCGGCCCCCCATACGTCGGCCCTCCAAAAAAGAGTCTCTCTGAAAACCTTTTTTAGAGATAACTGAGCCTTGTCCATGGAATTAAAGGTAGCTGCAAATTTAGATAAATCCTTAATGAAAGGAGCACCGAAGAGGAGACCTTGGGCTACCTGACCTGCTTCAGAGGATGCCAGTTCATTGAGCTGGGGATCAATGCGCATCAAGATAGAGCGTCTTCTTTCTGTCGAGATCGCAACATTAGCATTACCCAGGAGGCAAATGGATCGTTGGGCCCAACCCACAAGAATATCAGGGTCAATTCGGGTGTTCGATTCTTTAGAAATGTATGCTAGTTCCAAAATCTTTGCTAGCGGGCCCGCGAGGTCAAGAAGTTTGTCTTGACATGATCTCCATGCTCAGTCTAGACCCTTCTTGGGGTCCTTTGCCCACTTTTTCATGAAGGTAACCATAGTGGGGTCAATGTCCGGCGTGTCAGTGACCTTACCCTCCAGATCCGGTCTAGGGCATTCCGCTCGTAGCCTTGCCCTTACTTCCTTGTCGAAGCTAGCTCTAATGTGCTCTTGCATGTAAAGCGCTACCTCAGGGGGAGGGGTCCAGCTGGAGGATCGAGGGTGGACAATGTCTTCAGGATTGAAGTTAAGAACTTGAGGAGTCTTGGGAGCAGGGTTCTTAGCCTTGTCAGACCTCTTGCGCTTACTAGGGCCTGGGAGCCCGCTCCGAGGAGAGTCAGATTCTGAGTCTGAAGAGGAATCTGAAGAGGATTGATCAGAAGACTGGTCTGAATCCTGAGCCTCCTGTAGCTCGGCAGAGCTATAACCATGTTGGTTTTGGATGGAGGCAGTTAGTTTATCAAAAAGTTCTGAATGAGCCCATTTCTTAGGTTTAGATTTGCCCTTGGAGGTAGAGGGAAGATCCCTATGGGGATCTTCGGCAGGGGGAATGGGAGGAAACCATCCCTTCTGGCGAGCAAAGCTCTCAAAGTGCTGCGTAAGGGGTCCCAAGGCTTTAGTCAGAGCCTTATTCACAGATAGCTGAACGCTATTGTCTAGGACACCCACCAAATTTTCTTCCAAAGAAGGGGAGTCGTCGCCAAAATATTCCTCCTCCTCATATGAAAATGAGTGAGCCATATTAATAGACAGTATGGGTAACTGTAATCAGGGGTAGTCAAAGACTACAATCAGGGGGAGTGCGAAACCCCAGCTGGCTATGAGGCACCAATATAAATGTAGAACGTGGAGAGAGCAGCCTGCAGCACTCTAGGCAGAGCCTATGCTAATTATTTCAACCCTGGGCCGACCAGATGGTCCCAGGGCGTCAGGGAGCACAAATGTCCTGAAAGAATATCAGGATATCGAGTATCCGGCTCAGGGGATGAAGCGCTGCACAGGAGAACCAAGGAGAGGCAGAATGCCTCTAGCGCGCGATCATTCCGCTTGGAAAACCGCCAAAACCTTGAAATGCAAGGTAATGAGCAGAAATGAGCTGGAACAATCGCGCGCGGGTCAAGTGCGGCCGGTACTCGGGTCCCCAAGGACCGATATGATCTACGGGCAATGCCTCGTAGAAGGCTCCCGCTCCCACTCCACAACGCAGGTGCCAAGGAACGCCGAACGCTTGCTAGATACGCTAAGTAAATATCACTACGCTAAGAAATATATAAACAGGAAAAGCACTTAACTGGCTGCGGCAGCAGCAAAGAAAGAGGAAGTTCATTATCCTCGTTTGGTTATATATATGTACAGTCTCTATGGTTATGACGTAATACCTTGAATGTTGGGATATGTTTTTGTTTTGATACTCTCTTTTGATTGGCTGCTGTAGAAATACATGTTTTATGATGTATAAATAATTTGTTGTATGTAATGGTTATCTTCTACCCAGCCCGGTCGGGTTTTTGGGTTACCCTCTGTGGTTTATGAGTGCTGTAAAAATAAAGCATAGAAAGAGAAGCATAATACGAAGCCTCCGGTCCTGAAATAGAATTCCCAACCACCGCGGTTTTGTCACGCAAACAAGATGACAAGAAATCTAACAGGAATAGGGCTAATTCCCTGCCTTGTTGTGAATAGCTCTATTCTTTTTAGTGAGCTGCCAGACAGTGATACCTTGTGGCAGCCAGCTCCCATAGTCAAAACAGCCGTTTGAGTGCTGCTGACACACGGCAAGTTTACAAAAGTCCCTGAGTAGAGTGGTGGTATAAGTATTATTGTATACTTTTAAAGCAGCCCTGTCACGTATTACGCAACATGGGTTAGACTAACACATTTTTATGTGGTGTCCGCATCACCGCATTAAAATGCACTAGTCATGAATTTTGAGCACCCTAGGTCCACGAGGTTTTGCTTAACCAGCAAATGCATTTCCATCGAGCATACTGACTGAGAGCCTGCTGGAGTCTCACAAATACATGTGATCTCTCTTGTTCATCCACATTATAGATCGGACAACTTTGTCTACTACAGTAACTTACTTAGGCGCCGAGGCTTCAATGAAGCCAAGACGGCTTCTTTTTTCGTTGTACCACGTGGTCTGTCAGCGTGTTGCGGGTGATAATCCGGAGAATTCGACAGTGCCCTAATTATAGTACATTCGTTAAGGATTCACAATCTTGTTGGACCATTGTTGTGATGCAAAAATGTTCTCCACAATTTATGGCATAAAAAGGATTTGCTCCATTCGTTGTTCAAATCGCAACGAGATGTAAACAATGATTTTTTTTTCATTAACCTCTTAGCTGCTGGGCCTTTCCCCCCCCAGTGCTGAGCCCTTTTTTGGCTATTTGGGGTAGTTCGCGCTTAGGGCTTCATAACTTTTTGTCCACATAAGCTAACCACGCCAAATTTGCGTCCTTTTTTTCCAACATCCTAGGGATTCTAATGGTACCCAGAGTTGGTGGTTTCCCCTGGAGGAGACCAAGAAAATAGCCAAAATACAGTGAAAATTTTGTTTTTTCCAAAAAAATGGGAAAAAAGGGCTGCCGAAGAAGGCTTGTGGTTTTTTCCCTGAAAATGCCATCAACCAAGGGTTTCTGGTGCTGAAATCACTATCTTCCCACCTTTCAGGAACGGGCAGACTTGAATCAGAAAACCGAATTTTTCAACACAAATTTGGCATTTTACTGGGACATACCCCATTTCTACTATATTTGGTGCTTTCAGCCTCCTTCCAGTTAGTGACAGGAATGGGTGTGAAACCAATGCTGGATCCCGGAATGCTAAACATTTCTGAAAACTAGACAAAATTCTGAATTCAGCAAGGGGTCATTTGTGTAGATCCTACAAGGTTTTCCTACAGAAAATAACAGCTGAAATAAAAAAATATTGAAATTGAGCTGAAAACAACAGCCATTTTTCTTTATGTTTTACTCTGTAACTTTTTCCTGCGATGTCAGATTTCTGAAAGCAATATACCGTTTTGTCTGCTGGACTCTTCTGGTTGCGGGGATATAAAGGGCTTGTAGGTTCATCAAGAACCCTAGGTACCCAGAGCCAATAAATAAGCTGCACCCTGCAGTTGGTTTTCATTCTATACTGGGTATACAGCAATTCATTTGCTGAAATATGAAGAGTGAAAAAGAGGTATCAAGAAAACCTTTGCATTTCCAAAATGGGATCAAGATAAGGTTTTGAGGAGCAGTGGTTATTTGCACATCGCTGAATTCCGAGGTGCCCATACTAGCATGTGAATTGCAGGGCATTTCTCAAATAGACGTCTTTTTTACACACTCTCTTATATTTGGAAGGAAAAAATGTAGAGAAAGATAAGGGGCAATAACACTTGTTTTGCTATTCTGTGTTCCCCCAAGTCTCCCGATAAAAATGATACCTCACTTGTGTGGGTAGGCCTAGTGCCCGCGACAGGAAATGCCCCAAAACACAACATGGACACATCCTATTTTTTTTAAAGAAAACACAGCTGTTTTTTCCAAAGTGCCTACCTGTAGATTTTGGCCTCTAGCTCAGCCGGCACATAGGGAAACCTACCAAACCTGTGCATTTCTGAAAACTAGAGACCTAGGGGAATCCAAGGAGGGGTGACTTGCGGGGCTCGGACCAGGTTCTGTTACCCAGAATCCTTTGCAAACCTCAAAAAGTGGCTAAAAAAACAAGTTTTCCTCACATTTCGGTGACAGAAAGTTCTGGAATCTGAGAGGAGCCACAAATTTCCTTCCACCCGGCGTTCCCCCAAGTCTCCCGATAAAAATGATACCTCACTTGTGTGGGTAGGCCTAGCGCCCGCGACAGGAAACGCCCCAAAGCGCAACGTGGACACATCAAAATTTTTGGAAGAAAACAGAGGTGTTTTTTGAGAAGTGCCTACCTGTAGATTTTGGCCTGTAGCTCAGCCGGCACCTAGGGAAACCTACCAAACCTGTGCATTTCTGAAAACTAGAGACCTAGGGCAATCCAAGGAGGGGTGACTCGCGGGGCTCGGACCAGGTTCTGTTACCCAGAATCCTTTGCAAACCTCAAAAAGTGGCTAAAAAAACAAGTTTTCCTCAGATTTCGGTGACAGAAAGTTCTGGAATCTGAGAGGAGCCACAAATTTCCTTCCACCCGGCGTTCCCCCAAGTCTCCCGATAAAAATGATACCTCACTTGTGTGGGTAGGCCTAGCGCCCGCGACAGGAAACGCCCCAAAGCGCAACGTGGACACATCAAAATTTTTGGAAGAAAACAGAGGTGTTTTTTGAGAAGTGCCTACCTGTAGATTTTGGCCTCTAGCTCAGCCGGCACCTAGGGAAACCTACCAAACCTGTGCATTTCTGAAAACTAGAGACCTAGGGCAATCCAAGGAGGGGTGACTTGCGGGGCTCGGACCAGGTTCTGTTACCCAGAATCCTTTGCAAACCTCAAAAAGTGGCTAAAAAAACAAGTTTTCCTCAGATTTCGGTGACAGAAAGTTCTGGAATCTGAGAGGAGCCACAAATTTCCTTCCACCCGGCGTTCCCCCAAGTCTCCTGATAAAAATGATACCTCACTTGTGTGGGTAGGCCTAGCGCCCGCGACAGGAAACGCCCCAAAGCGCAACGTGGACACATCAAAATTTTTGGAAGAAAACAGAGGTGTTTTTTGAGAAGTGCCTACCTGTAGATTTTGGCTTCTAGCTCAGCCGGCACCTAGGGAAACCTACCAAACCTGTGCATTTCTGAAAACTAGAGACCTAGGGCAATCCAAGGAGGGGTGACTCGCGGGGCTCGGACCAGGTTCTGTTACCCAGAATCCTTTGCAAACTTCAAAAAGTGGCTAAAAAAACAAGTTTTCCTCAGATTTCGGTGACAGAAAGTTCTGGAATCTGAGAGGAGCCACAAATTTCCTTCCACCCGGCGTTCCCCCAAGTCTCCCGATAAAAATGATACCTCACTTGTGTGGGTAGGCCTAGCGCCCGCGACAGGAAACGCCCCAAAGCGCAACGTGGACACATCAAAATTTTTGGAAGAAAACAGAGGTGTTTTTTGAGAAGTGCCTACCTGTAGATTTTGGCCTGTAGCTCAGCCGGCACCTAGGGAAACCTACCAAACCTGTGCATTTCTGAAAACTAGAGACCTAGGGCAATCCAAGGAGGGGTGACTCGCGGGGCTCGGACCAGGTTCTGTTACCCAGAATCCTTTGCAAACCTCAAAAAGTGGCTAAAAAAACAAGTTTTCCTCAGATTTCGGTGACAGAAAGTTCTGGAATCTGAGAGGAGCCACAAATTTCCTTCCACCCGGCGTTCCCCCAAGTCTCCCGATAAAAATGATACCTCACTTGTGTGGGTAGGCCTAGAGCCCGCGACAGGAAACGCCCCAAAGCGCAACGTGGACACATCAAAATTTTTGGAAGAAAACAGAGGTGTTTTTTGAGAAGTGCCTACCTGTAGATTTTGGCCTCTAGCTCAGCCGGCACCTAGGGAAACCTACCAAACCTGTGCATTTCTGAAAACTAGAGACCTAGGGCAATACAAGGAGGGGTGACTCGCGGGGCTCGGACCAGGTTCTGTTACCCACAATCCTTTGCAAACCTCAAAAAGTGGCTAAAAAAACAAGTTTTCCTCACATTTCGGTGACAGAAAGTTCTGGAATCTGAGAGGAGCCACAAATTTCCTTCCACCCGGCGTTCCCCTAAGTCTCCCGATAAATATGATACCTCACTTGTGTGGGTAGGCCTAGCGCCCGCGACAGGAAATGCCCCAAAACAGAACGTGGACACATCACATTTTTTCATAGAAAACAGTGCCTACCTGTGGATTTTGGCCTCTAGCTCAGCCGGCACCTGGGGAAACCTAGCAAACCAGCACATTTTTGTAAACTAGAAACCCAGGAGAATCCAAGATGAGGTGACTTGTGGGGCTCGGACCAGGTTCTGTTACCCAGAATCCTTTGCAAACCTCAAAATGTGGCTAAAATACCACGTTTTCCACACATTTCGGTGACAGAAAGTTCTGGAATCTGAGGGGAGCCACAAATTTCCTTCCACCCAGCGTTCCCCCAAGTCTCCCGATAAATATGATACCTCACTTGTGTGGTTAGGCCTGGTGCCTGCGACAGGAATAGATCACACAACGGTCAATGTTGGTCCTTACGTGAGGCAGCTGTTGACCCTGGGGTGATCCATTCCTGACACAGGCACTAGGTGTAGGCACTCAAGTGGGGTAGTGTTTTTATCAGGACAGGTGAGGAGTCACTGGGTGGTAGGAATGTTGTGGATCCCAGCATATTCCTGTAGTTTGTGTGACAGAAATGCGAGAAAAATAGAGTTTTTTCTCAACATTTCAGCTTTGCAGGGTATTCTGGGTAAGAAAACTTTGGGGAATCCACACAAGTCACACCTCTGTGGACTCCCCCGAATGTCTAGTTTCCAGAAATGTTTGGGTTTAGTGTGTTTCTCTATATGGCCGCCGAATCCAGGACCAAAAACACAGGTGCCTGCCTTACAAAACCAGTTTGTTTTGCCATAGACAATTTTGATGTCTCCACAATATGATTTGGGTGGTGGAATTTGGGGCTGAACTAAATTGGTGAGCTCCCAAGAGAGCACTCTCTCTCTGCTTGCCGCCGCATTCACCTGCTCTCTGGGTTGGCCTAACCCACTATTACCCAGTTGCACGAACAGCTTGCGAAGGGACAGCAGGACTGTCCTCATCACCTCCCTCATAATGTACTGGAAGAGGAGTTTTCGAATGGGACTCCTCTGACTGAAAAATCACTCCCAGAGTCTGCGCCATTGTCCTATCCCTCAGATGCTGTCTCAGTATCTGATGTCTCAGTCTCTGATCCTATGTCAGAGCGGTCCTCTATAACCCGAGTGCAGGCAGCAGTCATCCATCAAGATGCCATCTCTGCTATTGGCTAAACTGTTGCTCTAAAACACTAGCCTACGTAGACAGTCACAAAATCGATGGTGTGTGTGAGATACGTGCAACAGTAGAGGCCACCTTACCTGCGCTTCTTCCCTCAATCAGCATGTACTTTCAAGACACTCAAAAAACACCTTGTCACATACCATTCGTCACAGTCTTTAGCACCTCCTGCGCCCAGTCCAACAATCATTATTGGTGCTCCCACTCCCTCCTCCTCGGATTCCCTCATTACCACCCAGCAAAAGTGCCCTTCATCTCTCCATAGACTTTACTAATGTACTCAGCTATTTACATAAAATACAGATGTGCTCTTTGCAGTAGGCATATAAACCTTCTGCGCTTCTTTATGGCACTAAAACTGCCACTAGACAAGTCGGACCCTTTTCCCCCCAGGGAAACCACACACATATTGACAAAAGTGATGTATATATGACAGCCAACCACCTGAAACTCAACTCAAGCAAAACCGAAATAATCCTCTTTGGCCCTCACCAAAAAAACCTGGGACCCCCCATGGTGGCCCACCACGCTAGGCCCTGCACCCACCCCCGCCAACTACGCACGCAACCTCAGCATCATCCTAGACTCCTCCCTCTCTATGACCCAACAAATCAACGCTCTTACCTCCTCATGCTTCAACAAACTCCGTATACTGAAAAACATTAAAATGGATCCCCACAGAGACCAGAAAAACTGTCACTCACGCACTCATCAGCAGCAGGCTTGATTACAGAAACGCCCTCTACACCGGCACCACTCTAAAACTCAAGTGCAAACTACACGCATCCAGAACTCAGCAGCACGACTCATCCTCGACCTCCACCGACACGAACACATCTCTCCACACCTCAAATCCCTCCACTGGCTCCCCATTGACAAAAGGATCACCTTCAAGATCCTCATCCTCACACACAAATCACTCCACAACACAGGCCCTGCCTACCTCAACGAGAGTCACCTTCCACACCCCCACACGAAACGTCCGTTCAGCTGACCTCTCTCTCGCCTCTGACCCCCGCATCAAACACACCACCACCGGGGGCAGATCCTTCTCCTACATTGCACCCAAAACATGGAACGCACTCACAACCCACATTCGCAAGACCCAAAACCTACTTCTTTTCAGGAAGGGCCTCAAAACCTGGCTTTTTGAACAGTGAACCTCCTAGCCCCTTTCCCTCCCCCCCGTCCCCCCCCCCAGCGCCTTGAGACCCTCACAGGTGAGTAGCGCGCTTTATAAATCTCTTTGATACAGATCTACCTATATATATATATATAAATATATATCTACATAGATATATCTATAGATATATCCATGTACCTAGATATATCTATCTACATAGATATATATATATAGATATATACATATATTTTTTTTTAGTTGTTGTATGGTTTCCTTGGGGGCCAAAATGCCCCCCAGGGAAACCCTACAACATCTAAAAAAAAAAATGCCCCCCACAGGGGGTCACCCTGCCCACGGGCGACCCCCTGTCATTTCATTTTTTTTTTTGAAAAAAAAAAAAAATCCCCTGGGGGGGGGGGGGGGGGGGGCGCGATCGCCCCCCCCCCCCCTCCCCAGGGGGCACCTACCTTTTTATTTTTTTAGGAAAATTATCCGGGGGGGCGGCCCGTTTTCCGGGGGGGGGCTGCCCCCCAAAAGTGAAATCCCTGGTGTCTAGTGGGGTTTCCTGGCCCCCGATCGCAGCTGTGCTGCGATCGGGGGCCAGGAAACCGTTTCAGAAGGCCTCATAAGAAAGGGGAGACTCTCCCCTTTCTTACGAGGCCTTCTGAAACTGTTTCTGGCCCCCGATCGCAGCACAGCTGCGATCGGGGGCCAGAAACAGTTTCAGAAGGCCTCGTAAGAAAGGGGAGAGTCTCCCCTTTCTTACGAGGCCTTTTCAAAATGTTTCCTGACCCCCCCGATCGCAGCTGTGCTGCGATCGGGGGAGCCAGGAAACCTGAAAGTGTTTCCTGGCCCCCGATCGCAGCACAGCTGCGACCGGGGGCCAGGAAACACTTTCAGGAAGGCCTCGTAAGAAAGGGGAGTGTCTCCCCTTTCTTACGAGGCCTTCCTGAAAGTGTTTCCTGGCCCCCGATCGCAGCTGTGCTGCGATCGGGGGCCAGGAAACACTTTCAGGAAGGCCTCGTAAGAAAGGGGAGACTCTCCCCTTTCTTACGAGGCCTTCCCGAACGTGAAAAAGGCCGTTTTCCCCATGAAAGCAGGAAGCGGCCGCAAGGCTGCTTCCTGCTTTCATGGGGAAAACACCTTTGCAACGTCAGCGCGCCTCGCGGCGCGCTGACGTCACAAAGGGGCGGGTGGGGGGCGGGGGGAGACACGGTAGCTTCCGTGTCTCCCGGGGGGGGAAAAAAAATAAAAAATAAATCCTCGGGTGCGACGCACCCGAGGATTTATTAATGCCCTTCCTGGTGTCGGCCACTGGTCGTGACCCGCACCAGGGAGGGTGTGTGGGCGTCGGCCAGTGGC
This sequence comes from Pleurodeles waltl, assembly GCF_031143425.1. Classification (NCBI taxonomy): domain Eukaryota; kingdom Metazoa; phylum Chordata; class Amphibia; order Caudata; family Salamandridae; genus Pleurodeles; species Pleurodeles waltl. The sequence goes on along the minus strand of NC_090448.1, from coordinate 169,280,818 downwards.
CGACGCCCGCATTTAAGAGGTTAATACAAATTTAGTGGAATTTGTTTATGTGATCTGATCCCGTATTGCCAACTTGTTCAAATTGTGTGATCTTGGGGCTATTCCCCAAGGCTTCCTTATTATTTTCATTCAAAGGAATTACACTGATACTAGAAAATAGTAACAATACAGTTAGTGGAATTTGTTTATGTGGTCTGATCCCGTATTGCCAAATTGTTCAAATTGTGTGATCTTGGGGATATTCCCCAAGGTCTCCTTATTATTTTTGTTCAAACCGGTGGAAGGCCCAGGCCTTCCTCCGGCATTAGGAATTACACTAATACTAGAAATTAGTAACAAAACTGAAGGCGGGATTGAAAGAGAAAAAAGAAGAGTGTGTTGTTAAGACAGCAGTATGTTAAAGGAATTGCTGCATGGATGGATGTGCTAACTGCAGGCTGAGTGAAATAAGTATTTTTATACTTTGGATAATAATGACACCTAGTGTATACAGCTTTGTGGAGATATAATTTAAAGTTCAAGAACTGACGGGGAGCTGAACTATTTTACACATGCCAATGTGTAAAAAAGTGGTCTTGTGTCTAAAGTGGTAGTTATAAACCCATAAGACTTTAGCATGTTGATTGCATCTAAAACCTACTTGGTCACACCATGTTATCCTATGCATTACCATCTGACCTCACTGATGTGGGGCACCTTGTTTGCTTTTGCTTGCCAGCAATGCACCACGTCACTGTCACCACACAGTGTATCTGGTTGCTATCCTGAGACACTGAGGCGGCAGCTTTCTTTTTAGGGTCGAGCCTGCGTCGCATGCGCTAGCGCATACGTATTGCTAGCGAGACGCTTAAGGTATTAGAAAAGGGCTCGGAGCCCCGTCAACGTCACGTCAGTGTCTTTCATTGGCAAGTTGGCTTGCCTGTTAGAATCTGCTTCTTTTTATTAGTGGAAGGCACGCATACGTCATGCCTTTTCCGTGGTTAGCCCTCCTCGAGCGCAGCGACCAAGTACAGAAAACATGCGTGGCTTACTGGGGTTGTGGACTACTTTTTCTCTGTTTTCGGAGCGCGATCTCGCTGGGCAGAAGTCGAGCGCTTCGTTAATTGCACTTTTGCCAGTAAACTGTACAGTGCGATCGCGCTGTTTTTTTCTTTTAATGCAGGGAAAATCCGGTTGGGAGTTTACAACTTTGAACAGTTGTAACTCCGACAAATGCGAGACCCTAGTGCATTGCAAATGCTTGTTCCTTTCTGCGCCTGCCCGCTGCAAGTAAAATCCCCGAAGAGGTGTGACAGCTCAGTACAGGCTGGTGTGTTTTGGCTGCTTATGGGCCCGTTGAGCCTGTTGAGTCTCGTGGGCTAGGTTGTTAATTTCTTTATATATCCACAAACACTGCATGCAACAAGTTTAAATAAACTCGGTCTTCTTTAACTTCCAAAACACCTATATAGTGTTTGAGGTGGCGACCAGCAGCTTTCTTTTTCCTCTCCATACTCGTCACCCGTGCAGTTCCCAAAAGGTAGGTGTAGCAGGTCAGAGTTTGATCTTATTTTCTTTTTCACTTTTGGAGGCCGGTTGGGTCACAAACCTTGCCTGCAGCAATCTTAAATGCACACAGTCCCCAATAGTTTCTAAAATACCTGTGCAGCACAGCTTGAAAAGTTAAAAAGTTAAAAAGTTAAAAACTGCTGATCTGCAAATGCGGGCCACGATTTTTAGTATATGATTTGCTAATAGGGGTGTTTGACCTGGCAGCTTTTTGGCATGTCTCCCCTGTCTTTTTGCCTTCTGACCTCCTTGCTTTATGGTGTACTGGACTCTGCTTTTGCTGGTTTATTGTCTCTGCGCACTTTACCACTGCTAATCAGTGCTAAAGTGCAAGTGCTCCCTATTGAAATTGTACTGTTGATTGGTTTATCCATGACTGGAATATTTGATTTACTGGTAAGTCTCTAGTAAAGTGCACTAGAGGTGCCGGTAAATCAAATGCTACTAGTGTGCCTGCAGCACTGGTTGTGCCACCCACATTAGTAGCCCTGTACCCATGCCTCAGACATGCCACTGCAGTGTCTGTGTGTGCAGTTTTAAACTGCCAAGTCGACTTGGCAAGTGTACCCACTTGCCAGGCCTAAACCTTTTCTTTTACTACATGCCAGGCACCCCTAAGGTAGGCCCTAGGTAGCTCCAGTGGCAGGGTGCAGTGTATGTTTAAGGTAGGGCATATACTAGTGCGTTTTATATGTCCTAACAGTGAAATACTGCCACAATACTGCCATAGAATGCCACTGCAAATATATAATTGCTAGTATTAAACACCTTGTGTGCAAGAAGATCTGGAATAGGCCTGCCTGTTAGGCCAAGGATTTATTAGGTCTGAAAGTAGGCAGCTCTACCTTGCTGTTAAAAAAATGGAAAGCTGTCATTTTTGGGCACCACACTGAAATAAAGAGGGATCCAGCCCTTGTCGGTGCCCCCTGTGGCTACGGCCCTGATTTGTATACTTATAGTCTTACTGGGCTGGGAGAGAGGGAGGGAGGCTTTTGTGTGGGCTGTATCCCTGCCTCACAGAATGGGCTGGTTTACCCTCTACTGATGTATGGACCCAGGGCTGAGGTTTAAAGGGGTTGTATTACACTTGAAAGGGTCCCTTTGAGGCCAACCCCTGAATAAAGACATTTTGGAGTATAAGTACAGGGGCTCTGACCCTGTGATTTTTAGAGCACTTTTGGAATTGGGACTGAATCTCTCTCAGAAGGACTGCTGCGCTGCACAAGGGACTCACCTTGACTGGTCTTCTGCTGTTGCCCTGCTGCCTGCTGGGTGGCATAAAAGACTCACTAAATTGCTTTTCTGGTTGTTGCCCTGCCCCCAGCTGCTCCCTGACTCTATTCTGCAAGGACACTGTGGAGCTACAAGGAGAGGTCGCCTCTTGGAATCACAGGTCTGATTGTGCTGGTCTGCCTGCCTAGTGTTCACCCTCCACTTTATTACTGCCTGCAAAGTATTGCCTAATGTGTAGTATCCTGGCCCTTGCCTTATCAGGATACTGAGTCTCATTATAAGGATTATATTTTCCTACATAATATTTCTGATATATGTTGTTTTGCCTTGTATTGTCAGGATAACATGTATCATCTCAGTATTTACATGATATACACAGTATTCATGTTTGATGTCACTTATGGTCTTATATTTACAATACAAAAAAATCATTGTATCACTGGTGTGAGTGTGTTGCCTAAATGCTTTCCACATGACCTCTGGAGATAACCCTGACTGCTCTGCGCCAAGCTACCAGGGGGTGAGCACTGGTTGTCTTGGGTGTGCAACTTACTTACCCTGACTAGAGTGGTGGATTCTGCCTGGCTTAGGTGCATATCCTAGCCAACCTGAAACCCCATTTCTAACAATGCCATTAGGTGATTATCAGTTTTTCCTAGTCATTTCACTTTGCTATTGTGTTAGCTGACATTTTGTTTTCAAAGTGCATACTTGAGATAATAGTATCAGACAATTGTTGCCAAGGCTTTTCAAGAGAATCTCAAGACATGTAGTAGTGGTCATAAGAGGACAACATTATTCCATCCTCACTCTAATAGGCAAATGGTAATATTCAATAAGACCATAAAATAATCAATACATTTGACTCTCAAAAGTGGATTGAATCAGATGAAGGCCCTACAAGGCTCTTTTTTGATCTACAGAGCTACTTCCAAATGTTTGACAGGCAAGTTTATTTTTGAGCTGCTGAGTTTGCATGTTCCATTGTTGGAACCTTTCCCTTGGAAGTTAAGAGAGAAGCTAGTGAAGGATAAGGATACATAATACTCAAACATTTACAAAAAAGTTAAGAATAAAAAATAAAATGAATTGTACTTGTGTGGAAGGAAAAGTACATTTGGAACCAATGAGTGAAGGCAATTTGTGAGAGATAAAGGACTAAGGGCCAGATGTAGCAAAGGTTTTTCCCCATTCTGTGTCTATGGGAAAAAGTGTTCGTACATATGGCCCTAAATAATTCCCATCCGGGAACATTTAATTGGTTGAATCTTGTCAAAGTCACTGACTTATTTTCTAATTTGGTTACATTTGAGTGTGATAAGGTTTGGCATTTGAACCAAGTTTCTGTTTACAAGCAGTGTTTAGGAGAATAAGAATGCCAATTGTTATTGTCTTAGCAATAGTGGAGGAAGTTTGTCAAAAATGTGATTACTAATTTGGGGAGGGGAGTGCCATGACGAATCAATAAACCCACTTTGGTTAGGTCAAAACACAATTTTGGAAGAATCCCTGCTCATCCTCTGCTACCTATAGCACTAGCAGCAAGCAATCCCCATAGAATTGTGTGCTAAGGTCAAGTAGTACCAACAATTTTAAAGTAAAGAATGAAAGATTATCAAAATAGTTTAGGATATGTATTTTTAAAGTTTCACGGCCAAAAGCGCCTAGGAAAAGTGAAGCAATATGGAATAAAAACAGTTTGCAGTACACTGGGACCTAGGCACAATTTCAGTCCGACCAAAATGAAGCGGAGGTTGGATGCACCAAGCACGTTGTTGCGGCTGAAGGTTTTACCTTCAGACCTAAGGCCTGATATAATTATTGGCGGAAGGAGTAATGTTTCCATGGCAAAATACTTTACTCCTGCAATGGTGAAGGGTACTCTACCTGCCATATTTAGAGATGCCCACTGCCCCTATGGATATCCCTAGCATGTCCAGCAATGGTCATCACTGAGGTCCCTGGAAATGCATTTTAAGTTTGACAGACAGCTCTGTCACCATGACAGAGCCATGTATCAAAATCACAATTTTTTCATTTTCACAAAGAAAATCCCAAAGCGTTCATCATGGTCGTGACGAATAGTGAAAACTGGCCATGTGTCCACTCAATCATAATACAATGGGTAGACACATGGCAAAACCTCTAACAGCTCTTACTCCATTGCTCTGTAGGTGGTGTGTATAAGTGGTGGAGACAGAGTAGCCTCCACAGTCTATACACTGAAGGTCCACTCGACACTAAATGAGACGAGCGGACCTGCAGGTTGGCAGAAAGGCCACTCAGTCACTATTGCAACAGAATACCCTTTCCGCCAACAAATAAATCAGGTCCTTAGTCTCCAACTTCTCACAATCTTATATTGTCATGATGCACAGGACAAGTTTACCTTTGCATACTGGTCCAGCACAGGGAATCCAAACCTCTTGAACATATGCATATTTAGAAGCAGAAGTGGATGGCCGGGTGCACAGAGTATGGATGCTGATTGGAAAGAAGCTTTGCATTGTTAAACACATGAGTAAAGACAAGTGGGACTTCATGTACCATGGAGCCAGAGGACTCTCACAACACTTGCGAATGGTGGCAGCCAACTAGAATACCTGAGGCCTCATTTACAAGGAAGTGGTGCATCGGCTCCGATGCACCAGTTTCCTTGCATCTCCCTGTGCCCCCCTAACGACAGGATGGTAGCACTGCATTTATAATACAACACACCATGGCACTCGTTAGCTCAACTGCGCTAAAATGTTTGACACAGTTGTGGAGTTTTGCTGGACTAGCATAAAAAATGTATATGCTAGTCGAACAAACCTCGGGGAGGCCCATTGAAAAGGGCCTAGCATAAGTTTAATGCCTGCCCTGGGCAGTCTTTAAAAAATGACGGTAGAATCTTGTAGATTTCACTGTGTCATTTTTTGGGGCCTCCCTTCTGGTAACACCTCCCTTGCATACATTATACCTGTCACAGGTATATTGTGCCACAAGGGTTTACAAACCTGCGCAATGATGACATTGTGCCAGTTTGTAAATACTGCGAGGGTGGGGGACTGTTTTGCGCCATGGCAAGACCGCCATGTCGCTATGGCACCGCCCCTTATATTGTAAGTTCCTCATGTTCCACAATGTAGTTGCTAGGCAATCGTGACACATAGTTGGTGCAGCTGGAAATCTATTGTCAGAAGTTTGTAATCCTTGCAATCTCTGTTTCTTGGAAGGCAATTAAATACTGAACAGGAGTCAAGGAAGTATTCTAGACCAACACCTGTGGTAAACGATATAGACCTTGGACTTTAAATATTGTTTCAGAAGTGATTCATTAAGGATTGTGAACCCTGACATCACGCTTGTTTTTTTTCAAAGACGTCACCCATTTAGGATTGCGAACTCTATACTTGTGAATTTTACATGAGGTATAAAATCTTCATCGGGAAACGCCCTCTACGCCGACTCTTAAACAATGAAGTCCTGGTTAACGAAAGCGTAACAACGCTTTCCTTAACCACAACTTCGCTGTTTTGTGCCTTAACCACGCATGTGCTGAACAACGAACATGTGTGGTTAAGGCACAAACAAGGGAGTCGGCTGAGGTGTACGACGTGGACGACGAGGCGATGACTCAGGTAAGTGGGGGGTCGGGGGTTTTAGGTTTTGGGGCGGGGTGGGGGGCCGGGGCGTTTTAGGTTTTGGGGTGGGGGGTCGGGGAGTTTTAGGTTTTGGGGCGGGGGTCACGGGGTTTTAGGTTTTGATGCGGGGTGGGAGGTCGGGGGGTTTTAGGTTTTGGGGCAGGGGTGGGGGTTGGGGGGTGTGGGGTTTTAAGTTTTGGGGCGGGGTGGGGGGGCGGGGGGTTTTAGGTTTTGGGGCGGGGGTGGGGGGTCTGGGTGACGCATGCAGGAACAATGGATGCCTATTGCTAATGCCTTTACCAGGAATGCCTTTACAATTAAATATCGTTGTTAAGGCATTCGTGGTAAAGGCATTAGTGGTACCAACGAGGTTGTTGTTCCAACCTCGTTGTTCAGGCACTCGTTGTTCCGGCAGGCGGCGTTCCGACATACAACCTCTTCATCTTGCACAGATATATCCTTCTAAGAAGACATATAGGCCCTTATTATGACATTGGCGGTAAATGCCGCTTACCACCACGGGGACGGCCACCAACATACTGCCGCGGTGGCGAATATTCATTTCCCATATTATGACACACACACACCAATCCAACAGAATACTGCCACATACACAAATCCGCCAGACCAAAAGTCAGTGCTAAAGTGGCGGTACTAACACCCATACCATTACACCAACAAAACAACGCCCACCACATTATGACCCGCGAATCACCATGGAGGACATTTAATTGCGATAAACCATTGGTGGTACATACCACAGCGCTCCGAATGGACATCCACATACAAAACAACACTACATTGGCCAAAACCGAAATCACACACCTGACACTCATACACACACCACACCCACCCACAGCACCACAAAACACACACACACATTACCCACAACCCTTTACAAACAACAATTACTGCCAGGAGAGTGACACGAACAGCACAGAGACAACTAGACACATACACCACATACACCCATACATCCCTCACGCACCTCACATCACACACCCCACCACACCACACAACACCCATGTCCCCACAAAGGCACCCTCGTTTCACTGATGAGGAGTTAAGGGTCAAGGTGGAGGAAATAGTCAGGGTAGAGCCACAGCTGTTTGGAGCACAGGTACAGCAAATATCCATTTCCAGGAAGATGGAGCTATGGCGGAGAATCGTGGACAGGGTGAACACCATGGGACAGCACCCAAGAACAAGGGATGCCATCAGGAAGAGGTGGAACGACCTAAGGGGAGGTACATTCCGTGGCAGCAAGGCACCAGCTCACCATTCAAAGGACTGGTGGTGGACCCCCACCTCCTCCCTCACAGCTCACAGCATGGGAGGAGCAAGTCTTGGCATTACTGCATACTGAGGGACTCGCTGGAGTAGCTGGAGGACTGGACACTGGTGAGTCAACATTTACTACTTATCACCTCCGATACCTGCATGCCATCACACCCCCTCACCCTCACTCCCATCACTCACCTCCATCCCACACACTGCACCTACACATCTGACTAACCCCATTGCCAAATCCTGCATGCCATACCAATGCATGGACAGCCCTCCAAGCCCTGCATGGACACCCATCACTAAAGCACGCACAGCATAGGGAAACTAACAATCCCACAATATATCACCATACACAAACAAAGGTGGCAGGGCAACAGCAACGATAGAAGGGAAGCCAGGGTTGTACAATATGTCACAGACTTGATGCATAATACCTCACTGACATCCCCACAGGTGCACCACCCAATACCAGCCAAGAGGAGGTGCCACGACTATCCAGTCCCCCAACAGAAGATGCCCCCAGTGATGACAGTAACTCTGGACTTCAGGATCTGGACCAACAACCTGGCACATCAGGGACCACTGGACAGTCGGTCACCCCAGCCCACTCACATTCCACCACAGAGCTCCCCCATCAGTATCCAACACCACAGCATCCACCCAGCGTACGCACACCTCTGTCCCCAGGACACGTCAATCAGCAGTGTGCCAACCTGTACAAGGACCCCAGTCCACACCTCACCCCCAAGACAATCAGGGACCTGGGGTCAGTGGCAGTGGGCACACCATTTAGGGGACAGAGGCACAGGGTAACAGGGACACTGGGAGGAACTCTGAGCGCCAGAGGGAGGACAGGCTCAGGGAACCGACTCTCCAGGAGGCACTCACCGAGATCCTGGAAGCCTACCAACATTCCCAGGACACGATGGGCCAGATCCTTGACAACGTGCAGGAGAACAGGTGGCTGCAGGAGGAACAGTATCAGGGGATCAGGGAGGACTTGCAGACCATCAACACCACTTTGATCTCCATAGCAGGGGTGCTGGCAGACATGGCCAACATCATGAGGAAAGCAACAACACACCAGCGGGCCCCTACCACTAGGCTGTCCATCGCCCAGCCCTCTACGTCCGCTGCAGCTAGTGGGCAGGAGGCCCTGCCACAGGACCCACAGGCCACCAGCACCCCTCCCCTTGCAGAAGGTGAACCACCCCGAAAACGTTCCCTGCGACCAAGACAGAAGCCAGAGACACTTGCCAAGACCATCGCCAGGAAATTAGACTCTCCTGATTGTCACCTTGTCCCCCATTGTCACCTTGTCCACTTTGAACTGCCTTTGCTCCCCTTTCTATGGCCCCATGGACACTGGACCTGTGCTACAAACAGACTGGAACAATACCCTGGACTTTCCTCCATCATCACCCCATTCCATTGCACTTTCCCCTCAATTTCATAGCACTACAATAAACACCCTTGAACACAACTTGACTACTAGCATTTTATGTGTTGAAAATGTGCATTTATGGAAACAGTCACATCTAGTGCAAATGATCTGAACACTGCGAAAGCATAGAAATTATAGCCGTCTGTAGTCATCACATCAGTACACAGCTGTTATCTCACCAACATCTGTAAAATGAGAAGCCATAGGTGACAGTAAGTTGAGATGCAATGGAAGTTAATGCCATCATGCTACACCCACACACAATACATCAACACAAACAAAGGAATGGTCAGTTGCACTGTCTCACCTTTGTGTCATTGGAAGTATTGACGTAGAACTGATGTTCGGTTGTCCTCATCCTCTGCCTCCTCATCCTCACTGTCCACAGGGTCCACTGCTACCACAGGGGCATCTCCAGTCTCCTCCTCCTGCAGAAAAGGTACATGCCATCTGAGGGCCAGGTTGTGCAACATGCAGCATGCCACTACTATCTGGCAGACCTTTCCGGGTGAGTAGCACAGGGATCCTCCTGTCAGATGGAGGCACCTGAACCTGGCCTTCAGGAGCCCGAAGGTCCTCTTGATGATCCTTCTGGTTCACCCATGTGCATCATTATAACGTTCCTCACCCCCTGTCCTGGCATTCCTCACAGGGGTCAGCAGCCACAATAGGTTTGGGTAGCCAGAGTCACCTGCAAGTACTGAGAGACAACATTTAGCCTCACACAATACTATGGGGATGACACCTGAAGGCATACACTAACATACAGTAAGTGGGGACCATGGCTCACCTATTAGCCACACCCTGTGCCTCTGTAGCTGGGCCATCACATTTGGGAGGCTGTTGTTCCTCAGAACAAAGGCATCATGCACCGACCCAGGATATTGATCCAAGCATTGCTGTGGGAGATGTAATGGTCCACCAGGCACACCATTTGCACATTCAGTGAGTGGAAACTCTTACGATTCCGGAACGCCTGTTCATTCTGGCAGGGGGGGGGATAACGCAATATGTGTCCAGTAAATCGCCCCAGCAATATTGGGTATATGTCCCATTGTATAAAATCCGGCCTTCACAGTGGCCAGATCTTCCACCTGGGGGAAAGCTATGTAGCTGCACATGTGTTTCACCATGGCAGACAAAACACTTGCCAGAACGATTGAGAACATTGGCTGTGACATTCCTGCTGCCAAGCCCACTGTCATTTGGAAAGAACCAGTTGCCAGGAAATGGAGCACTGATAGCACTTGCACAAGAGGGGGGATCCCAGTGGGATTACGGATAGCTGATATCAGGTCAGGATCCAATTGGGCACATAGCTCTGTGATTGTGGCCCTGTCCAATCTATAGGTCAGTATTATGTGCCTGTCCTCCAGTGTAGTCAAGTCCACAAGGGGTCTGTACACTGGGGTTTGTCTCCTCCTCCTATTCATCCACAGCAGTAGGTATCTAAGGGACACAAGAGTGAGTAGGCTGTCACAATTTGAACAATGGAACCACAACCTCAGTGTACATAGTGCATTTATGTGATGGGACAGTGGGAATGGCGAGGTATGTGCTAATCTAGGCTGTGACACATTTAAGGTAGATATGACCGTTGTCTGCCACCATGAAATGGCGACCGCCTGTCCTGTATGTAGGGACAGGTGGGAGTGAGGTACCTCCGCCGACGTTGGGTGTTGTGGCCGAAGACGGTCTTGCACTGCCGTGCAATTCCCCATTGGGTAATATGGGGCTCTATGGAGTACAGTGGCCAATGGAGATCAGCGCAGGCGGTGCCGGTGTACACCGCCGCAGAAGTGACCCGCATTTTCTATCTGATTCCTCACTTGTTTCCTGGCCTTCAACAGGAGAACACCTACACTGCATGTGCTGCAGTGCCCTGTGTCTGGAGCCTACCATGGCCCGTGTGACTGGGGAAAGGGCCCCTGCCTTCACTTCGGAGGAGTTGGAGAGATTGGTGGATAGAGTCCTACCCCAGTACGGACTGCTGTTTGGGCCTCCAGACCAACAGGTGAGTACACCTTGGGCACAATGCATGTGGGAAGGATGCATGGAGATGTGTGTACAAGCATCGTGTCATCGGGGGTGTAATGTGGTGGTGTACATGGGGTGCGCCGATGTGTGTGCCCTTTGTGACGGAAACAGGATTGGTGGGCCATACATGTGACAGGCTAGATTGTATGTGTAATGGTGTACTCCTGTCTGTATTCCCTCTGGAGGTCAGCACCCATCAAAAGAAGGGATTATGGCGTGCCATCGCCAAGGACGGGTGGACCCTGGGGGTCTATGGCAGGGGGAGCACCCACTGTCGGAAACAGTGGGAGGACCTGAGACGCTGGGCACGGAAGACCGCAGAGGCCCAGCTGGCCTCCCAATGATGAAGGGGTGCCCATCGGAACCTGACCCCCCAGATGGCCTGCATACTGGTGGTGGCCTACCCAGGGCTGAATGGGCACTTGAGGGCATCACAGCAGCCACAAGGGGGTGAGTACAGCGGTCATTACTACAATAATTGTCAGGTGGCATGGGTTTCTGGGTGGTGGGTGTGAGTTAGTGGGTGCCCCTTAATGCCAGGCCAAACATTGCAGCGTGATCCAGCCCAAGGGTAATGGGTGTATGGAAAATGCAGGTAACCTACCTTGTTAGCATTCCATGTCAGTCAGGGCCTTGTGGGTACCAGGAGGGGTGCAGTTGGTGGTGTGTGGCCCTCATCTTGCCGTGGCATCTAGCCAAATCACTGGCATTGCAATGCATAGTGCTCAATCTTGATCCCTGTACGTGACGGTGCTGTGTATGCCAACTGTGGTGTTGGTGCAGTATTTGACCCAGTGTTTCCTTTCTCTCTCTACCCCCCTTTTTTCTTCTGTCATCCTGTCCATGTGTGCATTAGCATCATCTGGCGGAAGAGCAGGGGCACCGGCGACAGAGGGAGCTACATCCCACAGGGCCCTGGAGGCAGCGTCCACCGACGCCGAGGGAACCAGTGGGATGCAGGGCGAGGGGAGCACCACGGCGAAGACAGGAGGCGACAACACAGACTCAGATACCTCCTCCGATGGGAGCTCCCTGGTGGTAGTGGACTCCTCTGTGACCACCCTAGCTGCAGGTACAGCTGCCACCCCCATACCAGCACGCCCTCCCAGTAGCCCCTCAGCGAGTTGCCCGTGCCCGCTCACCCAGGAGGGTGGGCATCTCCTTCGCCCCAGGCACCTCAGTCCCTGCCCCAGTTGGCTCTGCTTCCCAGAATGAGGAGGCTATTGACCTCCTGAGATCCATCTCTGTAGGGCAGTCAACCATGTTGAATGCCATCCAGGGGCTGGCATCCCAGATGCAGTAATACAATGCATTCCTGGAGGGCATTCACAGTGGATTGGCAGCCCAACAGCGATCGATTCAGGCTCTGGCCTCCTCTCTAATGGCAGCCATTGTCCCTGTTCAAACCATCCCCTCTCAAACTAACACTTTCCAGTCCCAGTCTCCTCAACCCCAACCCATCCCATGCACACATACAGATGAGCATGCACACAAGACAACACACAAGAGAGGCACAGTCAAACACAGGCACCACACTTCATCCCACAAGCACGCACGCAAACACCAGACAGCTGCAGACACAACCACATCCACTGCCTCCACTGTCTAACGCCTCCTCCTCCTCCGCTATCTCCCTCACAGTCACTTCCACACTCACACCTGCATGTACTGCATCAACATCCACCACCAGAATCACCACACCAAGCAACACACTCACCTCACTTGCAGACCCCCCCACAACATCCATGCATGCATCCCCTGTGTCCTCTCCACCTGTCTGTCCCCCCCAAAGGACACAAACACAAGCACTCACACACCCAACAGCCATCCACCTCCCATCAGCACACTGCCCATGCACCTGCACCCAAGTCCAGCAGACATACACCTGCAACAACCACTCCCTCAACCTCCACTCCCATCCCTCATCACACCCCAACGTCCCTAAGAAGCTTTTCCTTGCCCAACTTGACCTCTTCCCTCCCCCCATCCTGCCCATAAGAGCAGGGTTCCAACGACCCAGTCCAGCACCTCAGCCAAACAGTCCACCGTGGACAGTGGTGGCACCACCTAGTCGTGGTGGCAAGTCAGTGAAGGATCCCACTCCACCAGCCAGGAAGGTTAAGGATCCCACACCTCCTGCCATGAAGGGGAAGGAGCCTGCACCTCCTGCTATGCAGGGGAAGAAGTCCTCGACTCCTGCCAGGAAGGCTAAAGAGCCCGCACATCCTGCCATGAAGGGGAAGATTCCTCCAACCCCTGACTGGAAGGGTAAGGATCCAACGCCTCCTGCCATGAAGGGGAAGAAGCCCTATAATCCAGCAGAGGCTGTCAGGGTGATTCACCACCACCAGTGGTCACGGGGCCGTCACTGCCAGCTGAGGAAGTACAGCCTACTCCTCTTGCAGAGGCTGCCCAGGAGGCACCTTCACCTGCTGAAACAGTGCAGCCTCACCTCCAGCAGAGGCTGGCCAGGAGGCACCTTCACCTGCTAACACAGTGCAGCCCTCACCTCCAGCAGAGGCTGTCAGGGTGACACCACCACCACCAGTCATCACGGGGCTCTCACCGCCAGCTGAGGAAGTGCAGCCTACTCCTCCTGCAGAGGCTGCCCAGGAGGCACATTCACCTGCTGAGACAGTGCAGCCCTCACCTCCAGATGACACAGTGCAGCCATCACCATCAGCGGAAGCCAGGTAGGCCACCCTCCAGGGACTGCTGTACAAGGACCCCCCTTCAGAACCAGTGGGAAAGTCACCCACTCTAGAGACTGGGGCCTTAAACTCCCCACCAGATTGAAATGGGCATGGAGCCCCCTCCAGAACCAGTGGAACCAGTGAGAAAGTCACCCACTTCAGAGACTGGGGCCTTGCACTCCCCAGCAGAGAAAATTGGACATGGAGCCCCCTCCAGAACCAATGGGAAAGTCACCCACTCCAGAGACTGGGGCCTTGCACTCCCACCAGAGAGAAATGGGCATGGAGCCCCCTCCAGATCCAGTGAGAAAGTCACCCACTCCAGAGACTGGGGCCTTGCACTCCCCAGCAGAGAGAAATGGGCATGGGCCACCCTCCAGAACCAGTGGGAAAGTCACCCACTCCAGAGACTGTGGCCTTGCGCTCCCCAGCAGAGAGAAATGGGCATGGAGCCCCCCTCCAGAACCAGTGGGAAAGCCACCCACTCCAGAGACTGTGACCTTGCACTCCCCAGCAGAGAGAAATGGGGATGGAACCCCCTCCAGAACCAGTGGGCTTGTTCCCATATTCGGCTGAGGTGCCCCCCACCCCCTGAGGTGCCTGCCCACTTGCAAACCGATGACCCTGCAGGGTTCAATCCGGATAAAGTTAGGATTCGAGTTGGGCCTTGGACTGTGCCGTGTGGCCATTTGGGCCCTTAGTACTTTGGCCTGGGCATTGGCCCTTTGTGTACATTTGTACATATCTGTTTTTCATGCAATTGGTTCTTTTGGTAGCTGTTTACAATCAATACATTCTCATTACTGCATTCTTGTTATCCTTCCTTTATTCTGCCGCGTTTCGTGTGCCATTGTTTTTTGTCTGCAGCTGGTTGTGTGTATGGTGTGTGTCGGGTGTGTGTAGTGCGTGTGTGTGTCACTCGTTTTCCTCCCTCCCTCCCTTGTGTGCTAGGCGGCTGTACTCACCGTTGTGGTCTTCGTCGGCGTTGGTGTTCCAGGTGGAGCATGACGTAGATAAGCATTGGGAAGACTTGCAGTTCCGGTTCCATGGCGGAGTATTTCTTCCCTGGGTCTCCGATGGTGAGTCTTTGGTCTTCTGTGTTCTGTTTCTGCCAGGCTTTTGATGGCGTTGGTTCCGCCCCGGAAATCCTGGCGGATTGCAGGGTCATAATATGGTGGGCAGTACTTTGTCTTAATTCTTGAGCAAATCACTTCATTTCACTATGCCTCGGTTCCCTTGTTGTCATAATCGTGAGCATATAACAAGCACTAGATCAATGATTGATTTATATTTTTCAGATAGATGAACTCTGTAATCTTGTCAGAGTCCAAAAATATTATGGGCCTGATTCTCTTCACTTGTAATCTTATCTCCCATGTGTAAACATTGGTTTTATGCTCATAAAAAATGTATTTGCTTGAAGATTTTCATGTGAGCATTTCCACTCACAGGGGATGGACATACATGGGATGTAGTGATTCCAAGGTTGAACTACTCTATACGTTTGTGCACATGCAAACAAGTCCATGTTTTGGAGCATTCACTGTCTCCTTTCAATCCATTACCCTCCTAGAAAAGGATGGAGATTTACTGGAGACAAGGGCAGGAGTAAAAATAAATCCTAGGTTATAGGAACCACCTCATCCAAAAGATAAGATTGTGGTGTAGAAAAAGGAGTTTTTCAATGGGGTTGTGGGGGCGCAGAGGTTGGAGGGAGAGGGAGTAATTTCCTGCTGGGGGAAAAGAAAAGGACTTTAGCAAGTTAATTTGCAGGTTTTCACATGAGCACAAATTTAACAGAGGGACCAGGCAGGGATGCCCCATGTCCAATCTACTGTTCCTTTTGACTTTGGAACCACCTTTTGACTCTGGAACTACTTCTTGGCTATTGGCTACTGTTCCTCTTGGCACTAGCCATCGCTATGAGACGCTCAAAGGAAATTATAGTCATTGACACCCCGACACGCAGTATAAAGCAATGTTATATGTTGATGACATCCTATTGACTTTGACTTTCCCAGATATGTCCATTCTAACTCTTGCTGCATGTTGCTGAACCCTGTACCCCACACTCAGCTTTGACTGATTGACCATCAGCTCAGAGACTATGGCCCTATTCAACCCTGGCGGTCGGTAATAAAGCGGCAGTAATACTGCCAACAGGTCAGCGGTAAAAAAAGTGGAATCACGACCATGGCGCAAACCGCCAACACAGACAGCCACTTTAACACTCCGACCGCCACGGCGGTAGAAACAAGCACCGCAGCGGTAACCGCCAACAGACAGGCGGAAGACAATGTACCGCCCACACTATTACAAGGCACCAATCCACCAGCTTTTCCGGGGCGGTACCAATGCCATCAAAAGCACGGCGGAAACAGTCTTTGGAACGGAAACCACTCACCTCACAACACCCAACGAGGAACCAGGACGCCATGGAGCCCGAGTTACAGGTCCTGCCCATGTTGGTTTACCTCCTCATCTACCAGGAACATCAAAGACGGCGGCGATGACGACGGTGAGTACTGCACCTAGCACACAGGGGAGGGGGGGGGAGGAAAAAGAGAGTGACACACACACGCAACACCCCCACCCCCACCCACAACAACATGCACACACACACACATCCAATAACATCACAGATACACCCCGTCACCCCCTGGAAGAACGCAAGGACCAAACGAAATGAGTTTAATGAGTGCAATAATCAAACATTTAGATAGGCCAAGATAACTTTAAATCATCAGTATATACAAATATTTACAGCAAGTACACAAGTCCGTATACTGTCCCATTAAATGTCTGTGGACCAGTGGTCCCAAAAAGCATGGGCGAAGCCCACACATTACACCTATCTCAAAACGGAGAGAACACTGCAGGGGCATCAGGTCGAAAAAAACACAGGCACCTCAGGGGGAAGGGGAGGGGGCCACCTCAGCTGGATGATGGGACGACGCCACTGTTCCTCGAGGGGGCTCCATGCCCACTGCTTGCTCCTGGGGAGTACAAAGCCACAGTCTCTCAAGTGGGTGGTTTGCCCACTGCCTGGTCCTGGGGAGTGCAAAGCCACAGTCTCTCAAGTGAGTGCAAAGCCACAGTCTCTCAAGTGGGTGATTTGCCCACTGCTTGGTCCTGGGGAGTGCAAAGCCACAGTCTCTCAAGTGGGTGGTTTGCCCACTACTTGGTCCTGGGGAGTACAAAGCCACTGTTCCTCGAGGGAGCTCCATGCCCACTGCCTGGTCCTGGGGAGTACAAAGCCACAGTCTCTCAAGTGGGTGGTTTGCCCACTGCTTGGTCCTGGGGAGTGCAAAGCCACAGTCTCTAAAGTGGGTGGTTTGCCCACTGCTTGGTCCTGGGGAGTACAAAGCCACAGTCTTTCAAGTGGGTGAGATGTTCCACTGTTTCTGGAGGGGGCTTTGTGCCCAGAGTGCTTCATCGTGCCAAGGACTGTTGTAGTGGATGCTTTTCTCCACTGGTTCTGGAGGGGGCTTTGTGCCCAGAGTGCTTCATCCTGCTAAGGACTGGGGTAGTGAATGCTGTTCTCCACTGGTTCTGGAGGGGGCATGGTGCCCAGAGTGCTTCATCCTGCCAAGGACTGGGTGTAGGAGGCTGGACTGGCTTGTAGTGAGTACCAAGGGGTACTTGCACCTTGCACCAGGCCCAGTTATCCCTTATTAGTGTATAGGGTGTCTAGCAGCATAGGCTGATAGATAATGGTAGCTTAGCAGAGCAGCTTAGGCTGAACTAGGAGACGAGTGAAGCTCCTACAGTACCACTAGTGTCATATGCACAATATCATAAGAAAACACAATACACAGATATACTAAAAATAAAGGTACTTTATTTTTATGACAATATGCCAAAAGTATCTCAGTGAGTACCCTCAGTATGAGGATAGCAAATATACACAAGATATATGTACACAATACCAAAATATGCAGTAATAGTATTAGAAAACAGTGCAAACAATGTATAATTACAATAGGATGCAATGGAGACACATAGGGATGGGGCAACACAAACCATATACTCCAAAAGTGGAATGCGAACCACGAATGGACCCCAAACCTATGTGACCTTGTAGAGGGTCGCTGGGACTATTAGAAAATAGTAAGGGTTAGAAAAATAGCCCACCCCAAGACCCTGGAAAGTGAGTGCAAAGTGCACTAAAGTTCCCCAAAGGACATAGAAGTCGTGATAGGGGAATTCTGCAGGAAAGACACAAACCAACAATGCAACAACAATGGATTTCCAGTCGTGGGTACCTGTGGAACAAGGGGACCAAGTCCAAAAGTCACAAGCAAGTCGGAGATGGGCAGATGCCCAGGAAATGCCAGCTGTGGGTGCAAAGAAGCTGCTACTGGACAGTAGAAGCTTAGGTTTCTGCAGGAACGACAAGGGCTAGAGACTTCCCCTTTGGAGGACGGATCCCTCACGCCGTGGAAAGTTGTGCAGAAGTGTTTTCCCGCCGAAAGACCGCCAACAAGCCTTGCTAGCTGCAAATTGTGCGGTTAGTGTTTTTGGATGCTGCTGTGGCCCAGGAGGGGCCAGGATGTCGCCAATTGCGTCAGGGGACAGAGGGGGCATAGAGCAAGACAAGGAGCCCTCTCAGCAGCAGGCAGCACCCGCAGAAGTGCCAGAAACAGGCACTACGAGGATGCGTGAAACGGTGCTCACCCGAAGTCGCACAAAGGAGTCCCACGTCGCCGGAGAACAACTTAGGAGGTCGTGCAATGCAGGTTAGAGTGCTGTGGACCCAGGCTGGACTGTGCACAAAGGATTTCCGCCAGAAGTGCACGGAGGCCGGAGTAGCTGCAAAAGTCGCGGTTCCCAGCAATGCAGTCTGGCGTGGGGAGGCAAGGACTTACCTCCACCAAACTTGGACTGAAGAGTCACTGGACTGTGGGAGTCACTTGGACAGAGTTGCTGGATTCAAGGGACCTCGCTCGTCGTGCTGAGAGGAGACCCAAGGTACCGGTGATGCAGTTCTTTGGTGCCTGCGGTTGCAGGGGGACGATTCCGTCGACCCACGGGAGATTTCTTCGGAGCTTCTAGTGCAGAGAGGAGGCAGACTACCCCCACAGCATGCACCACCAGGAAAACAGTCGAGAAGGCGGCAGGATCAGCGTTACAGAGTTGCAGTAGTGGTCTTCGCTACTATGTTGCAGTTTTGCAGGCTTCCAGCGCGGTCAGCAGTCGATTCCTTGGCAGAAGGTGAAGAGAGAGATGCAGAGGAACTCGGATGAGCTCTTGCATTCGTTATCTAAGGAATCCCAAGAGACAGAGACCCTAAATAGCCAGAAAAGAGGGTTTGGCTACCTAGGAGAGAGGATAGGCTAGCAACACCTGAAGGAGCCTATCAGAAGGAGTCTCTGACGTCACCTGATGGCACTAGCCACTCAGAGCAGTCCAGTGTGCCAGCAGCACCTCTGTTTCCAAGATGGCAGAGGTCTGGAGCACACTGGAGGAGCTCTGGGCACCTCCCAGGGGAGGTACAGGTCAGGGGAGTGGTCACTCCCCTTTCCTTTGTCCAGTTTCGCGCCAGAGCAGGGCTAAGGGGTCCCTGAACCGGTGTAGACTGGCTTATGCAGAAATGGGCACCATGTGTGCCCATGAAAGCATTTCCAGAGGCTGGGGGAGGCTACTCCTCCCCTGCCTTCACACCATTTTCCAAAGGGAGAGGGTGTAACACCCTCTCTCAGAGGAAGTCCTTTGTTCTGCCATCCTGGGCCAGGCCTGGCTGGACCCTAGGAGGGCAGAAGCCTGTCTGAGCGGTTGGCAGCAGCAGCAGCTGCAGTGAAACCCCGGGAAAGGCAGTTTGGCAGTACCAGGGTATGTGCTACAGACCACTGGGATCATGGGATTGTGCCAACTATGCCAGGATGGTAAAGGGGGCAATTTCATGATCATAGACATGTTACATGGCCATATTCGGAGTTACCATTGTGAAGCTACATATAGGTAGTGACCTATATGTAGTGCACGGGTGTAATGGTGTCCCCGCACTCACAAAGTCCGGGGAATTGGCCCTGAACAATGTGGGGGCACCTTGGCTAGTGCCAGGGTGCCCTCACACTAAGTAACTTAGCACCCAACCTTTACCAGGTAAAGGTTAGACATATAGGTGACTTATAAGTTACTTAAGTGCAGTGTAAAATGTCTGTGAAATAACGTGGACGTTATTTCACTCAGGCTGCAGTGGCAGGCCTGTGTAAGAATTGTCAGAGCTCCCTATGGGTGGCAAAAGAAATGCTGCAACCCATAGGGATCTCCTGGAACCCCAATACCCTGGGTACCTCAGTACCATATACTAGGGAATTATAAGGGTGTTCCAGTAAGCCAATGTAAATTGGTAAAATTGGTCACTAGCCTGTTAGTGACAATTTGAAAGAAATGAGAGAGCATAACCACTGAGGTTCTGATTAGCAGAGCCTCAGTGAGACAGTTAGTCATAACACAGGTAACACATTCAGGCACACTTATGAGCACTGGGGCCCTGACTAGCAGGGTCCCAGTGACACATACAACTAAAACAACATATATACAGTGAAAAATGGGGGTAACATGCCAGGCAAGATGATACTTTCCTACACAACCCCCCCCCAAACGAAGGACAATAAGACTAGCCATGACCTGATGAGTCTTCATTGTCTAAGTGGAAATATCTGGAGAGTCCATCTGCATTGGAGTGGCTACTCCCAGGTCTATGTTCCACTGTATAGTCCATTCCCTGTAGGGATATGGACCACCTCAACAATTTAGGATTTTCACCTTTCATTTGTTTTAGCCAAAGTAGAGGTTTGTGGTCTGTCTGAACAATGAAGTGAGTGCCAAACAGGTATGGCCTCAACTTCTTCAGTGCCCAGACCACAGCAAAGGCCTCCCTCTCAATGGCAGACCAACGCTTTTCTCTAGGGGTCAACCTCCTACTAATAAAAGCAACAGGTTGATCCTGGCCCTCAGAATTAAGTTGTGATAGGACTGCCCCTACTCCTAATTCAGATGCATCAGTTTGGACATAGAATTTTTTAGAGTAACAAGGGCTTTTCAGGACAGGTGCAGAGCACATGGCCTGCTTCAGCTCCTCAAAAGCTTTCTGACAGTTTGCTGTCCATAATACCTTTTTAGGCATCTTTTTGGATGTGAGGTCATTAAGAGGGGCTGCAATGGAGCCATAGTTCTTAATGAACCTCCTGTAATACCCAGTGAGGCCTAGGAAGGCTCTCACCTGAGTCTGAGTAGTAGGGGGAACCCAATCTATAATAGTTTGGATTTTCCCCTGAAGTGGTGCAATCTGTTCCCCACCAACAAGGTGTCCCAGATAAACCACCTTCCCCTGCCCTATCTGGCACTTTGAAGCCTTGATAGTGAGGCCTGCCTTTTGCAGGGCCTCTAAAACTTTCCATAGGTGGACCCGGTGATCATCCCAACTGGAGCTAAAGACAGCTATATCATCCAGATATGCTGCACTAAAAGCTTCCAGCCCTTGCAGGACTGTGTTCACCAACCTCTGAAAAGTGGCAGGTGCATTTTTCAATCCAAAAGGCATTACTGTGAATTGGTAATGGCCTCCAATGGTTGAAAATGCAGTTTTAGGTTTAGCATCTTCTGATAATTTGATCTGCCAATACCCTGCAGTCAAATCAAAAGTGCTTAGATACTTGGCAGATGCCAGTGTATCTATGAGCTCATCTGCCCTGGGTATAGGGTGAGCATCAGTTTTGGTTACCTGGTTGAGACCTCTGTAGTCAACACAAAACCGCATTTCTTTCTTTCCATCCTTGGAATGAGGTTTTGGTACAAGTACCACATGAGAAGCCCATGGACTTTCAGAGTGCTCAACCACTCCCAGTTCTAACATTTTCTGCACCTCTTGCTTTATGCAGTCTCTGACATGGTCAGGCTGCCTATAGATTTTACTTTTGACAGGCAAGCTGTCTCCAGTATCTATAGTGTGCTCACACCAAGAAGTGGTACCTGGCACAGTAGACAAGAGTTCTGAAAACTGACCCAGGAGATTTATGCAATGGTCTTTCTGCTCAGCAGTAAGACAATCAGCCAAAACTACACCTTCCACAAGAGCATCTTGTTCTGTGGAAGAGAAGAGATCAGGTAGAGGATCACTGTCTTCTTCCTGTCCCTCATCAGTTGCCATGAGCAGGGTGAGATCAGCCCTGTCATAGTAGGGTTTCAGGCGATTGACATGGAGCACCCTAAGGTGACTCCTGGCAGTGCCTAAGTCAACTAAGTAGGTGACTTCACCCTTTTTCTCAACAATTGTGTGGGGTCCACTCCATTTATCTTGGAGTGCTCTTGGGGCCACAGGCTCCAAGACCCACACTTTCTGCCCTGGTTTGGACTGAACCAAAACAGCCTTCTGGTCATGCCATTGCTTTTGGAGCTCTTGGCTGGCCTGAAGGTTTTTACTGGCCTTTTTCATGTATTCAGCCATCCTTGATCTGAGGCCAAGTACATAATCCACAACATCTTGTTTTGGAGCTTTTAAAGGTTGTTCCCAACCCTCCTTGACAAGTGTTAGTGGACCCCTAACAGGGTGTCCAAAGAGGAGTTCAAAGGGGCTGAAGCCCACTCCTTTCTGGGGTACCTCCCTGTAGGCAAAAAGGAGGCATGGTAAAAGGATATCCCATCTCCTGCGGAGTTTTTCAGGGAGTCCCATAATCATGCCTTTGAGAGTTTTGTTAAATCTCTCCACCAGTCCATTTGTTTGTGGATGATAGGGTGTAGTGAACTTGTAAGTCACACCACACTCCTTCCACATGGCCTTTAAGTAAGCAGACATGAAATTGCTTCCTCTGTCTGATACTACTTCCTTTGGGAAGCCCACCCTAGAAAATATTCCCAGGAGGGCCTTTGCCACTGCAGGAGCTGTAGTGGTCCTTAAAGGAATTGCTTCAGGATATCTTGTGGCATGGTCCACTACCACTAAGATAAACCTATTGCCTGAAGCAGTAGGAGGGTCAAGGGGGCCAACTATGTCAACCCTTACCCTTTCAAAGGGAACCCCAACCACAGGCAGTGGAATAAGGGGTGCCTTTGGAGTGCCACCTGTCTTGCCACTGGCTTGACAGGTTTCACAGGACTTACAAAATTCGTTTGTGTCCTCAGACATTCTAGGCCAATGAAACAAGGGAACAAGCCTGTCCCAAGTTTTCATTTGTCCCAGATGCCCAGCTAGGGGAATGTCGTGGGCTAGAGTTAGGAGGAACTTTCTGTACTCCTGAGGAATCACTAACCTCCTGGCAGTTCCAGGTTTAGGATCCCTTGCTTCAGTGTACAAGAGGTTGTCCTCCCAGTAAACTCTGTGAGAGTCACTGACATCCCCATTAGCTTGTTTGACAGCTTGCTGTCTTAGACCCTCTAGTGTTGGACAGGTTTGCTGTGCCACACTCAGCTCCTCCCTGGCAGGCCCCCCTTCACCCAAAAGCTCAGCAGTGTCTGCTTCCAGCTCCTCTGGTGTAGGTTCTGCACAGGGTGGAAATTCTTCTTCCTCAGAAGTAGAATCCACTGTAGAGGGAGGGATAGTAGGAAGTGCTTTACTTCTACTAGCCCTAGCTTTAGGGAGCACTTGGTCCATTGTTCCAGGATCCAAGTCACCCTGTCCTTTTTGCTTTTTGGCCTGAGCCCTGGTTAAAGCAAAAAATATGCCCTGGGATGCCCAGCATTGCTGCATGGGCCTCCAACTCCACATCTGACCAAGCTGATGTCTGCAAATCATTTCCTAGTAGACAGTCTACAGGTAAATCTGTGGCTACCACAACTTTCTTTGGACCAGTAACCCCCCCCAGTTGAGATTTACAACAGCCATGGGGTGGCTAAGTGTGTTGTTGTGAGCATCGGTTACTTGGTACTGGTGACCAAGTAGGTGTTGTTCAGGGTGGACCAGTTTCTCTATCACCATTGTGACACTGGCACCTGTGTCCCTGTAGGCCTGAACCTCAACACCATTTATTAGGGGTAGTTGCTTGTACTTATCCATGTTAAGAGGACAAGCAACCAAGGTGGCTAAATCAATAGCCCCCTCAGAGACTAACACAGCCTCTGTGGTCTCCCTAATCAGACCAACCCCAACTAAGTTACCAAAAGTGAGCCCAGCTACTCCCTTGGATTGGCTATTAGTAGGTTTGCTCCCACCACCACTGCTATTAGTAGGGACACTAGGTGTAGCAGTAGGGGTTGTGGTGGTAGGAGGCTTGGTGCTTTTCTTTGGACAACTGGGATCTGTTGTCCAATGGCCTTTTATTTTACATAAATAGCACCATGGTTTCTTTTCTTTGTTTTGATTAGAAGAGGATTTGGGCCCACCACCCCCACCAGAGTGTTTTTGTGGGCCTGATGAAGACTCATTTTTAGATTTGTCCCCACCCTTGTCAGAAGACTTACCATCCTTCTTCTTGTTGCCAAATCTTTGTCACCCCCTGTATGAACTTTTCTGTTCACCCTTGTTCTGACCCATTTTTCTGCCTTCTTTCCCAATTCTTGGGGAGAGGTCAGATCAGAGTCCACCAAGTACTGGTGCAACAAATCAGACACACAATTATTAAGAATATGCTCTCTCAGGATCAAGTTATACAGGCTGTCATAATCAGTAACTTTACTGCCATGTAACCACCCCTCCAAGGCCTTCACTGAATGGTCAATGAAATCAACCCAGTCTTGTGAAGACTCCTTTTTGGTCTCTCTGAACTTTATCCTGTATTGTTCAGTGGTTAAGCCATAACCATCCAGGTGTGCATTCTTAAGAACTTTGTAATCATTGGCTTCACTTTCTTTCACAGTAAGGAGCCTATCCCTACCTTTTCCACTAAATGATAGCCATAGGATAGCAGCCCACTGCCTTTGAGGGACATCCTGTACAGCACAGACCCTCTCAAGTGCAGCAAACCACTTGTTAATGTCATCCCCCTCCTTATAAGGGGGAACTATCTTATGCAGATTCCTGGAATCATGCTCTTTTGCAGGATGACTATGGGGAATACTGCTGCTGCCACCATGGGTTTCTAAACCCAACTTCTGTCTCTCCTTCTCTACTTCTAAAGTCTGTCTATCCAAATCCAGCTGTTGCTTCTTGAGCTTCAGTCTGGTTTGTTCCACTCTCAATCTATTGAGCTCCCTTTCTAACAATCTGTCATCAGGGTGGGTGGGAGGGACATGTCTTGAAACAGAAGTATGATGAGAATGGACAGAAGGAGACCTGTCCCTTACAGAAGGCACCCTAACAGCTTGGTTAACAGAAACCTCACTTCTACTGTGGTGAGAATGAATGCTCTTGCTATGATGTGAGACAACACTATCTGTATGGTGTGACTCTACATCAGTACCAACTATGCTAGACTGTCTAGTAATGGGCAGACTATGAAGTTTCTTTCCTGAATCTTTTCCTAGGGGTGTCCCTGGATCAGATTGGGAACCATTAGCTACTTTTTCAACAGATGGGGCCCTTTTGGCCTTATCTTGTTCTCTAAGCATGTTAAGCAATAATTCCAAGGAAGGATTCTTCCCTACACTCAAACCTCTTTCTATACAGAGACTCCTTGCTCCTTTCCAGCTAAGGTGGTCATATGCAAGTTTGGACAGATCAACATTTTGGCCTGTGCCAGACATTTTAGAAAGAGTTTAAGTGACAGAAAAAGTGAGAAAAAGTTTTTAGAACTTTTAGAAAGACCGAAAAAAAAACTTTTAAAACTTTTTAGAACTTTTAGAAAGTTTAGAGGTACTTTTCAGCACTTAGAAAAGAGTGAAAAGAGGAAATGCAAAACTTTTTGGTTAGGTGTACATACACTGAACTTGTTTTTTATATTTTTCTCTCATGAAAAGTACAATGACAAGAGTGGTAAGTAGTCTCAAAGCACTTATCCTACCGCTGCACAACCAATGTAGGAGGCTGGACTGGCTTGTAGTGAGTACCAAGGGGTACTTGCACCTTGCACCAGGCCCAGTTATCCCTTATTAGTGTATAGGGTGTCTAGCAGCATAGGCTGATAGATAATGGTAGCTTAGCAGAGCAGCTTAGGCTGAACTAGGAGACGAGTGAAGCTCCTACAGTACCACTAGTGTCATATGCACAATATCATAAGAAAACACAATACACAGATATACTAAAAATAAAGGTACTTTATTTTTATGACAATATGCCAAAAGTATCTCAGTGAGTACCCTCAGTATGAGGATAGCAAATATACACAAGATATATGTACACAATACCAAAATATGCAGTAATAGTATTAGAAAACAGTGCAAACAATGTATAGTTACAATAGGATGCAATGGAGACACATAGGGATAGGGGCAACACAAACCATATACTCCAAAAGTGGAATGCGAACCACGAATGGACCCCAAACCTATGTGACCTTGTAGAGGGTCGCTGGGACTATTAGAAAATAGTAAGGGTTAGAAAAATAGCCCACCCCACGACCCTGGAAAGTGAGTGCAAAGTGCACTAAAGTTCCCCAAAGGACATAGAAGTCGTGATAGGGGAATTCTGCAGGAAAGACACAAACCAACAATGCAACAACGATGGATTTCCAGTCGTGGGTACCTGTGGAACAAGGGGACCAAGTCCAAAAGTCACAAGCAAGTCGGAGATGGGCAGATGCCCAGGAAATGCCAGCTGTGGGTGCAAAGAAGCTGCTACTGGACAGTAGAAGCTTAGGTTTCTGCAGGAACGACAAGGGCTAGAGACTTCCCCTTTGGAGGACGGATCCCTCACGCCGTGGAGAGTTGTGCAGAAGTGTTTTCCCGCCGAAAGACTGCCAACAAGCCTTGCTAGCTGCAAATCATGCGGTTAGTGTTTTTGGATGCTGCTGTGGCCCAGGAGGGACCAGGATGTCGCCAATTGCGTCAGGGGACAGAGGGGGTGTCGAGCAAGACAAGGAGCCCTCTCAGCAGGAGGCAGCACCCGCAGAAGTGCCAGAAACAGGCACTACGAGGCTGCGTGAAACGGTGCTCACCCGAAGTCGCACAAAGGAGTCCCACGTCGCCGGAGAACAACTTAGGAGGTCGTGCAATGCAGGTTAGAGTGCTGTGGACCCAGGCTGGACTGTGCACAAAGGATTTCTGCCGGAAGTGCACGGAGGCCGGAGTAGCTGCAAAAGTCGCGGTTCCCAGCAATGCAGTCTGGCGTGGAGAGGCAAGGACTTACCTCCACCAAACTTGTACTGAAGAGTCACTGGACTGTGGGAGTCACTTGGGCAGAGTTGCTGGATTCAAGGGACCTCGCTCGTCGTGCTGAGAGGAGACCCAAGGTACCGGTGATGCAGTTCTTTGGTGCCTGCGGTTGCAGGGGGACGATTCCGTCGACCCACGGGAGATTCCTTCGGAGCTTCTAGTGCAGAGAGGAGGCAGACTACCCCCACAGCATGCACCACCAGGAAAACAGTCGAGAAGGCGGCAGGATCAGCGTTACAGAGTTGCAGTAGTCGTCTTCGCTACTATGTTGCAGTTTTGCAGGCTTCCAGCGCGGTCAGCAGTCGATTCCTTGGCAGAAGGTGAAGAGAGAGATGCAGAGGAACTCGGATGAGCTCTTGCATTCGTTATCTAAGGAATCCCAAGAGACAGAGACCCTAAATAGCCAGAAAAGAGGGTTTGGCTACCTAGGAGAGAGGATAGGCTAGCAACACCTGAAGGAGCCTATCAGAAGGAGTCTCTGACGTCACCTGATGGCACTAGCCACTCAGAGCAGTCCAGTGGGCCAGCAGCACCTCTGTTTCCAAGATGGCAGAGGTCTGGAGCACACTGGAGGAGCTCTGGGCACCTCCCAGGGGAGGTACAGGTCAGGGGAGTGGTCACTCCCCTTTCCTTTGTCCAGTTTCGCGCCAGAGCAGGGCTAAGGGGTCCCTGAACCGGTGTAGACTGGCTTATGCAGAAATGGGCACCATGTGTGCCCATGAAAGCATTTCCAGAGGCTGGGGGAGGCTACTCCTCCCCTGCCTTCACACCATTTTCCAAAGGGAGAGGGTGTAACACCCTCTCTCAGAGGAAGTCCTTTGTTCTGCCATCCTGGGCCAGGCCTGTCTGGACCCCAGGAGGGCAGAAGCCTGTCTGAGGGGTTGGCAGCAGCAGCAGCTGCAGTGAAACCCTGGGAAAGGCAGTTTGGCAGTACCAGGGTCTGTGCTACAGACCACTGGGATCATGGGTTTGTGCCAACTATGCCAGGATGGTATAGAGGGGGCAATTCCATGATCATAGACATGTTACATGGCCATATTCGGAGTTACCATTGTGAAGCTACATATAGGTAGTGACCTATATGTAGTGCACGCGTGTAATGGTGTCCCCACACTCACAAAGTCCGGGGAATTGGCCCTGAACAATGTGGGGGCACCTTGGCTAGTGCCAGGGTGCCCTTACACTAAGTAACTTAGCACCCAATCTTTACCAGGTAAAGGTTAGACATATAGGTGACTTATAAGTTACTTAAGTGCAGTGTAAAATGGCTGTGAAATAACGTGGACGTTATTTAACTCAGGCTGCAGTGGCAGGCCTGTGTAAGAATTGTCAGAGCTCCCTATGGGTGGCAAAAGAAATGCTGCAGCCCATAGGGATCTCCTGGAACCCCAATACCCTGGGTACCTCAGTACCATATACTAGGGAATTGTAAGGGTGTTCCAGTAAGCCAATGTAAATTGGTAAAATTGGTCACTAACCTGTTAGTGACAATCTGAAAGAAATGAGAGAGCATAACCACTGAGGTTCTGATTAGCAGAGCCTCAGTGAGACAGTTAATCATAACACAGGTAACACATTCAGGCACACTTATGAGCACTGGGGCCCTGACTAGCAGGGTCCCAGTGACACATACAACTAAAACAACATATATACAGTGAAAAATGGGGGTAACATGCCAGGCAAGATGGTACTTTCCTACACTGGGGTAGTGGATGCTGTTCTCCACTGGTTCTGGAGGGGGCAGGAGAAGCCATGGTGCCCTGTGATGCTGCAAAAGCGGTGTGACAGTTCCCATTCCCTCACATGGGAGTCTGAGCCACGAGATTTACTGGTAACAGGGAGCATGATACTCCATGGAGGCAGAGCCACACTCCTCCTTGCAACACACTCCTCCTTGCAACGACTAAGGCTGCAAACTGCTGGTAGTGCCAGTGCTGGTGGTGATGCCTCATGTAGTGTGTGCAGGGTCCAGGACGTCTCCTGCAGCCTCGGAAGCTTGCCCACTGGAGATCCTGCTGATGTCCGCTGTAGTGGCACTGACTGGGCACGTCGCAGGGCAGGTGGCGGGGGCTGCGGCGGTGTCTGTGGCGGAGATGCTGCCGGTGGTGCAGGTGTCTGCACTTGTTGAGGGAGACACCAGGCCGTCTCCTGCAGCCTCAGAAGGGTGCCCACGGGGGATGATGCTGGTGACTGTAGTAGAGGCAGCAGACATGCAAGTGGCAGTGCAGATGGTGGTGCAGATGGCGGTGCAGGTGGCGGGCGTTGCGGTGGTGCCCACTGCCGTACAGGTTGCTGGTCTGTCTTGCAAAAGGGGTGACACCAGTCCCTCACCCGGAGGCTCCATGCCCTGAGCTGACTTCCCTTTGCTCTTGTGTCCCTTCCCTACCTTGGAAGTCGCTGCTGTGACCTTGGCACTGTCCTCTTTGGTTCTGGAAGAGGCCTTGCTGGGTGGTTGGTGCGGCCTTTCTCTTCGGCATGCTGGCCCCTTCTTTACCGTGGCAGGTGGCGGAATAGGGTGGTTCTTGGCCGCACTTAGTGGCACACTGGCAGCCCTGATGGGTGCCCCCTTCGATGTTCCCAGACTTGTAGGGACCACACTGGAAGAGGATTTGGTGGCTGAGGTGCTGGGCTGGGATCTAGACATGCTGGCCCTAGGGGAAGGAAGGACGGGAGATGGGGTGTAGGGAAGAGGTCAAAGTTATCTAGGAAAAGTTTTTAGGCACACTGGGAAGGGAAGATGGAGGGGGTTTGGGAGTGGAGGAAGAGGTAGTGGTTGTAGGAGGTGTACGTCTGCTGAGTTTGGATGAAGGTGCATGGGCTGGAGGCTGTTGTGAGGTGGATGGCTGTTGAGTGGGTGTGTGCCGGCGTTTGTGTACTTTGGGAGGAGGGCTCACAGACACACTGGGAAAGGACACAGGGGACGTGTGCATGGTAGTGGGGGTGGTGATTGCACCTGAGCGGTGTGTGGTGATGGGCATGCTGGTGTGATGGAGGTAGTGGCTGAGGATGTAGTGCATGCAGGTGTGAGTGGAGACGAGACTGGGAGGGAGGTGGACGAGGAGGAGGAGGGGGACACAGTGGAGGCAGTGGATGTTGTGTCTGCATGGGTATGGTGCTTGTGTGAGTGCCTGTGGGATGTGTGGTGCTTATGTTTGCCTGAGCCAATTTTGTGTGTTGATGTGTGTGCATGCTGGTCTGATGGTGTGCTTGGGATAGGCTGAGGTAGAGGGGATTGGGTCGGGTAGTGGAGGTTGGAGGGGGTTGGGGGGAGGCTGGTCACAGGGACAATGGCTGCCATCAGTGCTGAGCCCAGAGCCTGAAATGCTCTCTGTTGGGCTGCCATGCCAGAGTTAATGCCCTCCAGGTATGCATTTGTTTGCTGCAAATGCCTCTCGACACCCTGGATGGCATTCAAAATGGTTGACTGCCCAACAATGAGGGATCTCAGGAGGTCAATAGCCTCCTCACTGAGGGCAGCAGGGCTGACTGGAGCAGGGCCTGAGGTGCCTGGGGCGAAGGAGATGCCCACCCTCCTGGGTGAGCGGGCATGGGAAACACGCTGAGGGGCTGCTGGGAGGGTGATGCTGGTGGGGGGGGGTGGCGGCTGTACCTGTTATTGCGGTGGGCAAAGATGTGCCCGCCACCGCAAGGGAGCTCCCATCAGAGGAGGAGTCACTGTCTGTGGTCTCCCCTCCTGTCCCCATCGTGGTGCTCCCCTCGCCCTCCGTCCCACTGGTGCCCTCACCATCAGTGGATTCGGCCTCCAGGCCCATGTAGGATGCAGCTTCCTCCGTTGCCGGTGCCTCTGCTCCTCCGCCAGATGATGTTAATGCACACAAGGACAGGGTGACAAAACAAAAAGGGGGGGACACATGGTCAATGCCAGCAACACCACTACCGTTGGCAGACACAACACACAGGGAGCAGCCCTATGCACTAGGCCATGCACTAACAGTTCTTAGGAAAATCACCTGCCCATAGGGGACTATGCCTAACCCCATCTGCTGCACACCTGGAACCCACAGGAGCCTGACTAGATGTAGATGGCCACTACCACTATTGGGGTTGGAGTGCCACAGAGCCTGCCTAACAAGGGACCTACCATGCCAAGTTTGCCCTAGCCTAGGGGAACCCACAGCCCACATCCCCCACCCAGACACCTTGTAAAGCGCGCAAAGTCAGCTGAATGAGACTGTACTCACCCCCTTGTGGCTGCTGTGATGCCCTCAAGTGCCCAACCAACTCCGGATATGCCACCGCCAGGATCCAGAACATCAGGGGGGTCATGGTGTGACGGGCACCCCTTCCACATTGGGAACCCATCCCCAGCTGGGCCTCCGCCGTCTTCTTGCTCCAGCGGCGCAGGTCCTCCCATCTCTTGCAGCAGTAGGTGCTCCGTCTATGATAGACCCCCAGGGTCCGCACATCCTTGGCAAAGGCACGCCAAATACCCTTCTTCTGGTGGGCGCTGACCTACAGGAAAGGTAAAGTAAGAATGGAACTTACTCCCCCGTCCGGTTCTTCTTACTCATTGGCCACAGCTTCCAACCCATGCCCTGAAACACATACACTGACCATCCACACATGCAGGCCACAGCCCCCCCCACATGTGTCTTCCATCCAGGCCACTCCACACATTAATGTCCCATCCATCATGCTCACAGTGTACTCACCTGTTTGTCTGGAGGAGCGTAGAGTAGCGTGTACTGGGGGAGGACCCCATCCCCCAGTTTGTCCAACTCCTCCGCGGTGAAGGCAGGGGCCCTTTCCCCAGACACTATAGCCATTGTCTCTTCCAGGCTCAGGTAACAGCAGCACTTGCGGTGTAGGTCCTCTCCTGTGGAAGGTCAGGTATCAAGTGAGTGCCCAGATAGAAAATGGCGGGCACGTCCGCGGCGGTGGGTACCGTCATTGGCTCCTGGAACCCATAGGGCCCAATGATAACCAAAGCTGAATTGCGCGGCGGTCTTTGACCGCCTACCATGACGCTGCACAACGCCAGCGCAGTTACCTCATTTCCCCTTGTCCCTCCTTACAGGTCAGGCAGCCACCATTTCAGGGGGGCACCTGGCAGGGCACCTAACTGCGTCACAGCACATTTGGGCAGGAATACGGACAGACAGTGCCACACACCGATTTAATCACAATAGTATAAAATACCCTTGTGCAACCTATGTGGTATATGACCCTCTGCTCACCATTCTCCTTCATAGGGCACATCTGCTGGGGCAGATGATGAGATGGCATCATCCTCCGGTGTACAGACCCCTGGTGGACCTATTGACAATGGAAGACAGACCCATCATTATCACCCACAGACTTGATCGTGCCACAATCCATGAACTGTGTGCCCAGTTATAGCCTGACCTGATGTCAGCTATTCGCCATCCCACAGGAATCCCCCCTCTAGTGCAGGTCCTGTCAGTGCTCCATTTCCTGGCCAGTTGTTCATTTCAAACAACAGTGGCCATGGCATCAGGGATGTCTCAGCTAATGTTCTCCAATGTGTTGACCAGTGTGTTGTCTGCCCTGCTGAAGCACATGCGCAGCTACATCGTTTTCCTCCATGTGGAGGATTTGCCCACAGTGAAAGGTGACTTCTATGCCCTGGGACATATCCCCAACATCATTGGTGCCATTGATGGTACACATGTGGCATTTGTCCCACCCCGCAGGAAGGAACAGGTGTACAGAAATCGTAAAAGCTACCATTCAGTGAATGTGCAGATGGTGTGTTTGGCAGACCAGTACATCTCACATGTGAATGCCAAGTATCCTGGCTCTGTGCGTGACGCTTACATTTTGAGGAATAGCAGCATCCCTTGTGTGATGGGCCAACTCCAGAGGCACCGTGTGTGGCTAATAGGTGAGCCCAAGGTCCCCACACAGTTTGAATAGGTGTCTGATATGGGAGAGTCCCTAAGGGTTTGTGTATGTCTAACAGATACCCCTCGATATTTGCAGGTGACTCTGGTTACCCCAACCTGTCATGGCTACTGACCCCAGTGAGGAATCCCAGGACAAGGGCAGAGGAACTCTCCAATGAGGCACATGGGCGAACTAGAAGGATTATAGAGTGGACTTTTGGCCTCCTGAAGGCCAGATTCCGGTGCTTCCATCTAACAGGTGGCTCCCTATACTACTCACTGAAGAAGGTGTGCCAGATAATCATAACATTGATATGTGTCAGAGAGGTTGTAATAACACGTTTGTGAAAGTACAGACTGACTCCAGATTGTTTTGTGATTCAAGGGTGTTTATTTCAGTGCTAATAAGTGGAGGGGGATGTGCAATGGGCTGGGGCGATGGTGGAGGAATATCCATGGTAGAGTCCAGTCTCTTTGTATCACAGGTGCATTGTCAAAGGGGGCATAGGAAGTGGAGTAATGGCAGTTCAAGGTGGTCAGGGTGACATAGTGGGACAGAAGGGTGACAATCAGGAGAGTCTTATTTCCTGGTTGGGGTCTTGGCAATGTTCTCTGTCTTGTGCCTAGATCGCAGGGACCGTTTGCGGGGTGGTTCTCCTTCTGCAGGGGGTGGGGTGCTGGTGGCCTGTTGGTCCTGTGGCGGGACCTCCTGTCCTCTAGCTCTGGCGGACGTGGAGGGCTGTTCATCGTTCGGGCTAGTGTCAGGGGCCTGTTGGTGTGCCACTGTCTCCCTCATGGTGTTGGCCATGTCTGCCAGCACCCTTGCTATGGCGACCAGGGTGTTGTTAATGGACTTCAAGTCCTCCCTGATCCCCAGGTACTGTTCCTCCTGTAGCCACTGGGCCTCCTGAAACTTGGCCAGTACCGTGCCCATGGTCTCCTGGGAATGGTGGTATGCTCCCATGATGTTGGAGAGTACCTTGTGGAGAGTGGGTTCCCTGGGCCGGTCCTCCCCCTGTCGCACGGCAGTCCTCCCAGCTTCCCTGTTGTCCTGTGCCTCTGTCCCCTGAACCGTGTGCCCACTGCCACTGACCCCAGGTCCCTGATCATCCTGTGTTTGTGGGGTTGCCTGGGGTCCCTGTAGTGGTGGACACACTGCTGATTGAAGTGTCCTGGGGACAGTGGCATGGGCCTGCTGGGTGGGTGCTGTGGTGGTGTTGCCTGAGGGGGGAGGTTCAGTGGTGGTTTGGGACTGTGGCAGGGGAACCGACTGTCCAGAGGTCCCTGATGGGCCGGGCTGGTCATCTTGACCCAGGCGTGCGGAGCTGCTTTCGTCACTGTGGGCCTCTTCTGTGGGGGGACTGGATATGGCTGGCACCTCCTGTCCGATGACGTTAGGTAGGGGTCCTGTTGGGGATGCAAATGCAGTGTTAGTGTACCTGCGTGTGCCATCTTGTGCATGGGTGTGTTTCCCTGTATGGTTGTGATTTCCGCTTTGTCTTGTGTGCGTGGTGATTTTGTGGGCTTGGTGTGTCTCTCTACTGGGCATGCTGTGGTGATGGGTGTCCATGCAGTTCTGTGATGGGGATCCATGCATTGGTGTTACATGCAGGGCTTGGTATTGGGATGGGTGAGTTGTGATAGTGGGGTATGAGTGAGGTGGTGGAGTGATGGGGGTAAGGGTAGGGGTAGGTGATGGCATGCAGGTAGGGTGGGGGATATAGTAGTAAAGATTTGAGTTACCAGAGTCCAGTCCTCCTGCTACTCCTGCAAGGCCCTCAGGACGCCAAGACTTGCTCTTCCCATGTTGTTAGTTGTGGGGGAGGAGGTGGGGGTCCACCGCCAGTCCTCTGTACGGCTACCTGGTGTCTTGCAACCACGGAACACACCTTCCCCCGTAGGTCGTTCCACCTCTTCCTGATGTCATCCCTAGTTCTTGGGTGCTGTCCCACGGCGTTGACCCTTTCCACGATCCTCTGCCATAGCTCCATCTTCCTTGGACGTCTGCTGCACCTGTGATCCGAATAGCTGTGGCTCTCCCCGGATGATTTCCTACACCATAACCCTTAGCTCCTCCTCTGAAAACCTGGGGTGCCTTTGGGGTGCCATTGATGTGGTGTGAGTGGTATGTGTGAGGATGTGTGGGTTGATGTGTGGGGTGTTGTGTTGTGGGGTGCGTGGATGGTGTATGGGTGATGATGTATTGTGCCTCTGATTGAGTGGGTGCTCCTGGCTTGTGTCTCTCTCTGTTAGCAATCTTTTTTCTCGTTCAAAGGGTTGTGGGTAATGTGCGTGTGTGCTTTATAGTGGTGTGTGCATGTGTGTCAGGTGTGTGTAGTTTGAATTGTCCAATGTGGTGTAGTTTTAGTAGTGTGTGTGTATTTTGAGTGCGGCGGTGTGTACCGCCGATGGTTTACCACAGTTGAAAGACTGCTGCGGTGATTCGTGGGTCCTGATACTGTGGGCGTATTCCTGGTGGCGTAACAGTGTGGGTTTTGCTATCGCCATTTTATCACTGACCTTTGGGCTGGTGGACTTGTGTGGATGCCTGTATGCTGTCGGATTTCTCTGTGTGGGTCATAATACCCGTAGCGGATTACTGCTGTGGTCACGGTATGTTGGTGGCCGTCAGCACGGCGGTAGGCAGCATTTACCACCATGGTTGTAATGAGGGCCTATGTTTACTTAGAAAAATTAAGGTTTAACCAAGAACAGAGATATGATTTAACCCTAATCCCTGGGATGCTGACAGATAACGCAGGAGGCACCTTCGGGATTCTGATAGTCCTCCCCCCCAAGGACCCTCTCAAAGGGCGGGGCTTGGAAGGGTGCAGGAGATGGAATTTTTTAGTAACACATGGAGCATGAACTGTGGACGCGGGTTCCCAGGAACTGTCCTCAGGCCCATAGCCTTTCCAAGCCAATAAATAGTGTAGAACACCACGGACGCGCCTGGAGTCAAGAATTTTGGCCACTTCAAATTCCCATTGCCCATGTGCTTTTACCGGGGGAGGTGGTAGGGCATTGCGAGTATCAGGCGAAAAGGTATGGAGTAACAACACATGAAACACGGGGTGTACCTTGAAATCATCTGGCAATGTCAGTTCTACTACCACAGGATTGATGATTTTGACAATAGGAAAGGGGCCTAGAAATCGGGGGTTTAATTTTCTGGATCCTGCTAGATGGAGATTTTTTGATGAGAGCCACACCTGATCTCCTATCTGATAAGAGGGAGCAGGTCCCCTTCTTTTGTCTGCTTGTTTTTTTAAATGAGCTTGGTAGAGTTTTAAATGGCGTTGTACTTTTTTTTAAATCTCCCGTAACTCTTTATGGTGTTTCTGTACTGATGGGACTCTTGTGGATGTTTGGGACCCCGTTATAGGTAGCATTCTTGGGTGCAGACCAAACAAACAGTAAAATGGGGATACTCCTGTAGCCATGTTAACACTGTTGTTATATACAAATTCAACAAGAGGTAAAGCCTTATCCCACTCAGTAGACCATGTGTCAATGTAACATCTCCGGATTTGCTCCAGCGATTGGTTGGCACGTTCTGTCTGCCCATCTGTTTGTGGATGATATGCAGAGGACAAGCGAACGTTCATACCGACAGAGGAACAGAAGCTACGCCAAAACCGTGATATAAATTGGGGGTCATGATCCGAAACAATTTGGTGGGCAACCCATGAAGCCGTACAATGTGTTGGACAAACAAATCAGAGAGCTTTGAAGCCGTAGGGAGGCATTTTAATGAAACAAAATGAGCCTTTTTAGTTAGGTAATCTACAACCAACGATATGACAGTGTGTCCATTGGAAGCTGGGAGATCAAAAATAAAATCCATACTTATGGTATGCCATGAGGCCACCGGAATTGGCATGGGAAGTAACAATCCTGTGGCTAGAGTATGTGGGGTTTTAGCCCGAACACAGGTGGAATAAGTCTGGACGTAGCTTCTGACATCCTGCGGGCCACCAAAACCATCTTTGACAGAGATCTAACATCTTTTTCTCACCCGGGTGACCTGCAAGGACAGAATCATGTCCCCAATGTAACACTGTATTCTGTAATTCTTTGGTAGGGACATACAACTGATCAGCATGGTATAGTAAACCCTCTTTTTCAGACACATCAGTTGAACAGGGAACCTTTTGTTGAGCTACCCTTATTTTCTCAAGGAACTCTTGGGAAGTGCAAACAGCCATGATTTTTTCTGGGGGTATAATGCTTCTGACCTGTTCTAGTGCCACATCAGAGGAGAAACCCATCCTAGACAACGCGTCTGCCTTTTGTTGTGTAGTACCGGGCCTATAGGTGATTACGAAGTCAAATTCGTTAAAGAATAGAAGCCAGCGTAATTGACGAGGTGTCAGGGCCTTGGTCGCTTGAAAAAACTGTAAATTACGGTGATCTGTGTAAATAGTTACGGTGTGTCTAGCTCCAAGTAGGTGGTGATGCCATTCTTGGAAGGCAAGCTCAATGACCAGAAGTTCCCGCTCCGCTACCGTGTAATTTTGCTCTGCGGGTAGCAATTTCTTTGAGAAGTAAGCTAATGGATGGAAATGCCCAGACTCAGGATCTCGTTGGGACAAGACACCACCCACTGCCATTTGGGAAGCTTCTGCTTCCACGAAAAATGGCTGAACCGGGTCGGGATGATGGAGAATGGGTGCTTCAGTGAATGTGTTTTTAAGATGTTGGAAGGCTTTCTCAGCTTCTGCATCCCAGAGGAACTTAACCCCCTTTCGTAGAAGACGAGTTATGGGAGATACCACAGTAGAAAAGTGGGGTATAAATCTCCGATAAAAAATTGCAAAGCCCAAAAACTGTTGCACTTCCTTGATGGATCTTGGGGCTACTCAATCCAGGATGGCCTGTACCTTGGACCTATCCATGGAAATTCCATCGGGAGTGATCACATATCCCAGGAATTCTACAGTTGTAGCGTGAAAAACACATTTTTCCAGCTTGGCGAAGAGATGATGCTCACGAAGCCGTTGTAAAACCGCTCTTACATGCCCTATATATTCCTCAGTGGAAGGCGAATAGATCAAAATGTCATCTACTTATACCACTACACAGATATCCAGAAACTCCTGCAGCACTTCATTGATGAAAAATGTAAACGCTGCAGGAGCGTTACACAACCTGAAGGGCATCACTGTGTACTCGAAGAGTCCACATTTAGTTCGGAATGCTGTCTTCCACTCATCCCCCTTCATTACTTGGATCAAGTGGTAGGTGCCCCGAAGGTCGAGTTTAGTATAAATGGTCGACTGACGTACCTTATCTAAAAGTACCTGGATCAATGGAAGTGGATACTGATTTTTTTATGGTCACTTTGTTCCTGCGCGATAATCTATACAGGCGCGCAGCTAATGATTTTTCTTGGGCACGAAGAACAAAGACGACGATACTGGTGATGTTGAATGATGAATGAAACCCTTAGCCAATAGATCATCCAGGTAGTCTTGCAGGTATCGATTCTCAGGCTCAGAAAGAGCATACACCCTACTACATGGTAACGTTGCCCCTGGAATCAAGTCTATACGACAATCGTATGACTTATGTGGTGGCAGCTGGGTGGCCTTCTGTTCACTAAAGACATCATGGAAGTCTTTCTACGGTGCAGGAATGGCCAGTGTGTTGTCCAGCTTTGTAGCCATACTATGTGTGGATCCACAATGCAAGGGTGTCACTAGTAATGGTTCGTCTTGGTAACTGGAGTGCCAGCAATGTTTAGAGTCTAATGTCACTGTCCTTGCTGCCCAGTAAGTTTTGGGATTGTGTAACTGAAGCCAGGGTATCCCCAAAATGGCTCCAAATACTGGGGTATCTATGAGGTCAAACTAAATTTGTTCTTTATGGTTGTTTGCACAAAGCATAGACAAGGGTGTTGTTTGATAAATGATAAGCCCGGAGGACAATTCTGAGCCTTCCACAGCTCTGACTGGTTCAGGGACGTCTTTTCTGACAGTCGTAATATTTAGGGTTTTAGCCAAACCCAAGTCTAAAAAGTTTCTGGTAGTCCCAGAGTCAAGCAATATGGGAATGACCTTATGAACCTGAGGGGACAACACTAACATCACAATAAGAGTTAGATGTCGAAGTACTGGACTGGTGGTATTATCCAGAAGATGTGAGACCATATTGGAAGAGGCGCTCAATAAAATGGTCCCAGAAGTTATCGAGCCAGTAAGTTTTCCGTCTGGTCAGGAAGAGAGAATTCAGGCCCTGTTACCACTCTGATGTCTTTCTTTGGAGCAGTAGGCTTGTTAGGACATTCCCGAGCAAAATGCCCTGCCTTACCGCAGTATAAATGCAGTTTAAATTTTTTCCTACATTCTTTCTATTCCTTAGATAGTGGGCCCCGCACACTGCCAATTTGCATGGGCTCAGGTGTATCATGAGTGGGAATGGTGGACTCCTTTTTCTCAGTTTTGAGCACCACTAAGCGTGTGTCACCCTGGAATTTTTCTCCCTTACGTTCACTCAAGCGGTGATCG
Organism: Pleurodeles waltl; assembly: GCF_031143425.1. Taxonomy (NCBI): domain Eukaryota; kingdom Metazoa; phylum Chordata; class Amphibia; order Caudata; family Salamandridae; genus Pleurodeles; species Pleurodeles waltl. The sequence continues at coordinate 169,241,386 of NC_090448.1, read as the reverse complement.
AATCGTACCACCAGGTCAATGAACTTGGAACACTCAGTAGGAGGTTCCCCAATTTGGGCTAGAACATCCTTGAGATCACCCTGAAGGCCACGATAGAAGAGGGAGGTCCTTTTCCCCTCTGGCCACTCAGTCTCTGCCACCAACCGATTGAAAGAGGTGATATAGGACAGTAGATCCTTGTTTCCGTGGCGCAAATTCAGCAACTCATTGTCACTGGCTTGCACGAAGAGGTGTTTGTCTGGAGGAGCTAAAGGCGCAGGGGTTGGTGTTGTGACCATTACCTGCATGGGTTGTGTAGTGGAAGTCGTTGGGCCTGAATTGTGTCTAGGAACATGATTAGACTGGTCAAACCGAGGGGCCTGTAGTACTGGAGATCTTTATTTTAGTTTGACTCTTCCCCAGGGGGTGTTTATACCGCTGTAGTTCAGTGTGCAACTCCAGGTTCTCTTGCTTTAAGGAAAGGACTTCCATCTGTAATCCTGCTAGGGCCCTAGTTAAATCTAATAAAGATGGAGCATCCTGATCAGCTGGTAAAGCCTGTGCTAAACCTTTGAAAGTACCCATTGAGGAATCCATTGCCCAGGCAGCCCTGTATGTTGTGGCTTGGCTTTATGTTGAGACGGGGCTACTCACCTGAAAAGCAGGATGTCTGCAGTAGGGCAATGGTATGCCCCCCGACCTCCTTGAACACCTCTCTGCACTTCCAGGTGGACACAGAAACCCCAGCAGGTGTCTCAAAAGGAAAGGGGGAGAGGAAGAGAAAGAGACAAAACACTGCCACGTCTTGCCGGCCCAGCCATGCACCATGTATCTTCAGGGGGCAGGTCATTGTTGACAGAGTGATAGTAGAGTTAGTGCACTCAACTTCCTTTAAACTGAATCTCTCTTTCTGATATGGGTACAGGTGCTGTAGAAGAACACCAGGATGCTCCAGCACTTTTCTTGGATAATAACTGTTGGCACAATTACTAACACCGCATTACCAAAAACCCAAACTGAGTACCATAACAATAAGTTCTGTGACACTAGGGCTGGCTTCACAGAGATTCACTGTTGTACACTACAATTAGAACTATGGTTGCACTTATCATGCACAAGAAAGACAAACAAGGGCATTAATTATATCAAGTATAACTTTCCTGCATGCATAGGGTTAAACTAAAAGGAACAAAAACAATCCAAGAAATACAAATGTCCACTCTGGGTTTAAACAGTTAGGGTGGCACAGTTTGATTTAGTTTCACTGTGTGTGTGAAAAACCCTTCAAAAGCAAATTCCTCAAACCTGAAACACAGACATGAATGACACAATTTAAATCCAAGAGTTATGCTATTAGTGAAAGAAAAGTCAAGTAAATGCTCTTTTAAAATTTCACTGTCACTTTTTGTAGTACTTGAGCTCAAGCAGATTTCCTGAAGCACATTTAGGCAAGTAACTACAATAATAATGTACAATGTTCAGAAATGCATTTGTTTCTTCAAGGTAAGCACTCTGCCAAAATACAAGGTCTGAAATACACCAGCTGTTCTAAGAGGGCGGAGCTCAAAGAACAAATTCCCTGGAGAATACTAGTCACTTAGCTGCAGTCTTTTCTGGAGTGCTGGAGGAATGCCTGGTGTCAGCTGGTACAGGAACAAAGAAAAGAATTGCCTCAAAAGTCCTGAATATGACGATGACAGCAGGGGCTGGACTGCCAAATCAGATGCTGAGATCAGGAAGCAAAACAAAGCCAAGCAGGGAGGCATGCTTCACTCTGATATTTATAGCCAATCGGGAAAGCAGTTGAGTTTCCACATGTGGATGAGTCACCACACCCAATTAGAAGCACATGTCTACACCACACCCAATTAGAAGCACATGTCTACACCTGCTCACATTAGCAAACAAGCATTGGTAAAACAAGCATTGATAAAACCAATTGTGTAACACAGCACATTATGTTTACTTAGAAACATGAAGGTTTAACCAAGAATAGAAATATGATTTAACCCTAATCCCTGGGGATGCTGACAGATAACGCAGGAGGCACCTTGGGGATTCGTGACAACCGGCATACATTGTATTCGAAGAACAAGGTGCTGCGCCATGTCTTTGGCTAAAACAATGGTGCAAAGAGACTGAGAAAGAAGTAGCTTAGCATTTCCTGCCCACGGAACATTTAATATGAGAATTTTAGAGAATTTGAGGAGCATACTGTATGATTCGAAACCTCCTTCGAGAACTGCACAATTTGAAGCCTTAGCTGTTTGGGAATTAGTGGCCAGACAGCAACAGAAATTTGAGAGAAGAATGAGAAATGCTGAGAAAACTTTAGCTGAAGCGAGATGCGAGATGGGATAGTGAGAAAAAAGTCTGGAGAACTGAGACTTTACAGGGAATTAAGATGTTTCCTGCAATTACACAAGAGAATGAAAGCCATGCCAGAAAGTATATCAGAAAGAGGGATTCGTAACCTTCTGAGGAATGGGAGCAGAGTTCAAAGGAATCTAGAAAATCTTTGATTTATGATGAAGAATCAGACAATGATGAGTTTATATGCCAGTTACTAAGAAATCATCCCCCACCATATGCAGCACATGAGGCAGGTCCAAGTACTAGTGCAGACCCTACAGCTCAGGTGCTTATTGAGACTATACAAATCCAAGTACAGATTAGGTATGATGTTCCTATGACTGCCACATCACAGACACCTACACCACAGATTGACATACCAAGAATTTACCCAGATGTACCTATTGTAGATACTGCAATGAATTTAATGATGACAACAGGACAAACAGCCCAGATGAGACAGGTTTATCAGAAGCCGACACTGGTCCAGATAGAGGCCCCCATTATGAACTTGGCGGCAAACACCGCCGTGGCGATGGTGAACAGAAGACCGCCAGTGGTGGAAAACTGGACACTGCCAAATTATGATGCCAAAAAGACAAACCTCAAAAAATCCTGCCATCTCCACCCACCGCCAAGGCCTATGATGGCGGAAAGGCAGTACACCCTACCCCGCCACCGCCATGCAGACAAATCCTCAGCCCACCAAGTAATGATGCACAAATTAGTGTGGCGGATAGTGGATGCCGAACAACCATTGGCGGTACGGACCGCCACGGCCAGCAATGGAACCCAACAACAAATGCACACATTGGCAACATTGAAACCCACACACCTGACACACATCCACGACACTATAAAACACTCACATACACACCCCACAATCCTTTGCATCTCCAATAGCACGACTGAGACTGACAACACAACACGCATACACTGAACACAACATAACAACATTCACAAGCACAAATCACCACCAAAACACACACAAACCCCAAACACCCTCATAGACCACACACATAACCACATGACAGCACCCTCACCAATACACCCACAACACACAACACACACCATGGCACCCCCTAAGCACCCCCGCTTCACAGATAGGGAGCTAAGGACCATGGTGGACGAAATACTCAAGGTCGAGCCACAACTATTCATGGCACAGGTGCAGCACACACCCATTGCCAGAAAGATGGAGCTATGGCAGACGATTGTCAACAAGGTCAATGCACCGGGAAGCCATCCACGCATAATGGAGGGCATCCGGAAGAGATGGAACGACCCGCGTGGGAAGGTGAGGTCAATGGCATCCAGGCACAACATCGCCATACAGAAGACTGGTGTTGGTCCCCCACCTACACCCCCTGATTACACTGACTGGGAGGAGAAGGTACTGGCTATCCTGCACCCGCAGGGCCTCACTGGACTCACAGGAGGACTGGACTAGGGTAAGTCAACTAGAATACCTTAACAGTCACCCCACCTATGATGCATGCAGCACCGAACCCCTCTTACTACCACCAGGGCCCCACCCAGGCCACAACACCCACATCCAGTGACCCTGCGTGCCCACAATCACACAAACAAGCCCCCATCCAGCCCCTTGTGCACAGTCACCTAGCCCTACAATGAATCACAGTGGCACTACAGCACCCACAATGCACCTCCACCCCCTAGACAAAATGCAAAGATAAGTACACAAAAGGACCCTGCATGCCACGACAGGGGAATAAAAGAACAAAATAGGGCAGAGCTCTGCATCAATTTCCAAAATAGTATATGATACATACATGTTCATTCCCCCCCACAGGAACCACAACCCATGTTACCTGGACGGAAAGGCCAAGGAATTCCAGCACCTCACAGAGACAGAGACCCCACTCAGGAGACTGGAGAGGGATGTATGGAAAGTGAGGAATACCCTGGCCTGTCACACAGTCCTGGACTGTCACCCTCCAGCAGCCCCACCCAGGATACCACTGACAGCCCTACCACCCAGCCACCAACATCAGCTCTGGCCAAAAGACCCCACACCATTGTCTCCTGTGTACAGACTGGCGGCCCACATGTACAGAGTCTCCACCCACCAACAGGCAGGATGACGAAGGCCCCAGTGCAAGTGGGACTGCCAGACCTGTGCAGGGGACACAGGCACAGGGGGCAAGGGCCAGTGAGAGGGCATCAGTGGCCCAGGGGGGAAGCCAAAGGATGGATGCTGCAGCCCAGGAGATGATATCTGAGGTCCTGGGAGCATACCACCATACCTAGGACAGGATGGGCCAGATCCTGGCCACCCTGGAGCAGAATCACAGGCTGCAGATAGCACAGCACCAAGAGGCCACGGAGCAATGGAAACAGCTTAATGCCACCATGGACACCATTGCAGGGATGCTTCAGCACCACTACCCTAGCCAGCCTGAGACCTCCACCCACCTTCAAGCCCCTACCACTACCCAGGACACTGCCCTGCCATTCACATCTGCAGCAGCTACTGGACTGGTGGCAATGCCAGAGGACACACAGGAGACCAGCACCCCTAGTCCTGCAAACGTGCCCTCAGACCCAGACATGGCACTGGAACACCAGCCAAGACCAAGCGCCTGCTAAGAAGTGACTCTGCCCTGAACTGTCTCCCTTGAGTGCCACTGTGCTCCCTTGTTGACCTCCCACTACCAACACACCATCTACCAATGGACACATGGACCAAAACCCAGTGCCACCAACAGCTGAGCACATGCACCAGAGTATGGACATGCACCATGAGCCCACTCCCTATCCCTGCACAATGATATACCAAATTTGTGTCACTTAATAAAAACACATGTGCACTCAAATCGTATGCCCCTCGTCATTATGAGTTCAAATTGTGAGTATGCATTAGCCAGTCAATTTCATAATCATACCTTTATTGCAGGAGGGGATCCCACGCATTGTAGTGTCTGAAGTAAGTCACAATGTTCACAATATTGGGTTCCGTGCCACTTCACTACTCAGTTAACAGTGCTAATGACTATAGACACCATATTACCAATTACATGAGTCAGACTGAAACTATGCTGTGAAGACAACAGCATCATTGAACAATACCTTAGACTCACTGGAAGTATAGGCGGATCAGCTGGATCCTGGTGTTAAGATCTTCCCCCTCTCCCTCCTCACCATTACTCTTATCCCCTCTCTGGGGTTGCTGGGCTGGTTGGACAGCACCCTCCTCTTCAAGAAGGGGGATAACTTTCCTCACAGCCAAGTTGTGCAGCATGCAGCAGACCACCACTATCTTACACACCTTGTCAGGGACATAGCACAGGGATCCCCCAGAGAGATGGAGATAATGAAACCTAGCATTCAGGAGTCCGATAGTGCACTTACTCACCCTCCTAGTATGTCCATGGGCCTCATTATATTCCTCTCTGCATCTGTCCCGGGATTCCTCACTGGTGTCAGGAGCCATTGCAAGTTGGGGTAGCCGAAATCACCTGCAGTAGTGGACGTAAACAGGACCATAATGAACTGATTGCACATACATATTGGCTGTCTGTCACCTACGTACAGAACTATTGTCATACACACCCACCTATGAGCCATCCTCTGTCCCCTTGTAGTTGTCCCATCAAGTGTGGTACACTGCTGTTTCTCAGGACAAAGGAATCATGGACTGAGCCTGGAAATCTGGCATTTACATGTGATATGTACTGGTCAACAGTACACACCAATTGTATATTCATGGAGTGGAAGTTCTTTTGATTCCTGTACACCTGTTCATTCACTCTTGGGGGTATGTGAGCTATGTGGGTTCCATCAATGGCACCTATCACATGTCAGCAAGCGTCTAATTTCGGAGACTAGGAGGCCCTGAATGGGGCCCCTGGCCAGTCTATGATAACGTGGTGGTAGCAAGATGGCAGCCTCCTGCCATCCAGGTCTGAGGGAGTGGAATTGACATCATTCCACTGGCGGTAGTCGTCATGTCGGAAGGTGTTCACCGCCCTGCACCCGATCATTGGATTACATGGTTGTCAATGGGGGACCTGGACCTATCATGATCGCCGCCGGCGGTGACGGTGCACACTGCCGCGGGACATACGCCATGTCGTCAGACCCTTGCCACTTGCCTCCTGATTCCCGTGCAGGGCAGTACTCCACAGCGTGCGCTGCTGTGTCCTGACTCTGGTCCCTGAGATGGCACGAGTCACAGGGGAACGGGCCCTGGCCTTCACCACGGAGGAACTTGAGAAGCTGGTGGACGGGGCCCTACCCCTGTATTCCAAGTTGTATGGGCGACCAGAGGAGCAGGTGAGTTGGCGGCTGTCATCCTTGGAAGTGTGTAATTGTGGCGGATGCCTGTATGCATGTGTGTTCTATTTGTGACTGCCCAGCCGTAGACTGTCTGACATGTACTGTATGTGTGTTGATAACATGGCTTTCTAAAATCTCCGTTCCATAGGGAACGACATGGCATCAGTATTAGGTGAACACATACTGACGTCTGTTTTTCTGCTCTGTGTGTCCCATGCAGGTCAGCGCCCATCAGAAGAGGGGACTGTGGCAAGCCATTGCCAAGGAAGTGCGGACCCTGGGGGTCTACAACTGACGAAGCACCCACTGCAGGAAGCTGTGGGAGGACCTGAGGTGCTAGGCCAGGAAGACCAGAGAGGCCCAGCTGGGGAAGGCCTCCCAACGAGGATGGGGTGTGCGTCGGACCCTGTCCCCCCCAATGGCCTACATTTTGGCGGTGGCCTATCCGGATTTGGATGGGCGCTTGAAGGGAGCATAGCAGCCACAAGGGGGTGAGTACTAACACTGTGGTAATACTCTTTGATGGATGTGTTTGGGTGCTGTGGTATGTATGCTGTCTAGTGCCAGGCACTCGGACAGATATGTTCCTGCAGTCCTGCCCCCTCAAAGACCCGGGGATGGTGTGAGGGCATGTTTGGGCGGTCCCTATAGGCCCATGGGGGGCCCCCTTTCTGTAATCTTGGATGGTTTGTGGGCTCATTGACTGGTGAGTGCATTGGCTGGGCATGGTCTCCCAAGTGTGTACTCCACACAGTTTATCAGGTCCGTGTTTCCTGTGGGTAATAGGGTGTATCCTTGGATAGTGGCCGCTACTCAGGGGCACACTCATGACTATTGTTGTAGGTGCTGCGTGTAGGTGTGTGACCGGGATGGGAGTGTGTGCGAGACAGGGATGTATATTCAATCAGGTATTTACAGAGTTCTCCCATGTTTGGTCTCTCCATCCCTGTGCTCTTGTGTCCTTTGTGTATATCAGCATCATCTGGCACCAGCGAGTGGGGATGCAGTGGCCCAGGGTTCCAAGGAGGCAGAGTCGGCGGATGCGAAGGGAACCAGTGGGTTGGAGGGCCAGGGGAGTACCACAGGGGAGGCAACTACCACTGCCGGTAGTGGCTCTGATACCTCCTCCGATGGCAGCTCCCTGGTGGTGGCGGACCCTACTGGGCCCACCCATTCTATGTCCTCTTCCGCCACCCCCATGCCATCTTCGCCCTCCCAGCTGCTCCCCACCCAGTTGCCCGTTCACCCAGAGGGTGGGCGTCTCCTTCGCCCCAGGCACCTCTTCCCCTGCCCCAGTCAGCCCTGCTGCCCTCACAGAGGAGGCTATTGACCTTATGAGAACCATCTCTGTAGGGCAGACAACCACTGTGAATACCATCCAGGGGCTAGCATCCCAGATGTAGCAATGCAATGCATACCTGGAAGGCATTCACGGTGCCATGTCTGGCCTACAGAGATCTTTTCAGGCTCTGGTCTCCTCTTTGACGGCATCCAGTGTCCCTGGTCTTTCCGTCCTCCCTCCCACCACCTCTACCCCTTCCAGCACCCCACTCCCTTCACCGATCCCAAGCACACATCCAGGCAGCCATGCACACAGATCAACACATAAAAAGCACACAGAGAAACACAAGCACCACACTTCCCACCACAGGCATGCACACACCCAACATATCAAAGCAGAGACAACAACATCCACTTCCCCCAGTGTGTCAACCTCCCCGCCACCCTGTCTGTCACCTCACCATGCACACCGACATGCACTGCACCCTCAGTCACTGCTTCTGCTGCCATTCATGCAGTCACCACATGTTCTGACATTCGGACATGCACCCCAGACACCACACCTGCATTCACCACAAGTACATTGTCAGACTCTTGCAGCACACTCACCAGACCTGCAGATACCCAGACAACATCCATTTACACTGGCAGCCTGTCTTGTCCCACTGTGTGCACCCCCCTCCTCCCAAAACGCTCAAACATTCGCAGACATCCACACAACACATATCCACCACACATCAGCATACTTTACAGGCACCTGCATCCACGTCTGGCACACCTACACCAGGTACAAGCACTCCCCCCACATCCACTACAGACTGTGGTGAGTAGAAAGGAGACTTCAAATAAGCATCACAGGTTCCGTCTTTGTAGTTTATTCTTAGTAACACAACCTGGCGTCCGATCGTCCCAGAGGCTACTCCAACTGTCGCCACTGGAACCATTGATTGCCCAGCTTCCAGAAATAACTTACATCACAACACATCCTCTCCCGTTCATCAACAAAATATTAATAAAATAAAGAATAACAAAACAAGGTTAAAATTGATCATATCAATAATACATAAAATTTTAACTAACAAAAGATAATAGGTTAAAATTGATCATATCAATAATACATAAAATCTTAACTAACAGAAGGTAATACAACCAAACATTAACAACTAATTATAAAAGCATTATCTAACATAATCATTCAAGTAAGAAGGTGGTTTCCTAAATCTTTTTACTGAAGCAAGAAGATCTCTTGAAGCAATATCGTTACTGTCCCCTGAAGCAGAACCAGTAGAACCATTCCCACACACACCACTCTGGTCACCCTCTCTTCCACGTGAAACCCGGTTACAGATCCCACTAACCACCTCATCATCCCTCATAAACATCAAGCCTGAACAATCATCATCCTCAGTACCTTCATCTGACTTGCCCCCCTTATTATACAAGGCCACATTCCGAAAGTTCCATCTCTCTCCATTCTCCAAAACCACAAAAAAAGGTACCGACCCACTGAACCTTAAAAGGCCCCTTGAACTTAGTTAAACCTCCCTGAATTCTTCCAGATTTCACCTTAACCCAATCCCCGACTTCTACTCGCTTCCTGGAAGCTTCTTTATGAGAAGTCTGAGTATTGCTGTGTCTGAGAACTTTCTCATGAATATCCAATGCACCCTTTAACCAAGCTGGGACTAACTTGGTACCCGGTAGCCTTCCCCGCATAGACACAAACGGGATCTTATTTGTGACGCTGTGTGTTGTGGTACAATACGCCCACACCATATCAGAGATGACTTCCTTGACATCATAACAGTTGACGATAGCAAGTTGAATGGTCCCTTTAAGTAGCCTAACAGCTCTCTCTGCCATACTATTCCCCCTAGGGTTATATAATGAAGTGCAAGAATGATTAACTCCCCATGCCTGAAGGAACTTTACCATTTCGTGTGATGTAAGCTGTGTGCCGTTATCTGTGATAAGTACCACCGGTGCGCCTTCTTTTTTTAAAATGTTTTCCAAATTTGCAATCATGCTTCTAGTAGTGATGTCTCTCAAAAACTCCACTATCAACCATTTGGAGTGCACATCCACCACCACCATAGCAAATTTCATATGAGATGGTAATTCACTCAAAGGTCCAACAAAATCCAGACAAACCGTGTGCCAAGCCTTACCCGGATCATCCAAATGTCCACCTGCACTCTTTTCAAGAACTAATCTCTTCTCACTCACTTTACACAATGCACAATTCTGTACCCACTCTTTGATTTGATTGTTCATCCCCGGCCACCCAAAAGTTTCCTTCACTCTCCTGGTAGTTAGACCCTGCCCCAAATGACCCTCAAGAGCCAGCTGGAAAATCTGAAATCTTAAATCTGCCGGGGGTACAAAGCAATCACCCCTCGTAATTACGCCATCATTGCAAATAGACAATTCGTCAAGCACCTTTAGATATGGTCCATTGGTAATGGAAGTGTACTCTCCCTCACCTTTCCATGCTGTATCAGTCTAGCAAGATCTCTCATGACCACATCCCTGTACATTGCATCTCTCCACTGTGACAACGAAAAGGAAACAGTCCCACTACTCACTGCATCACTAACAGTAGCAACAGCACCCTCCTTGTCAGCATCACTCACACCAAGGCTGTCAATCTCCTGCCAATTTAATGACAACCTCAACAAGCAATCAGCCCGAACATTCTTCCAACCTTGCAAGAATTCAAGAGTGTAATTATACTCTTGCAGTCTAGCCGCTAGTCTAGCCAATCTGGATGATCCTTTACCTGCCCCTCCTGCAGACAGAATTTTCACCAGTGGTTTGTGATCGGTCCGTAAGACAAAAGGCAATCCCCATAAGTATACCCGGAAATACTCGACACCCCATGCCGCTGCCAGAGCCTCCTGTTCAATAACGGAGTAATTCTTCTCAGCTGGTGTCAAAGTCCGGGAGGCAAAAGCCACCGTCTTTTCCTCACTACCATGGTACTGTGAAAGGACAACACCCAAACCAGATGCACTGGCATCCACTGTAAGTACAGATCTCAAATCCTTATCAAATACTGTCAGAATTCCAGCCTGGCATATTTCCTTTTTTATGTTGTCAAAACATAATTGTTGCTCTTCATTCCACTCAAACCTACAACCCTTACATAGTAACTTTTAAGATTCTCTGTCTTCTCTGCAAACCTCTCCACAAACTTGGCATAGTACTCCATGAGCCCGAAGAAGGACCTCAATTGATCCCTATCTTTTGGGGCGGGAGCCTTGTTTATAGCATCTAATAAGGAATGTTTAGGCTTAACAGACCCTAATGCAACTGTGTAACCCAAGTATCCAACTTGTTCAGATAGAAAAACGCACTTCTCTTTATTTAGCGTAAGCCCAAACTCCTCCAACCTTCTCAACACCAGTCTCAAAGCAACATTATGATCAGTGACTGTCTTCCCCATGAATAAGATGTCATCCTGAAAGTAGATCACATCACTTATGCCTTCCAAGACCTTGGACATCGCCCTTTGAAAGACGCTAGCGGCAGAGGCCAACCCGAATGGTAAGCGTTTAAATTGAAAGGTACCTTCTGTGGTGATGAAAGCCGTGAGGGATTTGGAATCTTCATGCAGCCTGATCTGATGGTAAGCGCTCCTAAGATCTAATTTGGTGAAATACTTCTGGTCCTTCATTAGAGTCAACAACTCATTGATATTGGGAAGAGGAAACATATCCACTACTATGTCCTGATTCACTGAGCGCAAATCCACACAAAATCTCAAACTTCCATTAGCCTTCTGAGTAATTACTACAGGAGAAATCCATTCAGAAGCTTCCACACACTCAATAATACCTTCACTCAACATCTCCCCCAACAAACGCTTCAAGTCGTCACGAACCGCCAAAGGTACCCTTCTCAATCTATGTTGAGTAGGAACAGCATTCGGTTTCACACGTACTCTATGGACATAACCCTTGAGACATCCCAACTTCTTATTAAACACTTTTCTTGCACCCTCTAACACATCATCCAAAGTAATTTCCTCCACTGCTAAAACTTGATTGGAAGCCCTAGGATGGATCATAATATTCAGATCAAATTGGTGCATCCACCCAAGAATTGCTGGGCCCTCTGTTGAAACATAGATTTTCCCTTTCACAGACCGGTAGTCATATTGAATATTGCCCTCCATGTACCCCAGAATGTCTATAGACTCCCATTGGTACCCTCCCGGATTAATATCCTTGGGTAAAAGCTTAACACCCCTCCAATGTCTCTGAAATAGGTATTCTGGAATAATAGTATACATGGATCCGGAGTCAACCATAAGTTCCACTTGTTTCCCACATACAATAAAAGCAGCAGAGGGTCTAATCATTCTACCTCTATGTTCCTGGTTGCTCTCACTCGAAAAATTAATGTCATCACGTACTACAAGAACTCTGTCATAATATTCTGAATCTGTATCTGCAACCGCACCCACAGTAGAATGTTTATTCCCTCTGCTGGGTTCTTTACAAACTCTCGCATAGTGCCCCTTCCGCCCACATTTCCTACAAATCTTGTTGCTTGCAAAACACCTTGCAGAGTCAGAGTCATGAAAAATACTGCCACAACGTGCACAATCTTTCTTGTTCTTAGAAAACTGTTCATATTCTTTCTTGCCTCTTTTCTTAAGAACACAAACTTCGTTTGATGTGATGTCGTCACGGACAGCACTAACTAAAAAAACATCACTGTTCTTATCTTGTCTGTTCAGTTCTTTCATACACAACTGTGACTCTTCGATTACTTTTGCCATTCCAATAGCTTCTGTGAGTGTGGGGTCCTTCGCTGCCCATAGCCTCTCTTGTATCTTCTTGTCTTTACATTGAACAATTAACTGATCTCGGATAAGTTCCTCTGTCATATTCCCAAAGCGACACTTAACTGAGAGTTGCCTGAGCCTAGCCACAAAGTCATCAATAGATTCATGTCCATGTTGCGGTTGCGTATAAAACTTGTATCTAGTCATAACTAGATTTGCCTCTTTTGCGAATCTATTTTCTAACCGTTTTACAGCTTCCTTATAGATGTCATCCATTGGCTGGCCGTTAGGTCCCATCACAGGTGGTAAGTACTTAAAGATTCTTTGCCCTTCATTACGCAGTGCACTTAGCAAAATAGCTTTTTTTCTAGCTGGCGAAAAGTGTTGACCATCCAAAGCTACAATGGAGTTCTCCAGAATGCTTATCCAGTCTTCCCAACAAATATCTGGTTGACCAGGCTGTTGTAGAAAAGAAGGAGGTGTAATAATATTCCCCAGTGAGGCCATGATGTAAAAAAAAAAAAAAAAAAAAAAAAATATATATATATATATATATATATATATATATGTATATATTCTTTTATTTCTTTTTTATTTTTCACTATAAATCCTTACAATATGTGAAGCTTCATGAACTAATGTCTCTTTGGTTCCAGGAAGGAAGAGTATCAGAGAGCTGAGGGTTGTAGTCTTTCAGACAACACTGTAATCCTCAATCCTGAATACAAGCGCACGCGCGAGGAGGGCGCATGCGCGTTCTAAAGTGATCATGAAATGATCAAAGAACGGAAACACACGCGCGAGGAGGGCTCGAGTGCCTGCGCGTGTCAAAATGGGCTGCGGGGAGCCCTTTTACCCCCGTTGTTTTGCCAGCGCGTACCTCGTGTTTGCCATGCCTGCTCCTACGCAGCCAATCCTCCGAAAGCGTAGGGAGCTAAAGGAAAAACCACATGAGACTCCCTCACCGCTGCGATCTCAGGAATAAACAGGACGACTTCCAATACTCCAAAGTTGAAAGGAGTGAGACGCAGCCACGCCGAACTCGCTCAGCGCCTCAGAAACGAGAGTGAAGCACAACACCTCCACAGTCTATGACCGGCTCCACGAACGGCCCTACAAGGCACACGGTCTCTGAATGAACAGCAGGCGAATTCGTGGACAGCCAGGTTGTGTATACACTGAGGTATCTCGTCGCCAAAATGTGGTGAGTAGAAAGGAGACTTCAAATAAGCATCACAGGTTCCGTCTTTGTAGTTTATTCTTATTAACACAACCTGGCGTCCGATCGTCCCAGAGGCTACTCCAACTGTCGCCACTGGAACCATCGATCGCCCAGCTTCCAGAACTAACTTACATCACAACACAGACCTTCCTCCAAATCTCCCCCAACTGCCCCTAAGAAGCTTTTCCTCTTCCGTGTTGACCTGTTTGAACCCACTGGCCCACCCCATCTTGTCCCTAAACTTGCCCATCTCATTGCCCAGTCCACTCCTTCCAAGTCCAAGTCGTCCCCAGTCCGCCCTTCCCATTCCCATGCCCCTTCCCCAGGGAGGAAGAAGCCCCATGTTGCTCCAGGTCCCTCTGCCACCCCCCGGTCCAACCCCACCCCCCCCCCCCCCCCCCACCTTCCAAGGGCAACCCAAACCCCCTCCACCTCCCAAAACTAAGCCCAACCCCCCCCTTCCAGACATAAGTCCCCACCACCGCAACCTCCTGCCCGTGTTCCCTGAGTTGCCTGGCTGCCCCACTGATGCCCCCTTCAGGTGGAGTACCTGTGCACATGCAGGAGTCAAGTCCGGCCTATTTTGGCCCTTCTGGGATTTTCAAATGGACTGGCCAATGGCCTTATTTGTGCAATACTGCTTTTTGGTTCAAATAACATTTCAGTGCCCAGTACGTTGTTCAGCGTTTCACGGTGGGAGTGTGGTGTTGTAGGAAAGTACCATCTTGCCTGGCATGTTACCCCCATATTTCACTGTATATATGTTGTTTTAGTCTATGTGTCACTGGGACCCTGCCAGGCAGGGCCCCAGTGCTCATAAGTATGTGCCCTGTATGTGTTCCCTGTGTGATGCCTAACTGTCTCACTGAGGATCTGCTAACCAGAACCTCAGTGGTTATGCTCTCTCTGCTTTCCAAATCTGTCACTAACATGCTAGTGACTAAATATACCAATTCACATTGGCATACTGGTACACCCATATAATTCCCTAGTATATGGTACTGAGGTACCCAGGGTATTGGGGTTCCAGGAGATCCCTATGGGCTGCAGCATTTCTTTTGCCACCCATAGGGAGCTCTGACAATTCTTACGCAGGCCTGCCCATGCAGCCTGAGTGAAATAACGTCCACGTTATTTCACAGACATTTACCACTACACTTAAGTAACTTATAAGTCACCTATATGTCTAACCTTCACCTGGTGAAGGTTGGGTGCAAAGTTACTTAGTGTGTGGGCACCCTGGCACTAGCCAAGGTGCCCCCACATCGTTAAGGGCAAATTCCCCGGACTTTGTGAGCGCGGGGACACCATTACACGCATGCACTGTACATAGGTCACTACCTATGTACAGCGTCACAATGGTAACTCCGAACATGGCCATGTAACATGTCTAAGATCATGGAATTGTCACCCCAATGCCATTCTGGCATTGGGGGGACAATTCCATGATCCCCCGGGTCTCTAGCACAGAACCCGGGTACTGCCAAACTGCCTTTCCGGGGTCTCCACTGCAGCTGCTGCCAACCCCTCAGACAGGTTTCTGCCCTCCTGGGGTCCAGGCAGCCCTGGCCCAGGAAGGCAGAACAAAGGACTTCCTCTGAGAGAGGGTGTAACTCCCTCTCCCTTTGGAAATAGGTGTGAGGGCTGGGGAGGAGTAGCCTCCCCCAGCCTCTGGAAATGCTTTGATGGGCACAGATGGTGCCCATCTCTGCATAAGCCAGTCTACACCGGTTCAGGGATCCCCCAGCCCTGCTCTGGCACGAAACTGGACAAAGGAAAGGGGAGTGACCTAACCGTGACCCTTGCAGCTAGCAAGGCTTGTATGCGGTCTTTCTGCGTGTGAACACTTCTGCAAGCTTCTTCACAACGTGGGACATCCATCCTCCAAAGGGGAAGTTCCTAGTCCTCTTCTTTCTTGCAGAACTCCAAGCTTCTTCCAACAGGTGGCAGCTTCCTTGCACCCTCAGCTGGCATTTCCTGGGCTCCTGCCCACTCTCGACACTGTCGCGACTATTGGACTTGGTCCCCTTGTCTTACAGGTACTCAGGTCCGGAAATCCACTGTTGTTGCATTGCTGGTGATTGTTCTTCCTGTAGAATCCCCCTATCACGACTTCTGTGCTTTCTGGGGGTAGTAGGTGCACTTTACTCCTACTTTTCAGAGTCTTAGGGTGGGCTATTTTTCTAACCCTCACTGTTTTCTTACAGTCCCAGCGACCCTCTACAAGCTCACATAGGTTTGGGGTCCATTCGTGGTTCGCAATCCACTTTTGGAGTATATGGTTTGTGTTGCCCCTATACCTATGTGCTCCTATTGCAATCTATTGTAATTCTGCACTGTTTGCATTACTTTTCTTGCTATTACTTACCTAATTTTGGTTTGTGTACATATATCTTGTGTATATAACTTATCCCCATACTGAGGGTACTCACTGAGATACTTTTGGCCTATTGTCATAAAAATAAAGTACCTTTATTTTTAGTACTTCTGTGTATTGTGTTTTCTTATGATATTGTGCATATGACACCAGTGGTATAGTAGGAGCTTTACATGTCTCCTAGTTCAGCCTAAGCTGCTTTGCCATAGCTACCTTCTATCAGCCTTAGCTGCTAGAAACACCTCTTCTACACTAATAAGGGATAACTGGACCTGGCACAAGGTGTAAGTACCTCTGGTACCCACTACAAGCCAGGCCAGCCTCCTACAGGTGTGCACATGTGTGTACTTTGGTGCACGTCTTTGTTACCTTGTGTCCGGTAAGTACATCTTGTATATATGTATGGCTTGGGATGGTGGGAGGGTTTGGGCGTGCGTTGCAAGGTGGGTGTGTAACTGTGGCCTTTCTTTCCATGTGTACAAGGTTGTGGTACTTACCGTTGTCGTCTTCGTCGGCGGTCACGGTCGTGGAGGTATATGGCAAGGAGCAGCACTGGCATTATTTCCAACCTTCTCTCCATGTCTGCGTCGGCGTGTTGTGTGTGCCTACGGTGAGTGTTTCCTTTTATTTTGTTTGTTTCCACCACGCTTTGCGTGGTGGTGGTTTCCGCCTTGAAACTGACGGCGGTCTTGTGCTTCATTATTTGGGGGGTGGGTAGTTCCTTTCCGCCGGCCAGTGGGCAGCCTCCTTCATCCTCGTCGGCACTACAATGATTACGGTGTGTGGATGGACTGCTACTTGTTTCTCATGTGTTTCATTATTTGGCGGTCTGGACCGCCAGCTTGTTGGCGGTAGTTACCACCACCGCCGGCAGGCGGCGTTTACTGCCATGTTCATAATGACCACCAGAGTCTACCCCTAATTTAATGTCTCCAATGCAAGCACAGACAATCTCAATATACACCCCCATAACAGGGTCACCTACAGAGATATCTGCAACAGCAAGTCAGAATACAGGAGTAATGTACCCTAGAGATCAAAACGTACTACTGAGTCCGGACGCTGTGTCCGTACCCATTACCATTGGTCCCATTATACCACTGTTTGCCCAGGGAAACAATAAGAGCAGTGATCAGAAAATTTTGAATCCAAGAGTAGAGATGGAAAGTTTCAATGAAGATACAGGAATGATGATTTCATTGAAACCGACATTTGATATGATAGGTCCGTCAATTGATTTGAGTTCTTCCAGGATTCTCCTGACTAATCGGGGGAGATCAGACGTAGGTCCTAAACCAATTATGATGACACCAGAGACTATTGTTACAGCAGGTGCCCAGTGTAGGTAATAGTAATGTCTAGTTGCAAGGTTTGACGGCCCAGCAATTAACTGAATGGCTGGAGAAAGTGAGTAGCACACAAGGAGATTCAAGTGGAGAAAGTTCACTGAATTTGACCAGGCTTAGACTCAAAGCATAGGAATTAATTGAGGGAGCAATCAATTTAAACAGAATGGACTCATATAGGGAAGAAGAGTTTTGCTACCTGTGCAAACTGATTACCAACAAGGCAGGATTAGTATATCAGAAATTAGCAGATCTGGCAGAGAATATATGACATAGAAATTGAGAAAACAAAGCATTTGAGAAGAAGTTACAGATTAGAATTTGATTCCAAAGACATTGAGAACATGAGAATACCAGGAATTAAAATTCACACCAGGGAATTCATCCACAGCATTCAGACATGGGGAGCATTGGATAAGTGGGAAGGCAGATGGGTAAGGAAGTGAGACAAAACAAAAGGGATTGTGCGAATTTAACTGTTCATGTGCAGCAGACAGATAACCCAGTAAAAATAATACAGATAAGAAAGATTCCAGGAGGGAATTGTGTTAATGTTCATTGGAGCAGAAGTGAAATATTGTCATTTACAAATGATTACCCCAGGTTGAGAGAGAAACCAGTGGAATGGTACTAGAAAACTGATAGGTTTGTTAAGCTTGCTAAATGCCTGTGGGAAGATTTGAATACTCTCTTCGAGATTCCAGCAGATTTAAGGATGGGATGCAAAGGTAGTGTAGATTGGCAAATAAGAGAACCTCCAATAGATCCAGCTACAGGTGCACCATCTCCTGAGGTGGTGAAATACTATTACAAGGTGATCTAATTTTTTTAAATGAGAATTTGCCACAAGAGTATCAATTGGCAGAGAATAGACAGGACAGCCCAGGAAGGAAAGGAGTCCATACATGTGTGCTATAAGAGATTGTTGCAGGCATTCAAACATTACAGTGGCACAGAAACAATTGAGCCAAAAGACATGATTCAATTTGTGTTCAGATTTGTTGAAGGATTGAGACCTTAGATTAGCCAGATGATTAAGAGTCATTTGATTTGTTGGCAAGCAAAACCAATTGATGAAGTCTTTGGCTAAAACAATGGTTAAACAAAGTACTGCAATATGCTAAGTACAGTAGTGATGAAATTGATTTGAAGTAAAGACAGTTGAAAGAGAAGGCAATGGTGATGCAGATTAAAGCAGCACATTCGGGAATACAAGGGAGTTTTCTGCAGGAGCAACAGGGAAACATGTGGGTTCCAAATCCGGTGAAAGGTAGAGGTCGAGTTAGAATTGGGAATGTGAATCGCAGTTCCGATTTGAATACCGTAGTTACTCAGAATGATAGGCAGGGAGTTAAGAGAATGTTATCTTGTCACGCTTGCCGAGGCCTCGGACTTTGGAAGCGGGAGTGTCTGATGCTAGGACAGGAATGCGTTGTTCCACAGACGAATGAAATCAATTCTTTTCCATACATGAGAGGACCAAGAGTGAGAGGTCAGAATTTTGGTTTCCAAAACAATGTGAATCAGGCGCAAGATCCTCAGACCATGCAACAGATGCAAATGGTACCAGGCAACCGATTCCGATACCTCAAGCCCCAATGAAGCAGCAGCAGATGATGCTTCCTCAGCAGGGCACAGGTTTAACATGAGTAATAAAACCATACACCAATACCCATTGCACAGTGAGTATGAAGGGAATGAAGACTGGCTGAGTGAGAGTTCGGATGAAGAAGAGTGTGTGTTAGCCGCTTAATTAGAAGTAGACCAGAAGCGTCCATATGTGAAGGGAAAAGTGATAGGTCATAAAGTCTCATTTTTAGTCGACACAGGAGCTACACGCTCTACAGTAAGAACTGCAAAAGTTCCCAAGTTGCCCCTTTCAGTGAAGACAGTACAGATTGTAGGAGTTGAAAGCCAGTATTTGACAAACCTGATTACAGAACCCGTTGCAGTTAAAATTGGAAATTTTAGAGGATTATAAAAATTTCTTGTTTTTTACTCGAGCCCAGCTTCGTTATTGGGAAGAGATTTGCTATGCAAAACGAGATGTTCGATTACCTGTTCAAATGATGGGATTGCAATCCAGACAAATAGTGATGAAGAAGATGATCAGCCTGAGGGAAAATATTGTGACCTAGTGAATGAAGAGTCTCCTTTAATCAGTTTCTTTCCTGTTGTTTTTACAGTATGAGACCTTCCTTCTGACTTACAGTGAACAGTTAAGATGAAAGAATGGGATTTTTCAGGGAAAGACATTGGTCTAATAAAAGGAGTTGAGACTGTTAAAGTCCCAGTCAAGCCAAATGCAACTTTCCCCCAGATTCCCTAAAACCACATCACACAGAATACCATTGAAGGGATTGCCCCTGTATTTGTGGAATTTGTGAGACAAGGTATTCTAAAAGAAGTATTTAGCAGTCCATGTAATTCACCTATCACAGGATTGCGAAAGCCATGTGGGAAATTCCGGATAGTTCAGGATTTGAGGAAAATAAATTATATTGTGATTAAATGTTGTCCAGTGGTGCCCAATCCAGTAGTGATATTGTTTCAGATCCCATGTGATGCTGAATAGTTCACCGTAGTGGACCTATCACAAGCATTCTTTTCCGTACCTCTTCATGAGGATATCCATTTTCTCTTCTGTTTTAAATTTCTGGATCAAGTATATTGTTGGTGCAGAATTCCTCAAGGATTTTCAGAGTCACCATCCATTTTCAATCAGATACTTAAGAAGAATCTGGAGTCATTGGAAATGCCTTTCCAATCCACGTTGATTAAGTACATTGCTGATTTGTTGGTTGCTTCAAAGACAAAGGAAGAATGTAGGCAAGATACGATTGCCTTGCTAAACCATTTTGGAAAAAACAAACATAAGGTCTCCCCAGCAAAATTACAGTATTTTCAGAAAGAAGTGAAGTATTGGGGACACTAAATTGAGAAGGGAGCTAGATAGATTTCCAGAGAGAGAGAGTCACAGCCATATTACAGATAAATCCCCCAGTTACGCCTAGGGCTGTCCAGATGTTTCTGGGAATGGTGAGCTATTGTTGCTAGCGGATTCCCAACTTTTCAATCATTTCAAAGCCATTGCAGTGGTTGACACACAGGGAAGTTACAGATCCCCTAGACTTAGACAGCGCTTGTATGAAAGCCTTTACAAAGTTGAGAGAAAGTCTGTGCCATGCTTCGGCTTTGGGAATGCCTGACTACACAAAGCCATTTATGTTGTTTTGTCATGACAGTGATGCATGTTCTTTGTCTGTCCTGATTTAAGTCCATTGTGGTGTAAACCGCCCAGTAAAGATTTTTCAGCTATTTTGGACCCAATTGGTGCAGCGTTACCTGGCTGCCTGTGAACTGTAACAGCGGTTGCATTGAGCCTCACTCAGAGTGAGAGCATTGTGATGGGACATCCTTTAACTGTTTTGGTCCCTCACTCCATTGAAGTTTTGCTTACCTGATCCAAGACCCAACATCTAACCAATGCAAGATAGACCAGATAGGAAACTATGATTTTGGGGTCACCAAATGTTACTCTGAAAAAGTGTACAGTGCTTAACCCAGCAACCTTGCTTCCAAAAGAAGACTTTGAAATTGATAAATTGAAAGAGGTTCAGCATGACTGTCTGGAAGTTACTGATTTGTGCACAAAACCTAGACCTGATATTTGAGATACACAATTGGAAGAAAATGACCAGATTATTTTCATTGATAGTTCCTCTTTAAGAGATAACATAGGATCATCAAAAGCAGGATATGCAGTGTGCACAATTTTTGGTATACTCCAAGCTTCCTGGCTTCGAGGAGTGTATTCTACACAAGTAGCTGAACTGGAGCATGCCATGTCTCTGCACAGCTTAAAGTTACCATTTATACAGCGAGTCAGTAAGGATTTGGAATAGTCCATGACTTTGGTCAGCTATGGTCACATAGGGCTTTCCTGACCTCTTCTGGTTCACCAGTTAGAAATGGTGAGAGCATCCATGATTAGTTACAAGCCTTACAGATGCCTGAAAAGAGTGCTATGGTGAAATGCAGTGCACACCAGAGATCGCAAAATTTTGTATCAATGGGAAATGGATACGGGTATTAAGTTGCAAGGTTTGAGCATTGATTTTTTTATCCTTCAAAGACAAATGGGAACTGTTACCTGAGGAAGAAATGTGTATGAATTTTGCTTTAACTGTAATTGACACTAGGGAAGAGCTGAAAGCTCTTCAAGAAAATGTTGACAAAGATGAAAAGAAAATGTGGGTTAAAATGAAATGTGTGCAAAGGGATGATGATGTGTGGGTATCAGGGGAAGGCCAAATAGTCATGCCAAATAATCTGTTGATTCAAATGGCTAGATATTATCATGGTCAATCACATGTTGGGAGGGATGCTACGATTCAAACCTTTAAACAGTTTTGGTTCAATCCGAAATTTAGACAGGTTGCTGAAGCAGTTTGCCACCATTGCATTATTTGTCAGAAGATGAACGTGGGTAAAAGAACCATGGTTAATATGAGCCACATTGGAAGAGCGGGAGGTCCATTTAGCAGAATGCAGATGGATTTTATTGAGATGCCTGTGTGTGGAGGCTTGAGATGTGCTGGTGGTTGTTTGCATTTTTAGTCATTGGATCAAAGCGTACCCACGTGAAGAAATGACAGCCTTACTGTAGCAAAGCTATTGCTTAGGGAACTGATACCTCGTTTTGGTTTTCCGGTCTCTTTAGAATCAGATAGAGGAAGTCACTTCAACAATTAAGTAATTAAATTACTATGTTCAGCGTTAAACATTGAACAGAAGTTGCACTGTAGTTATCGCCCTGAAGCATCAGGACTCGTAGAGCAAACGAATGGTACCTTGAAGTCAAGACTTGCAAAGATGGGTGCGGCCACAAATTTGAAATGGACCAACACACTACAGTTAGTTCTGATGAGTATGAGAAACACACCAAACAGGAAGACTGGACTGTCGCTGCATGAAATCCTCATGGGCCGAGCAATGAGGTTTCCAGCGGTTCCTGACAATGCTCTTGTGAACATAACAGATGATATGGTGTTGGACTACTGCAAGGGTCTGGCTGATGTGGTTTGCTCTTTCTCTCAACAGGTGGAGGCCACAACTGTGCAGCCATCCCAAGATCAAAGCCAAAACCTGAGAGCTGGAGACTGGGTTTTTGATCAGAAAACAGGTAAGGAAGACTCTTCTGGAGCCCAGATGGAAAGGGTTTCACCAAGTAGTACTGGTTACTACTACTGTTGTGAAGTGTGCAGGAGTCCCAAACTAGATTCATGCCAGCCATACTCGGAAAGTACCCTGCCCACTGGACAATGAGAAGAGTTGTTGAGAGTACTGACAACCTCCGAACAGACTCCAGAATCAGAAAAGGAAGCTGGAGAATCAGAGACAGACTCTGAGCAGACCGAAGAAAATCCAAACACTCCTGTGAGAGACGAAATGGAAGACCTACAGGAGAGTTACAGTGACCCGATCTCAACTGAGGTAGCAGGAGAGTCTAGTCAGAGGAGAGCTCTCCCAGAAGCAGACGTACCCGAAAGACAGGTAGAGCAACATACAGACCTGGTGCAAGGAGTTGAGTCGGATCAAAGTCAAACCGATCTAATTACTCAAAAAGAAATTGCAGGTACATCAAGTTGAAAACCTGCAGAAGACGAGGAAGCTGAAAGTCTGACATTGAAAAGAGCATAAACTAAGGGTTCGCTAAAAGGAGATAAGTGGACGAAATCAAAACCTAAGAGAAAAGAATCAATTACAGTGTCAACAATTGAAGAAGACGTAGACACAACAAGAAAGGAAGATTTAAGTGATGGAGAGTGAAATAGAGCTTGAAGGCTGAAAAGCAAGAGAATTGCAAATCGAAGGTACGGACGTTCTGAATGCGCGTATGCAACAACTAGTGACTGGCAAAGTGAATTTTTGTCATTTTGTTTTGATTGTGAAATCCCAGGTCAATACTTTGGTACTTGAAGCAGGGCAATGAACAGACTTTGAAAATCTCTGCAACTGAAAGAAAGAAAGAAAGAGACAATTGAAAGTCACCTGAAAATACTTTTGAGAGAAAAACTAATTTTGACAAGCTGCTAAACCGATTTTGTCAATTTACCTATTTTGACGAAAAGTCCTAGGAAAAGAGACTGAAAGCTGTAAATATCTGCAAGGAAGATTTTTGTTTTGCTGCACAGATATTTTTTTTCTTTTTCTTCTACTTTCTGATTCTTCACAGATCATGAACAATCATAACGAGCAGGTTATAAAGAATAGATGTGAATACATAGATATTGGATTACTTATTATATGCATGGTAGTATGTTTGTTATTGATTGTGGGTATGAGTTTATTGAATGAATGTTCATACCTCTGCTTTAGAAATGACTACTATGCTGACGGAGTTGGACAAGTTTAGAAGGGATGAAATCTACCTACACGCCGATAATTCACAAGGAGATCTTTCATCTAATGTTTTCTATCGCTTATTGCAGGGGTATGTTGAGACAATGGATGCAAAAGAATGTTATGTTTGCACGCAAATTCCTTCATCAGTAGAGGAAGGGATTACCTACCATAGCATGCCACTAATGTATGGAATTTGTTGCAGTCTTTTACTAACAAGGTTCTTTCACCAAGAATATATCCAGTATTTTTATCCAAATCATGATTTGGTGTTTTCTTTTGCTCCTATTATTAGATACCTGAATAGTGTAGTGAGAGAAAATAGCATAGAATTAGTGAGAGGTTTCTTTGAACCTACATTGACCTTTGGCACAGCTTATGCTCACAGGAATAACTTGACATGCTTGCTTACACCCATAGAAAAGAGCTTCTTAGAGCAAACTAATGACAAGAGAAAGGCAATAAAGGAGAAGTTAGATAAGGTCTTAGTGAAAAGGACATTTAGAAATGCTTATGCATTTAGTGAAACTATAACACAAGGGAAATTAGCTTTTATTGCACAACACGTAGAGATGCTTTGTTTATACCTGCCAAAGTCTAGAACTGATACATTGTTTGTGGGAACGAGTGAGTGCAGGCATGTGTTCCTTTCCCAGACTAAATGGACTTTTATGTTAAATGGACAAGACCCAGCAATTCCAGAGGTTTACTACATATGTGGACCAAATGCTTATTACTGTCTTCCAAGAGGATGGTATGGCACATGTTATTTGGGAATAGTTTTCCCAAAGATTTTTCAGACTGAAATCTTAAATGAGACACCTAAACGAAATGAATTACACCTTGCTAGACCATAGAGAGAATCTCACTCTGGCATAATTGGAGATAGTTTTAGAGCAATGATTCCCTCTGTGGGAGTATTCCTAAATTCCTTGAAAGTTCGAAAGTTGTCTACTATAGTGAATAACATGATGACTAGTTTTTCAGTAGCCATGATCCTAATGGACACAGAAATGGCTGCGGTACAATCTATGACTCTTCAGAACCGTCTGGCGTAAGACATCCTTTTAGCAAAGGAGGGCGCAGTTTGTAAAATGCTGAAATCGCAACATTGTTGCACATTTATCCGTAACAATAGTAAAGAACCTAGAAGCTTTATTAACAATCTGACTAATATGAGCTCTGACTTAGAAGTGCTGAAAGAACCTGGAGTTTGGGAAAAGGTTGGCAAAGGTTTTGCTTCTGTGGGAAATTGGCTGGGAAACCTAGGGAAATGTAGAAGTATGAAAATAATACAGATAATTTTGATTATCATGATTTGTATAATTGGATTATGGGGAATTCGTAAAATGTATAATGTGATTAAAGTGAAGAAATTGAAAAATGATCAGAGGAGGGAAGAAATTAAACTAGAAAGATATTTTAGGGAAAATTCAAGGAAGAAAAGAAATGTTAAAGGCTATAATGAGACAATAAATTTAGGTAAACAAAAATTTGTGTCAAAATGATGCAAGGTGTGATGACACATTTAGTCATCAAAGGAGGGATTGTGAAAGCTGAATCAATTACTAATAAATGTATATTGATTAATGGGTTAAGAATCTACATAAATTAGGTTAACATAGAAAATATTATGTCCCTTGGAAAATGTGCCAACTTGAGTGGCCATCATATTGTGTGTAATAATTAATAATGAAATTCACACACATAAAGTGTATGAATGGGTTATACTAATATATTAATGTTATATATTTGCTTTAAAAATGTGGGGCTTTTGATAAATTACGCAGTTTTGGCCTAGTCGACACAGCCTCATGTTAAGTTCCAAGGCCTAATAAGTGTTCGTAAATGTCTTGTGAAAGCAGAGAATCAATGTTATTCATTGTTCACACTGCACTGACCAAGCGATTTGTAAACGTCTTAAACTTTCTCATGAGAACCGCTTGTCAAAATATCCAGCACTAGAAATTGTTACTTTGTAAATTTGATGGGTGAGAAGGAGACGTTCCCAGGAGCTAACAATGGACGCACTGACTACAGCTAGGACTTTAACAAAGAAGTTACCTGACGAACCTGATGATGGGACTGGGAGAATAGGAGCCAATCATCAATGTGTGAAAGATTGTGTAGTTATGTTTTAGATTTAGGTTTTAAAGACTATTGGTCCTACTGAAAACGTACGATTCTCTGACCAATGATAGCATGAGAAAATGGTTTAGGGAATTTAGTATATCCAGACCATACTTTGCAGAACAGTTAGCCATTTGCCATTTTTCCTGCCACCTTAGCCAGTCCATTCTTTTCTATTCTTGTCACGAGTCCTGTTCATGGACCATCCTCATGGAGAAATTGCATTAATGCTGATTTCCTTTTCAATTATAACCATCCTCCTAGAGCAATTGGGTTAATGCTGATTCCTACCTTGATAACCATCCTCGTAGAGAAGTAATGTTAATGCCGATTCCTTAGCTTGATGACTTTTTGAGGTTCTGTTAACTTAGAGCTCACCCGTGAATGAGCCATTTCTTTTACTGTCCCATTACTGAAGCTGACCAGACGGATGTCAAACTGACGAAGAGAACGCAGCTTGTTGACCCATTTGAGGAGAGGTATACTGAAATGCTATTGCTTTTGTCAAATATTTTATTCTCCTTTAGATACCAACCGCTATTTTGATAGAGCCCTAGTTAGTTGTTTTTCCAAAATAACTTGTGACTAAATTACTTTAGCATGAAGTTCTAAACATGTCATTCTAATTGGAGGGTTAGAGTGTCACACGTTTACAAATGTCATTAACAAAGAATTGATTTTGTTCACCTGTCGAATCTAGATGTATGCTATCTCTGTTGTTCAGTTATTGATGCTATTAAGTCGTACTGTCACTCTTGAGGCCCTAATTATCAATGCACTAGTTAAATTGAGATTCTTTCAACGTTTTGGTCAGCCTGTGTTGTTTGTATATGTTTATCATTTGGTTTTGAGACTAATTTACATGATATTAGCATTGCTAATATAGGGAAATAAACTTTCTAAATTTTACTAAAAGGTGTGGTTATTCATGGCCACATGGGTCATGGTGCGTAAAGATTACTGACTCAAAATCTTAAAAAATGGATTTGTTATTCATGTTATGTTGTTGCTGATCAGTATATGAGTAAGGATTGTGACCTCTTGTGGATTCACTCTAAGCATAGTCAAAAGGCCCATTGTACCTCTAATGGGTCCCCTTATAAATAAATTACCAGAAACCAAATAAGGTGAGAGGCGCTCACAATGGTAAAGAACATTTGTTTCACATTTGACTATGAGCTTCCCCTCTTCTCAGCTTAGTACCATCATATTTGTACCTCCTTAAAAAACTTTACTTTGTGTAACTCATAATAGCTAATACCTTACAACTTCACCTAAATTGTTCTTTAGTCAACTATTGCAACCTGTTACACCCTGTTATCATAAAATATGAGTCGAAATAAAAATGACCCAGAATTTATAGGTCAAAATCATCCTTCCTACTCTGAAATTTAGTAATGCCAAACTGCTTCTCAGGAAAAATCAGTCTTTCTATCCTCAGCTTTATTCGTAAGTTATTTTTTAAAAGAATTACCAATTGGAGATTTTCTCTTTTTGGACTCCCTGTCAGTTCACTTGAGATTTATTCCCAAATTGCTTACCTTTTGAAAACATCTTAAAATTTGGCCGTTCGCTATGATGTTTCCGGATAAGGTCTATTTCCTCCTCCTTTATAGCACTATTAACCCTTCCTGTTTGTGCCTTTATAAAACGCATTAACATAACGTAAACAATTACTTAATTGCACTATGTGATTAAACAAAAATGGAGCCCAGCTGGTCTTTTAAAATAGAATATTTGGCTCATTTTCAGTATTATTCAGAGGTTATATTACCTACATTTGAAAACAGGAGCTTACACTATAGCTGTTCATCAGGATACGATTATTTGCTCAGTGCACTCCTCACAATATTTAATTTCTAACCTCTCTGTTTTGCAATTGCATATTCTCACAACTGAAATACATGTCATATACAATAGGCTGGCAAATATCAAAGACCCTTTACTGTGTCTTCCTATGTGTATTTAGCATTTCATCCATTTTTTCCTCTGCAACAGGGAAGTATACCACTCTTCCTCATACCATTCATAAAATAATGAAGCATGTTGCCTCCCACAGCGACTTGAAACCACTGGACTTCTTAGTTTCCTTTTAATTATTTTACTGTTCTCCTCGGAAAATCTCCTCCCGGCCCCCCACCTCGTTGGAGAGCCCAAGAGAGCATCCAGAACTTCCTCCTTTTCCTCTGTCACTGGATATTGTTTTTGTGCCTATTTGTTGATTGTACCATTAAGAGCTATGATGTGGGTGGATCTTTGTGGAACCTAAAGGGATGGTGGAACTGTGCCATATGTCGCATTCTGTCTACAGAAGTTTGCCCTGACTGGGCCGCTTTCATCCAGAATTCGGGTAGGTATTTGGCAGAAGTCACTAGGGAGACTGGCCAGATGTTTGGAATCTCCTTTGTCTATCCAGAGAGAGATGCATAACCCTTACAATCCTATTCTAGGTCTAACTTCTCGAACCAAAGAAGCAAGATCAGTGAGTTGTCTGAATCAACCTTGTTCAGGTCCTAAATGCATTTCAAACCTTGTAAGGTGCAAGTTCAGGGCAAGTTACATTTCATGATGCAGATGGGTCATAAACTGCCTTCTCTCTGTCTGGAATATAGGTCGTCTGACAGTGTTTTGGTGGGCAGATGCCTGCATCTCTTTACTTCCTGCATGTAGGGTGTGAGTTTCAGCTCTGTGTGTTCCTGGGTTGGTGCCTTAGGGCTACTACTCAGGATCCAAAATTCTGATGGATGTTTCGAACTGCAAATTCCTCATCTTTAGAATACTGCCAGGGTGCCAGACTGGATCTGGAAGATTTCATAACAGCGCTCCGGCGCACCGCTAGGTGGCCCCCGTGCCGGCTTAGTTTCACCCTAGAATTGACACAGGAGAGCCCCATCCAAGTGCCTGCCCTGTGGAGCTTCGTCGCCTCCCCTGCCCATGTTGTTTCCCCTGCAACTGATTTTCCCGTGTTGCATTTGTACCTCCCCCCATCGGGGTTGCTTCCCCTCACCTGCTTTCCAAAAAAAAGCTTTTGCGCTTTGTTTCTTTTTAATTCCCGATCCGAGCTAGATTGCCAAAAGAAAAGAAAACAGAAATCAAATCAGCCGTGTAATTTTGTAGATGAACGCTTGCGTGGTGCACGCTCCTCCTAAATTAACTGAGACGCTATTTTTTCCCCTTGTTTAGCCATGCTGCACAAACGCGTGACTGTTGTAAAGCATGTCTAAAAGATATTCACAAAGCCAATAGATACCAAAGCCAAAAGCGACACCTACTGGCCTTGCCAATGCTTGCTATGCTGCCAGAGCTTAAGCAATGAGAGCTAAAATGCCTCTTTGAAGTTAGGAAACCCCTATTCAATGTAAATGCTCCATGCAGCTGGAAAATTGCAATAGCTTGCTGGTGCTGTTCTCTACATACGCTTTTGCTGACTGGGATACACTTATTTGTCTTGTTCCCCTGTCACTCCATAACCTGCTTAGATGACTGTCATGTGGGACCCTGCGCAAGCAAAGACACTGGGCCAGGTGGTGGTTGCACTGGTTTATTAAGTAACACCACAATTCACTAATATAATGCTAAACTTTCCCTTCCGCTCCCCACTCATATTGCTAGCACGTCAGACCTTTATAAGTATACTTACAAGGGGACACGAATAGGTCAATTAACCTTTTGACTCGCAATTAAGAAGTTCTTACCATAGCTCCAGTACATAATCAATAATCAATACACAATAATCAACAATCATTAGTAATCAATAAAATCAATAATCAATGGAGTCAGTAATTGTCATGCACCATGACCTTTCAGTCATGAATAACCACACCTTTAGTAACGTTTAGAAAGTTTATTTCCCTTTATTAACAATGCTAAAGTCATGTAGATTAATCTCAAAATCAAATGAAACACATACAAAAACAACACTGGTTGTCCAAAGCGGCGGAAGAAACGCAATCTAATGAAATCTTGAACTACAACACATTCTAAAGTTACAATACAAATCAATAGCAGAGTCAGCTGCGTTAACGAGATGTAATCCATGTAGTTAAGCAGAGAAATCCATCAAACATTCGTCATAAATCAGAATCCTCAACTAACACCAGATTAGCATCAGCATGTTGGGCTTCTTGCAAAACAATTTAGTAACACAAATTTGGAAAACATCTAACTATGATAGAGTCATAGATAAAGACAGCGCAGTTGGTACCTAGAAAGGAAAAAGCAAATATGCATAGAAATCACAGTTTATCGCGTTATACCTATCCTCGCCATGGATCAGCAAGGCAAAATTAGTCTTCGTCCTCAGGACATCAGTCGATCAGAAAGGCATCAGGCTCTCAGTCAGGGAATATGAGCCCAATGTCGGAATGAATGTCTCTCTCCCTCTAAAATCTCTAAAATCTCTCTAAATCTGAATTAGTCTTTTTCCTCTCCTAAAAAGTGTCTCAACTCTTCTTTCAGTTGCGTTGTTATATCAAAGCCACCTAAACTATCCCCTAATTCCCTATTGGTCAGTTAATCGTATGTTCATACTCTGTCCAGTAACATTACTATACCAAATCCATGAATTCTAATAATTCTACTGCTAGAAATGGGGTCTTTGGTTGGCAGTCAGGTTACCTCCTGTCCAAGCAAGGACCCTCACTCTAGTCAGGGTAAGTCACACACAATCCAAATTATCCTGTGCCCACCCTCTGGTAGCTTGGCACTGAGCAGTCAGGCTTAACTTAGAGGGCAATGTGTAAAGTATTTGTGCAATAAATCATACAATAACACAATATAGCACCTCAAAAATACACCACACAGTGTTTAGAAAAATATATAATATTTATCTGGATATTTGCAGGTCAAAACGATAAAAGATGCAATAAGTAAATGTAGAGATATCACTGAAAAGTGATATAAAGCGCTCGGTCGTGGATCCTCTTCGGGTTGCGGGGTTTTCAGACGCCCCGGGGTCTGTGTGTAGAATCCTGGACTTGCGGAGCGAAGTCACAAGCTCTGTGTCGTTCCGGTGGGTGTTGCGGGGAAGTTTCTCCCGCACGGCAGACGCTGCGTCGATTTCCCCTCTGGAAGTCAAGCTGCGTCACCCCAGGTCGGCTGTGCGTCGATCCGGTGGGCCGTGTGTCGGAGTTCCAGTTGCAACGCAGGCGCCGCGTCGATCTTTTCCTTACGAAGTCGGGCTGCGTCATTCCGGTTTGGCATGCAGTGAATTTCTCACCGCGGGACAGGCTGTGAGTCGGTTTTAGCAAGCTGTGCGTCGAATTTTTGCCGCACAAGGAGTCCAGTTGCAAAAGAGAAGTCTTTTTGGTCCTGAGACTTCAGGGAACAGGAGGCAAGCTCTATCTAAGCCCTTGGAGAGCACTTCTTCACCACAGCCAGGGAGCAGCAAGGCAGCAGGCCAACAGCAAGGCAGCAGTCCTTCACAGAAAGCAGTCAGGTGAGTCCTTTGGGCAGCCAGGCGGTTCTTCTGGGCAGGATGTGGGTTCTGGTCACAAGTTTCTTCTCCAGGAAGTGTCTGAGTTGGAAGGGGCAGAGGCCCTGTTTATATACCCAAATGTGCCTTGGAAGTGGGGGAGACTTCAAAGAGTGGCTTAGAAGTACACCAGGTCCCCTTTCAGTTCAATCCTGTCTGCCCGGGTCCCAGTAGGGGGTGTGGCAGTCCTTTGTGTGAGAGCAGGCCCTCCACCCTCCCAGCCCAGGAAGACCCATTCAAAATGCAGATGTATGCAAGTGAGGCTGAGTATCCTGTGTTTGGGGTGGTTCTGAGTGAATGCACAAGGTGCTGTCAACTAAACCCAGCCAGACGTGGATTGTAAGGCACAGAAAGATTTAAGTGCAGAGAAATGCTCACTTTCTAAAAGTGATATTTCTAAAATAGTAATACTAAATCCAACTTCACCAGTCAGCAGGATTTTATATCACCATTCTGGCCATACTAAATATGATCTTCCTACTCCTCTCAGATCAGCAGCTACCACTCAAACAATATATGAGGACAGCCCCAATGTTAGCCTATAAAGGGAGCAGGCCTCACAGCAGTGTAAAAACGAATTTGGGAGTTTTACACTACCAGGACATGCAAACTACATAGGTACATGTCCTGCCTTTTGCCTACACAGCACCCTGCCCTATGGGTTACCTAGGGCATATCTTAGGGGTGTCTTATATGTACAAAAAGGAGAGTTTCAGGCTTGGCAGGCACTTTTAAATGCCAAGTCGAAGTGGCAGTGAAACTGCACACACAGGCCTTGCAATGGCAGGCCTGAGACAAGGTTAAGGGGCTACTTAACTTGGTGGCACAACCAGTGCTGCATGCCCACTAGTAGCATTTAATCTACAGGCCTGGGCACATATAGTGCACAGTACTAGGGACTTATAAGTAAATTAAATAGTCCAATTGGGTATGATCCAATGTTACCATGTTTAAAGGGAGAGAGCATATGCACTTTAAAAACTGGTTAGCAGTGGTAAAGTGCGCAGAGTCTAAAAACCAGCAAAAACAGTGTCCAAAAAGTGGAGGGAGGCAGGCAAAAAGTTAGGGGTGACCACCCTAAAGCTGTCAGGTCTAACATGTGTCCCCCCAGCTGAAAGTGGGGAGATCTACCCAACCTCCTGGGAGCTCTCATCGCTAAGCCGGACGTATCTGGAGAGACCATCAGCGTTGGCGTGGTCAATCCCTGAGCGATGCTCCAACGTAAAGTCCATCCCCTGTAGGGAAATGGACCACCTCAAGAGCTTTGGATTGTCACCCCTCATCTGCATGAGCCATCTGAGGGGTCTGTGGTCTGTCTGAACCCGGAAGTGAGTCCCAAACAGGTAGGGTCTTAACTTCTTCAGTGCCCAGACCACAGCAAATGCTTCTCTCTCAATAGCACTCCACCTCTGTTCACGTGGTAATAGCCTTCTGCTAATAAAGGCTACTGGTTGGTCTGAGCCCTCCTTATTTAGCTGTGCTAGAACAGCCCCTATGCCATGCTCTGAAGCATCTGTCTGCAAAATAAATTCCTGGGAGTAGTCAGGGGCCTTGAGCACGAGGCCGTGCACATGGCTTACTTCAGAGAATCAAAGGCTTTCTGACAAGCCTCTGTCCAATTCACCAACCTAGGTTGTTTCTTGGTAGTGAGTTCTGTCAAGGGTGACATAAGGGTACCATAGCCCTTGACAAATCTGCGGTAGTATCCAGTGAGGCCTAAAAAGGCTCTCACTTCAGTCTGTGTTCTAGGTGGTTGCCAGGCCTTGATAGTTTCAATCTAGGCCTGGAGTGGCTGCACCTTGCCACCACCTACTAGGTGTCCCAAGTACACCATGGAACCCTGCCAAATCTGGCACATACTAGGCTTGATGGACAGGCCTGCCTGTTGCAGAGCCTGAAGCACATCCTTGAGGTGGAGCAGGTATTCCTCCCAGCTGGAACTGTAGACAGCTATGTCATCCAGGTAGGCTGCACAGTAGGCGTCCTTGCCAGCTAGGATCCCGTTAACCAACCGTTGGAAGGTAGCGGGGGCATTTCTTCAACCCAAATGGCATCACCCGGAACAGGTAATGGCCATCAGGTGTAGAAAATGCTGATCTCTCTTTGGCCCTCTCAGTCAGGGTGATCTGCCAGTACCCTGAAGTAAGATCAAACGTATTCAGGAACTTGGCAGCGCCTAGTCTGTCAATGAGCTCATCAGCTCGGGGGATGGGGTGAGCATCAGTCCGTGTGACTGAGTTGAGACCCCGGTAGTCTACACAGAACCTGAGTTCTGGCTTCGCACCGGGGGCAGCAGCCTTAGGAACCAGCACCACAGGGCTGGCCCAGGGACTACTGGATTTCTCAATAACCCCTAAAGTCAATATCTTGGAGACCTCCTCCTTGACGCTGGCCTTCACCTTATCCGATAACTTGTAAATTTTGTTCTTCACAGGGGGACTGTCACCCGTGTCAATGTCATGAACACATAGGTGGGTTAGTCCAGGAGTAAGGGAGAACAGGGAGGAGAACTGCTCTAGCAGCTCATATCAGTCTCCTCTCTGGTTTAGAGTCAGGGAGTCAGAGAGAATGACACCCTCCACTGACCCATCACCTTCTTTGGCAGAGAGGAGGTCGAGGAGAGGTTCACTCTCCTCTTCCATGCCCTCATCTGTGACCAGGAGCATACTGCTCTCAGACCTCTCAAAGTGAGGTTTGAGTCTATTGTGATGGAGGACCCTTAGGGGGAGCCTAGGGGTCTTGAGGTCCACTAGGTAAGTGGCCTCCCATTTATACTCCTTGATCTCAAAGGGTCCAGTCCAGCGGTCCTGGAGAGCCCTGGGCTCTACTGGCTCCATCACCCAAACCTTGTCTCCAGGTGAGAACTCAACCAGAGTGGTCTTCCGGTCATACCACTCCTTCATCACCTCTTGACTGGCCTTGAGGTTACTCTTGGCCTGCTTCCAGAAGCGTTGGGTTTGGTTGCGTGGGCCAGCATTTAGCTGACCACATCCTGGGGAGGTGTTTTGGGAGCTTTCTCCCAGCCCTCTTTAACAATGCTTAGAGGTCCCCTGACAGGGTGACCATAGAGAAGCTCAAAGGGGCTGAACCTCACCCCTTTCTGGGGTACCTCTCTGTAAACAAACAACAGGCATGGTAAGAGGACGTCCCACTTACGCCTCATGGCTTCGGTCAGGCCATTAATCATGCCCTTCAGGGTCTTGTTGAATCTCTCAACAAGCCCATTGGATTGAGGATGATAAGGGGTGGTAAACCGGTAGGTCACCCCACACTCATCCCACATGGACTTCATGTACGCAGACATGAAGTTTGTGCCCCTGTCAGACACAACTTCCTTAGGGAATCCCACACGGGTAAATATTCCCAACAGGGCTCTGGTCACCACCGATGCAGTCACTGTTTTCAGAGGGATTGCCTCTGGATAGCGGGTGGCATGGTCCATCAAAACCAGGATAAACCTGTTTCCAAAGGCAGTTTTGGGGTCCAAGGGACCAACAATGTCGATGCCCACCCTTTCAAAGGGGGTGCCAACGACGGGGAGTGGGAGCAAGGGAGCCTTAAGCTTTTTCCCTGTCTTCCCACTAGCCTGGCAGATGGGGCAAGCTCTGCAGAAATTATCTGAGGCTAACCTCATTGTGGGCCAATGGAAGTGGGTGACAAGCCTGTTAAAGGTCTTGTCTTGGCCCAGGTGTCCTGCCAGGGGGATGTCGTGAGCCAGACCCAGTAGGGAGGCCCGGTAACACTGGGTGACGACCAGCACACGTGCTGCCCCAGGACCTGGAACCTTAGGCTCACTGTAAAGGAGATCATTCTCCCAGTAAATATGGTGAGTGCCAGAGGCGTCACCTGCTGCTTGGGCTGCAGTCTGTTGCCTCAGACCCTCAAGGGTAGGGCATTCCTTCTGCGCTTTGCAGAATTCTGCCCTGGTTGGCCCACCCTCTACTTGCCAGCCAGCAAGTTCAGGTAGATTACCCAGGTCAGCTATGTCTTCCCCAGTTGGCTCAGGGGCCTCCTCCTCCTCAGGGGCCCGTCCACCACTGTGGGAACATCTGAGGCGGGTTTCCAGCGCCTCTTGCCCTTCCTCTTGGCAGCTGTCTGGGCCATTGTTCCAGGCTCCAGACGCCCTTGACTCCCTTCCCGGGCAGCCATGGACCGTGTGGTCATGCAGACCCACTCAGGCAAACCTAACATCTCCAGGTGAGATCTGAGCTCTACCTCTTTCCAGGCAGTATGCTCAAGATCATTGCCTAACAGACAATTGACAGGCATGGCAGGACTCATAGCTACTTTCAGAGTACCAAATACCCCCCCCCACACTCAAAGGGAACCAGAGCCACCGGTAGGTGACTCTCGCGATTGTCAGCGACTATGACCTGGTGGAATGTATTTCGGGACTATCTGCTCTGATGACACCAGCTGACTCTTGACAGTAGTCATACTGGCTCCTGTGTCACGCAGAGACTCCACCCTTTGCCCATCAATGGTGACCCACTGCCTATACTTTGAAGCATTTTCTGGCATGTAGGCTTTGGGCACCATCTCTCTTTCTCCCAGGGACACTAGGTGTAGGAAGTTGGCTCTGTATGTGCTATTTCAAAGTAAGGAATAGCATGCACAGAGTCCAAGGGTTCCCCTTAGAGGTAAAATAGTGGTAAAAATAGATAATACTAATGCTCTATTTTGTGGTAGTGTGGTCGAGCAGTAGGCTTATCCAAGGAGTAGTGTTAAGCATTTGTTGTACATACACATAGACAATAAATGAGGTACACACACTCAGAGACAAATCCAGCCAATAGGTTTTTATATAGAAAAATATCTTTTCTTAGTTTATTTTAAGAACCACAGGTTCAAATTCTACATGTAATAGCTCATTCGAAAGGTATTGCAGGTAAGTACTTTAGGAACTTCAAATCATCAAAATTGCATGTATACTTTTCAAGTTATTCACAAATAGCTGTTTTAAAAGTGGACACAGTGCAATTTTCACAGTTCTTAGGGGAGGTAAGTATTTGTTAGTTTTACCAGGTAAGTAAGACACTTACAGGGTTCAGTTCTTGGTCCAAGGTAGCCCACCGGTGGGGGTTCAGAGCAACCCCAAAGTCACCACACCAGCAGCTCAGGGCCGGTCAGGTGCAGAGTTCAAAGTGGTGCCCAAAACACATAGGCTAGAATGGAGAGAAGGGGGTGCCCCGGTTCCGGTCTGCTTGCAGGTAAGTACCCGCGTCTTCGGAGGGCAGACCAGGGGGGTTTTGTAGGGCACCGGGGGGGACACAAGTCCACACAGAAATTTCACCCTCAGCGGCGCGGGGGCGGCCGGGTGCAGTGTAGAAACAAGCGTCGGGTTCGCAATGTTAGTCTATGAGAGATCTCGGGATCTCTTCAGCGCTGCAGGCAGGCAAGGGGGGGGTTCCTCGGGGAAACCTCCACTTGGGCAAGGGAGAGGGACTCCTGGGGGTCACTTCTCCCGTGAAAGTCCGGTCCTTCAGGTCCTGGGGGCTGCGGGTGCAGGGTCTCTCCCAGGCGTCGGGACTTTAGATTCAAAGAGTCGCGGTCAGGGGAAGCCTCGGGATTCCCTCTGCAGGCGGCGCTGTGGGGGCTCAGGGGGGACAGGTTTTGGTACTCACAGTATCAGAGTAGTCCTGGGGTCCCTCCTGAGGTGTCGGGTCTCCACCAGCCGAGTCGGGGTCGCCGGGTGCAGTGTTGCAAGTCTCACGCTTCTTGCGGGGAGCTTGCAGGGTTCTTTAAAGCTGCTGGAAACAAAGTTGCAGCTTTTCTTGGAGCAGGTCCGCTGTCCTCGGGAGTTTCTTGTCTTTTCGAAGCAGGGGCAGTCCTCAGAGGATGTCGAGGTCGCTGGTCCCTTCGGAAGGCGTCGCTGGAGCAGGATCTTTGGAAGGCAGGAGACAGGCCGGTGAGTTTCTGGAGCCAAGGCAGTTGTCGTCTTCTGGTCTTCCGCTGCAGGGGTTTTCAGCTGGGCAGTCCTTCTTCTTGTTGCAGGAATCTAATTTTCTAGGGTTCAGGGTAGCCCTTAAATACTAAATTTAAGGGCGTGTTTAGGTCTGGGGGGTTAGTAGCCAATGGCTACTAGCCCTGAGGGTGGGTACACCCTCTTTGTGCCTCCTCCCAAGGGGAGGGGGTCACAATCCTAACCCTATTGGGGGAATCCTCCATCTGCAAGATGGAGGATTTCTAAAAGTTAGAGTCACCTCAGCTCAGGACACCTTAGGGGCTGTCCTGACTGGCCAGTGACTCCTCCTTGTTATTCTCATTATTTTCTCCGGCCTTGCCGCCAAAAGTGGGGCCTGGCCGGAGGGGGCGGGCAACTCCACTAGCTGGAGTGTCCTGCTGGGTTGGCACAAAGGAGGTGAGCCTTTGAGGCTCACCGCCAGGTGTGACAATTCCTGCCTGGGAGAGGTGTTAGCATCTCCACCCAGTGCAGGCTTTGTTACTGGCCTCAGAGTGACAAAGGCACTCTCCCCATGGGGCCAGCAACATGTCTCGGTTTGTGGCAGGCTGCTAAAACTAGTCAGCCTACACAGATAGTCGGTTAAGTTTCAGGGGGCACCTCTAAGGTGCCCTCTGGGGTGTATTTTACAATAAAATGTACACTGGCATCAGTGTGCATTTATTGTGCTGAGAAGTTTGATACCAAACTTCCCAGTTTTCAGTGTAGCCATTATGGTGCTGTGGAGTTCGTGTTTGACAGACTCCCAGACCATATACTCTTATGGCTACCCTGCACTTACAATGTCTAAGGTTTTGTTTAGACACTGTAGGGGCACAGTGCTCATGCACTGGTACCCTCACCTATGGTATAGTGCACCCTGCCTTAGGGCTGTAAGGCCTGCTAGAGGGGTGTCTTACCTATACTGCCTAGGCAGTGAGAGGCTGGCATGGCACCCTGAGGGGAGTGCCATGTCGACTTACTCATTTTGTTCTCACTAGCACACACAGGCTTGTAAGCAGTGTGTCTGTGCTGAGTGAGGGGTCTCTAGGGTGGCATAAGACATGCTGCAGCCCTTAGAGACCTTTCTTGGCATCAGGGCCCTTGGTACTAGAAGTACCAGTTACAAGGGACTTATCTGAATGCCAGGGTGTGCCAATTGTGGATACAATGGTACATTTTAGGTGAAGGAACACTGGTGCTGGGGCCTGGTTAGCAGGGTCCCAGCACACTTCTCAGTCAAGTCAGCATCAGTATCAGGCAAAAAGTGGGGGGTAACTGCAACAGGGAGCCATTTCTTTACACAAGCCCCCCCCAGCCCACAGGCCAGGAGACTCAGCCAACGCTGGAAGAGTCTTCCTAGTCTGTCAGGCGAGGAAGAGTAGAGGAAATGGCTGGTTTGTTGCAGGGCCTACTCTGCCTTACATCCTCCTGTTCAGGTCATTCCCTCTGGGGAACTGACCCACTTCCACAGTGATAGGACCTAGTCTGAACTGCCTCTTGTCTGTGCTTTTTATGTCTTCACCCATTCTCTCTATTTTGAGGTCAGAGGTATCCACCTCTGCTAATCTTATCTTAGCCAGGGTCACCCCTAGCTTACCCAAAGAGGTTACCCAGAGCTGGAGTAACCCCACCATGACCAACAGGGTCAGGGGGCCTAACTTGTTATTTGGCAGGGGGTCAGACCACCATGCCAAGGATAGTGCAGCCATAAAGGCTAACACCCAGCAGAGGCCACTGACAGCTGTCAGTGCCCAGAACCACACCCTTAGCTCTTCACCTACAAGGGAAGGGGCTAAGTTACAGACTTCTTTGGGTTCAGGGTGCCTGTCTGCTGTATTAGAGTGGGGGGTTACCACATCTTGTAGTAAACACCCTTCTTCCACTCTTTCTTCTGTTAGCTGAGGAGCCACCCACTCAGGCTTAACAGTTGCCTGACTAGCCAGGACTTCTTGTGGGTCAGGTTGGACTTTATCAGAGCCATTTTTGGAGTTCTCCCCTACTGGAGCAGAATCTCCTTGGCTTGCTGTAACCTTGGCTAAAGGTTGTCCACCCTTCCTACTCTGTTTTCTTTTTTTCTTCTTCTGGGGCCTGCTTGCATTTACTGCAGAGGCAGGACTTCCAGAATCCTTGGGAGAGGACTGGCACTGGACCAGTTCCTCTCTTGGGCTC
Source organism: Pleurodeles waltl (assembly GCF_031143425.1). Lineage (NCBI taxonomy): Eukaryota > Metazoa > Chordata > Amphibia > Caudata > Salamandridae > Pleurodeles > Pleurodeles waltl. The sequence continues at coordinate 169,201,617 of NC_090448.1, read as the reverse complement.
TGACTAACCTCTGGGTAGTCATTTCCAAGGAGACAATCAAGGGGGAGGTCTGTACTGACTACTACCCTTCTCCAGCTAAGAGTGCCACCCACTTCTATGGGTACTAAAGCCACAGGCCTCTTAGTGACCCTGTCTAGGCTAACTCTTACCCTGGCAGTCTCACCTGGGATGTACTGGTTTGAGAGCACCAGCCTGTCATGCACAATAGTGTGACTGGCACAAGTGTCTCTCAGGGCAGTGGTTGGGATTCCATTCACCAGTAGGTGGTGGAAGTGTCTACTTCCCTCTGGAATCTCCAACTCACCTGTTGGGCCCTGTTTCCAGTTGAAGGCTATGAAGACCTCCTCATCTGAGGAGTCATCTCCCATGGCTACACTGGTTACCCCTGGAATTTTGTTCTGGGGTTTGTTTTTGGGACAAGAAGTGTCCTTGGTGTGGTGCCCAGACTGTTTACAGTTGTGGCACCATGCCTTAGTGGCATCCCAGTTCTTACCCTGGTACCCACCTTTGTTTTGGGTTGTGTCTTGGGGCCCACCCACCTGTTCTGGTTTTTGGGGGCCTACAGAGGACTCTTTTTCTTTGTTTCTAGTGTCACCCACTTTCTCCTGGGGAGTTTTTGTAACCCCTTTCTTTTGGTCACCCCCAGTGGAAGTTTTGGTTACCCTAGTCTTGACCCAGTGGTCTGCCTTCTTTCCCAATTCTTGGGGAGAAATTGGACCTAGGTCTACCAGATACTGATGCAACTTTTCATTGAAGCAGTTACTTAAAATGTGTTCTTTCATAAACAAATTATAAAGCCCAACATAGTCACACACTTCATTTCCAGTTAACCAACCATCTAGTGTTTTTACTGAGTAGTCTACAAAATCAACCCAGGTCTGGCTCGAGGATTTTTGAGCCCCCCTGAACCTAATTCTATACTCCTCAGTGGAGAATCCAAAGCCCTCAATCAGGGTACCCTTCATGAGGTCATAAGATTCGGCATCTTTTCCAGAGAGTGTGAGGAGTCTATCCCTACACTTTCCAGTGAACATTTCCCAAAGGAGAGCACCCCAGTGAGATCTGTTTACTTTTCTGGTTACACAAGCCCTCTCAAAAGCTGTGAACCATTTGGTGATGTCATCACCATCTTCATATTTTGTTACAATCCCTTTGGGGATTTTTAGGATGTCAGGAGAATCTCTGACCCTATTTAAGTTGCTGCCACCATTGATGGGACCTAGGCCCATCTCTTTTCTTTCCCTTTCTATGGCTAGGAGCTGCTTTTCCAAAGCCAATCTTTTGGCCATCCTGGCTAACTGGATGTCCTCTTCACTGGGGTTATCCTCAGTGATTTCAGAGGTGTTGGTCTCTCCTGTGAGGGAACCAGCATCTCTGACTATTATTTTTGGAGTCAGGGTTTGAGGGACCCTGTTCTCCCTAGATAGGACTGGTAGGGGGGAATTGTCCTCCAAGTCACTATCCTCTTCCTCTGAGTTGCCACCCTCAGAGGGGTTGGCCTTTTCAAACTCTGCCAAAAGCTCCTGGAGCTGTATTTTGGTAGGTTTGGGGCCCATTGTTATTTTCTTTATTTTACAGAGTGACCTTAGCTCCCTCATCTTAAGATGGAGGTAAGGTGTGGTGTCGAGTTCCACCACATTCACATCTGTGCTAGACATTATGCTTCTAAAAGTTGGAATACTTTTTAAGAAACTAAAACTGGTTCTAGAATCTAATTCAAACTTTTACAAACTTTTAAACTCTAAAAGAAATGCTAAACAGGATCTAACACAAGGCCCTAGCAGGTCTTTTAAGAATTTAGAAAACTTTTCAAATTGCAAAAATCAATTTCTAATGACAATTTTGGAATTTGTCGTGTGATCAGGTATTGGCTGAGTAGTCCAGCAAATGCAAAGTCTTGTACCCCACCGCTGATCCACCAATGTAGGAAGTTGGCTCTGTATGTGCTATTTCAAAGTAAGGAATAGCATGCACAGAGTCCAAGGGTTCCCCTTAGAGGTAAAATAGTGGTAAAAATAGATAATACTAATGCTCTATTTTGTGGTAGTGTGGTCGAGCAGTAGGCTTATCCAAGGAGTAGTGTTAAGCATTTGTTGTACATACACATAGACAATAAATGAGGTACACACACTCAGAGACAAATCCAGCCAATAGGTTTTTATATAGAAAAATATCTTTTCTTAGTTTATTTTAAGAACCACAGGTTCAAATTCTACATGTAATAGCTCATTCGAAAGGTATTGCAGGTAAGTACTTTAGGAACTTCAAATCATCAAAATTGCATGTATACTTTTCAAGTTATTCACAAATAGCTGTTTTAAAAGTGGACACTTAGTGCAATTTTCACAGTTCTTAGGGGAGGTAAGTATTTGTTAGTTTTACCAGGTAAGTAAGACACTTACAGGGTTCAGTTCTTGGTCCAAGGTAGCCCACCGGTGGGGGTTCAGAGCAACCCCAAAGTCACCACACCAGCAGCTCAGGGCCGGTCAGGTGCAGAGTTCAAAGTGGTGCCCAAAACACATAGGCTAGAATGGAGAGAAGGGGGTGCCCCGGTTCCGGTCTGCTTGCAGGTAAGTACCCGCGTCTTCGGAGGGCAGACCAGGGGGGTTTTGTAGGGCACCGGGGGGGACACAAGTCCACACAGAAATTTCACCCTCAGCGGCGCGGGGGCGGCCGGGTGCAGTGTAGAAACAAGCGTCGGGTTCGCAATGTTAGTCTATGAGAGATCTCGGGATCTCTTCAGCGCTGCAGGCAGGCAAGGGGGGGGTTCCTCGGGGAAACCTCCACTTGGGCAAGGGAGAGGGACTCCTGGGGGTCACTTCTCCCGTGAAAGTCCGGTCCTTCAGGTCCTGGGGGCTGCGGGTGCAGGGTCTCTCCCAGGCGTCGGGACTTTAGATTCAAAGAGTCGCGGTCAGGGGAAGCCTCGGGATTCCCTCTGCAGGCGGCGCTGTGGGGGCTCAGGGGGGACAGGTTTTGGTACTCACAGTATCAGAGTAGTCCTGGGGTCCCTCCTGAGGTGTCGGGTCTCCACCAGCCGAGTCGGGGTCGCCGGGTGCAGTGTTGCAAGTCTCACGCTTCTTGCGGGGAGCTTGCAGGGTTCTTTAAAGCTGCTGGAAACAAAGTTGCAGCTTTTCTTGGAGCAGGTCCGCTGTCCTCTGGAGTTTCTTGTCTTTTCGAAGCAGGGGCAGTCCTCAGAGGATGTCGAGGTCGCTGGTCACTTCGGAAGGCGTCGCTGGAGCAGGATCTTTGGAAGGCAGGAGACAGGCCGGTGAGTTTCTGGAGCCAAGGCAGTTGTCGTCTTCTGGTCTTCCGCTGCAGGGGTTTTCAGCTGGGCAGTCCTTCTTCTTGTTGCAGGAATCTAATTTTCTAGGGTTCAGGGTAGCCCTTAAATACTAAATTTAAGGGCGTGTTTAGGTCTGGGGGGTTAGTAGCCAATGGCTACTAGCCCTGAGGGTGGGTACACCCTCTTTGTGCCTCCTCCCAAGGGGAGGGGGTCACAATCCTAACCCTATTGGGGGAATCCTCCATCTGCAAGATGGAGGATTTCTAAAAGTTAGAGTCACCTCAGCTCAGGACACCTTAGGGGCTGTCCTGACTGGCCAGTGACTCCTCCTTGTTATTCTCATTATTTTCTCCGGCCTTGCCGCCAAAAGTGGGGCCTGGCCGGAGGGGGCGGGCAACTCCACTAGCTGGAGTGTCCTGCTGGGTTGGCACAAAGGAGGTGAGCCTTTGAGGCTCACCGCCAGGTGTGACAATTCCTGCCTGGGAGAGGTGTTAGCATCTCCACCCAGTGCAGGCTTTGTTACTGGCCTCAGAGTGACAAAGGCACTCTCCCCATGGGGCCAGCAACATGTCTCGGTTTGTGGCAGGCTGCTAAAACTAGTCAGCCTACACAGATAGTCGGTTAAGTTTCAGGGGGCACCTCTAAGGTGCCCTCTGGGGTGTATTTTACAATAAAATGTACACTGGCATCAGTGTGCATTTATTGTGCTGAGAAGTTTGATACCAAACTTCCCAGTTTTCAGTGTAGCCATTATGGTGCTGTGGAGTTCGTGTTTGACAGACTCCCAGACCATATACTCTTATGGCTACCCTGCACTTACAATGTCTAAGGTTTTGTTTAGACACTGTAGGGGCACAGTGCTCATGCACTGGTACCCTCACCTATGGTATAGTGCACCCTGCCTTAGGGCTGTAAGGCCTGCTAGAGGGGTGTCTTACCTATACTGCCTAGGCAGTGAGAGGCTGGCATGGCACCCTGAGGGGAGTGCCATGTCGACTTACTCATTTTGTTCTCACTAGCACACACAGGCTTGTAAGCAGTGTGTCTGTGCTGAGTGAGGGGTCTCTAGGGTGGCATAAGACATGCTGCAGCCCTTAGAGACCTTTCTTGGCATCAGGGCCCTTGGTACTAGAAGTACCAGTTACAAGGGACTTATCTGAATGCCAGGGTGTGCCAATTGTGGATACAATGGTACATTTTAGGTGAAGGAACACTGGTGCTGGGGCCTGGTTAGCAGGGTCCCAGCACACTTCTCAGTCAAGTCAGCATCAGTATCAGGCAAAAAGTGGGGGGTAACTGCAACAGGGAGCCATTTCTTTACACTAGGGAAACTTCTGCCTGCTCCCCAAAGCTACCTGGGACTGTCTCCCCCCCGAACGCTACACTAGCCAACCCAGGTGTCTGTCCAGTGGTAGACTGTGCCCTCTTGAGGCACTGGGAGTTGCGCTTAGAGTGGCGATGCTTGTAGCACTCTAAGCATTTGGGGATGAATTTCCCTAATGTTTTATCAAAATACCCTGGCTTCTTTGCAAACCTAGAAGAGGAATGGTATCCAGCCCCCCCCTCCCTTGGGAATTCTTTTGGGGGCCTTTTGAGAACTCCTTTTCTTTAAGTTTTTCTCCCCCCTCTTTCTTCTGTTGGGAACCCTGACCACCATTGTGGGAGTCCCCCCCAGATGGCTTTTTGGACACTCTGGTGCTAACCCAGAGGTTCGCCTCCTCAGCAAGCTTCCTGGGGTCAGTCAGCTTACTATCTACCAAGTGCTGGCACAACTCTGTAAAAGAAATATTGAGTATATGCTCTTTCAGAATCAAATCAAATAACCCTTTCTAATCATCTACTTTCTGCCCGCACCCATCCATTCAGTGCCTTACTGGAAAAGTCAAAGAAATCTACCCATGTTTGTGTGGACTGTTTGGTGCTGTCCCTGAACCTCTGACGGTATCTCTCAGGGGTCAGCCCAAACTTGGCGAGTAAAATGGCTTTCTGAAGTGGGTATGTGTTTTGATCCTTTGGGTTCAGTGTGAGAAGTGTGTCCCTCCCCATTGCTGGCATATAACTCCACATAGCTGTACCCCATTGCCCTTCAGGAACTTCATGAGACCTTAGTGCAACTTCATAAGCAGCTAACCACTTATCTATGTCATCTCCCACCACAAAACTGGGCACCACATTTTTGGGTATACAAACCTTTTTTTCTCCAGCAGGTCCTGCCTGTATGCTGCCACCATTACTGCTGGACTCAGACTGTCTTGCCTTGATCTCCAGCTCCTTGAGACTCAGTTCGTGAGCCAACAATAGTTTCCTCTCAGCCAAGGCTCTCTCAGCTGCAGCTTCAGCTCTTTCAGTTTCAATCTGTTTGGCTGCTCTTTCAGCCTCAGCTTGCTTGGCTTCTCTCTCTCTGCCCTCCTTTCCTCCTGTTGAGCCTCAATTTTTAGCCTTGCCATTTGCAACTGAAACTCTCTCTCCTTTCTCCTTTCCTCTGCGGTCAGGCTTTGATCAGAGACACTGCTCCCTGGTTTGGCAGGGGGCACAGTTGCAGTGGTAACATCCACTGATGGCAAAAAAATCCTCTGGGGGGCCATCTTCTGGCACCTCCTCCTCAGCATCCTCCTCTGAATGGGCTTCTGCCCAGGCCCTCAGCGCCTTTGGAAATTCCTCCTTTCTGGAGGCACCTTGGGTGGGTACTCCCATATCCCTGCAGAACCCTTTCAGCTGTTTGACAGTGTATGTCTCCAACAGGGCTAGGTCAAAATCTCCTGCTTGAGACCCAGCCTGAGACATGTTGAGTGAGGATTTTGGTAAAAAAACGACAGGAAAAAGGAAATTGCAGAAAAAAGATAAAAATCAAGTTGACCTTCAAATGTGGGTAGGTAGTGAAATACTTAGCTACTGTATGTCACTGCACAAATACAAGTCCTATCCTCACTGCGGATCACCAATGTTAGAAATGGGGTCTTTGGTTGGCAGTCAGGTTACCCCCTGTCCAAGCAAGGACCCTCACTCTAGTCAGGGTAAGTCACACACAATCCAAATTATCCTGTGCCCAACCTCTGGTAGCTTGGCACTGAGCAGTCAGGTTTAACTTAGAAGGCAATGTGTAAAGTATTTGTGCAATAAATCATACAATAACACAATATAGCACCTCAAAAATACACCACACAGTGTTTAGAAAAATATATAATATTTATCTGGATATTTGCAGGTCAAAACGATAAAAGATGCAATAAGTAAATGTAGAGATATCACTGAAAAGTGATATAAAGGGGGTGATTTTAACCTTGGCGGACGGCGGAGGCCGTCCGCCAAGGTACCGCCGTGAAATGGCGGCCATTTAGACATTTCCACTGGGCCGGCGGGCGCTCTCCGAAAGAGCGCCCACCGGCCCAGCGGAAATGCCCCTGCAACGAGGACGCCGGCTCAGAATTGAGCCGGCGTAGTTGCAGGGGTGCGACGGGTGCAGTTACACCCGTCGCGTATTTCAGTGTCTGCTTTGCAGACACTGAAATACTTTGCGGGGCCCTCTTACGGGGGCCCCTGCAGTGCCCATGCCATGGGCATGGGCACTGCAGGGGCCCGCGGCACCCCCTACCGCCATGGCGGTAGGGGGTGTCAGAATCCCCATGGCTGTGGAGCGCGCTCCGCAGCCATGGAGGATTCTGTAGGGCAGTGGTAAACCGGCGGGAGACCGCCGGTTTACCCTTTCTGACCGCGGCTGAACCGCCGCGGTCAGAATGCCCTCGGGAGCACCGCCAGCCTGTTGGCGGTGCTCCCGTGGTCGGTGACCCTGGCGGTCACCGGCCGCCAGGGTCAGAATGACCCCCAAAGTGTCTTAAGTCTTTTACAAGCAAACAAGTCTCTTTCAAGCACAAAGTACCTGGTTTGCGTGAAAAATCTCCGCAAAGGGCCGCAGAGGAGGAGAAGTGCAGAAACAAAGGGGTGTGCGTCGATTTCTTGGGCCGCACACAGCGATGCGTCATTTAGTTTCCACGCAGGGAAGGCTGTGTGTCGATTTCCGGTGCTCGGTCGTGGATCCTCTTCGGGTTGCGGGGTTTTCAGACGCCCCGGGGTTTGTGCGTGGAATCCTGGACTTGCGGAGCAAAGTCATAAGCTCTGCGTCGTTCCGGTGGGCGTTGCATGGAAGTTTCTCAAGCACAGCAAGTGCTGCGTCGATTCCCCCTCTTGAAGTCAGGCTGTGTCATCCTAGGTCAGCTGTGCGTCGACCCGGTGGGCCGTGCGTCGAAGTTCAGGTCGCAACGCAGGTGCCGCGTCGATCTTTTCCTTGCGAAGTAAGGCTTGCAGACACTGAAATACGCGACGGGTGCCACTGCACCCGTCGCACCTTCCCACTCCGCCGGCTCAATTCTGAGCCGGCGTCCTAGTGGGAAGGGTTTTTGCACTGGGCTGGCGGGCGGCCTTTTGGCGGTTGCCCGCCAGCCCAGTGCAAAAGCCAAAATACCCTCAGCGGTCTTGCGACCGCGGAGTGGTATTTTGGAGGGGGGAAGTCTGGCGGGCGGCCTCCGCCAGACTTAGAATGACCCCCTTTGTCTTTTAAGAACTCATACTTCTCCCGATGTAGCTTTAGTCCATGCTCTCGCAGCCGGATGAACACTTCGCATGGGCAAGCCCTGGTGACTCTCGAGCATGGGGCGTGCACGAGGATATCGTCACTCATATTTAATACTTCTGCAAGCCCTTCTGACACTCCTTTGATAGTATGGTGGAATATCTCTGTGGCACTCGATATGCCAAAGTTCAGGGGGGTGTACCTCCAGAGGCCCATGTGAGTGGAGAATGTCGTGATTGGTCTGGAGTCCGGGTGCAACATCATCTGGTGATACCCTGATCGGAGGTCCATTTTGGAGAACCATTTGGATCCTGAGAGTTCCCCTATAATTTCATCGATTGTCGGGGTAAGGTGCCTCTCCCGCTTGATGGCCTGATTGGGCAGGTGCATGTCTACGCAAATGCAGACCGCGTCCGGTCGCTTCGTCTTTTTCACAGCGACAACCGCGGAGACCCAGGGGGTGGGCTCTGACACCTTTTTGATGATCCTGGCCCTTTCTAGAAGTAGTAGTTCCTGCTCCACTTTCGAGCACAGGTGGAAGGCTACTTCCCGGTGTCGGAGGGCAATGGGGCCACAGAATCGTCGATGTGTAGTCGGAGGGGTGGTCCTTTGAATCAGCCAATTCCGCTGAAGAGGGTGTCAAACTCCTTGGCGAGGTCTTCTAAGCAGCTAGGGTTAAAAATGCACAGTAATAGCGTCTTTTAGCGTGGCATACGTATGGGGGGTTGCTTTGACCACTGATTTGGATACTTTATGTATGTCAGCCCCACCCAGGTGCAAGAGCAAAGGCTCTTCCATTCATCTTTGACTTCTAGCACCTCAAAGTAGGTTTCCAGGAGTTCGATCCAGGCTTTCCACCTTTCAGCTTGTGTGGGAGGGCCCCTTATAATTGTGAAAGGTTCAAGAGCAGGTATGCTGGCCATATCGCTGGGAGTTTCAGGCTTTTGTGGGCTACCTTGGGGGGTGTCCCTTTGGCTGGGTAGGGTTGCCAGCATAGTTGTCTGCCTCTTCCTCCCCTACAAGTGACGCCCTGGGCCTGTTATATATGGGCCTAGGCACAGCACGCAGCCTGGGGTGCTAGGTGAGTGAGTAGGGCTTCAACTGGGTGCTACATACCTTCATGCACTGCTTTGGAGGGTCTTCACGGCCTGCGCGAGGGGTTAACAGCAGACACAGTACCTTAGCTAGTCTCCAAGGGTTGTGGCACATGTCAGGCAGCTCCATCACCGGGTTTGACAAACGCGGCCTCAGTTGTCAAGAGAACGCTCTCTGAGCGTTTCTGCAGAGGGGCTTGGCAAGCCGATAGGAGGGGCACTGTGAGGGGAGCAGCCGTGGTGGCAGGCAGCACCTGTGAGTGTCTGGAACAGCAGCAGCGAGTCCAGGGGGCGGGCCGTGCCGTAACGACGGCAACTTCATGCAGAGGCCCAGAGGAGCAGCTGCGGTGGCAGGCAGTGCCCACGAGCGTCCAGAGTGGAAGCAGCGAGTTCAGGGGCAGACCTTCCTATAACAACGACAACCTCAGGTACGTCAGCAACTGCCGATGAGGAACAGGGCCCACCTGTTCCGCGTCTCTGGTGGGGAGCGAAGCACCACCTTGCGTGGCGGCGACCCAGAGGATGGCAGGAGGCACAGGTAGGAGCCACAGAGTGACCCGCCCTCATTGCCAATGACGTGTGGGACCCTGCACAAGCAAAGACACTGGGCCCGGTGGTGGTTTCACTGGTTTATTAAGTAACACCACAATTCGCTAATACAATACTAAGCTTTCCCGCTGCTCCCCACTCATATTTAACCCTGTTGGTCTAACGTCATCGTGGCCATACCACGGCTCCTCACAGCAGAGGGGAGTGGCCGATCTGACCCCTCAACCCCATCTAGCAGTGGACTTGCCCACGACATGGGCGAACCCTACAATGACCTCACTCCTGGCAGAAGGACAGCCGATAGGGATAGGGGGCAGTCTACTGAAAACCGGGATCATTTCTTACTCAAGTCAAAAAAAACATTTGTCTTGCAGCTCTTACATGCCTTCTTCAACTGGTAACACATCACAACCCTACTCTCTCCTTGTCATCCTCCAACCAAGCCCTTGTGTTCTCTGTCCCATTTTGGATGGTTTCAGCTACTTGAGCCTCTCCTTTGGAACTGCCTCCCAGTTTACATCGGGGTTACCCCACCCAGGAAGCACATGCAAACACTTAAAAACCAGTTCCTTTCTATAGAGAGGGTCGTCCTCTCTCATCATTCTCCTAACGCTGGCCCACACACTGCGCTGTAAGTAGGTGAATAGTGTAGTCTGGAAATGCCTCTGTCATTTGTTGTTTGTAATATACCAGGGTTACCCTATATTGTGTCATGTGCTTTTAATTGTCTTACCATTCATATCTTGAACAGTTGTGTCTTCCATCGACCTGTAACTGATCTGGTGTACTATTTGATGGTTACTATGTATATTACATATTTTAGAAAAGCTATCAATAAACAGATGCAAAATATAACTTGCATGACTGCCCTCACCCCAGGGCATGTCAACTTGTGCCCTATCTCTGCCAAAGACACTATGTTACCTTGCTTCTATACTTTTTCAATATCTCCTGCTACACTCATGTTGATTGGGCAGACAGGTGCGTGGAAAGTTGCAAGTCTTCTTGGGGACCTGTGAGAGGGTCAATGGTGTAACAAAATGATGGGCCTCTATGCAGATTGTGAACAGGAGTCCCTGAGTTTCCCATATCTCACAGATGTTCTATGGGCTGAATGGGGACCCCTGAAGAGTTAGCGGGGTACTGAAGGGTTGAGGACCCCACACCCTCACCTCAGGGCCATGTGTAACAACCCTGCAGAAGGTCCAGGCTATTGTACATAACTATCAATAATGACACTTCCTGCTTAACCTGATTACCTTTTTATGTAGAGGTAATCCAATCTGTAAAGACAAAATAAAGTTAATTAATACTTGTATTTAATTTCACATGATTTATGTTCCACAAACAATATCACAATAATTACAAAAACAATACAGTACTTGGTTTGTGGAATTTATGTCTATTTTTTAAGAATTGTATCCACTAAAAAGTACATATAAAAATGAACTGCATAAGAACAAGAAAAGCTGTTCAAATATAAAGCATTTGAAATTAAATAAAAATATGAGTGAACTTTATTGTGTCTCTCCACATTGGATTAACCCCACACATGAAGGTAACTAGGTTAAGCAGGAAGTGTCATTAGTGATTGTTGCTGGTGTCTCCCCCTTTCCCGAACCTAAAATTATATTTTGGGAGGTACCCTTTTTAGTAAGTGTTGTGCATAACTATACTGCAGATTAATCTTGTCTGTTCTCCTGTAGCACTAACTATGGCCTGTCCCATGGTTAATAAATGTCGGCCTTTCATAGCTGCCTGACTGGATGACCTTATGCATAACATGTGGGTTGTAAGTATGGATTGTTTCTGCTTGTCTTTGTTCTCAAATAAATAGGGAATTCCATGTTGAGCTCAGCTTCAGTCATGGAATAATTGGTGACACTGGTGTCCTTGCTCATCAACATGCATCCATTCAGAGTACTGCTGCTTGGGTTGCCACTGAAGGGCCCTCAGTGTGGTTTCCATACAGTAACATAGAAGTTGCCCTACTGCACAAGCCTGACCAGATGATAAGCTATTATGGTTTCTAAGTGCTATCACAAAATAAAAGGTCACATTTTCTGGATTATTAAATCTTTGCATAACACATTTGCTTGAGTTAGAGCTATTATCGTTGTAAATTCCCAACTGGACTTTTCTTGCCACATAAATTGAAAATCAAAAGTAAAACAGTTTCATGAAGTGACCCAATTCAAAGGCTGCCACGAACATGAGTGTGAAGGAGACACACAAAAGACAAAAAGGAGTTCGCTCCCAGTCAAACGCATCAGCAAACATACAATTATCACTGTAACAGGGTTGATGGCCAAGGTGGTAACAAAACTGCACCAAAAAGGGAAAAACATAAAGCATTTACCAATGATAACAAAGGATTTTTGAAAAGCAAGCCCATGAACGAAGGATAGTGATGGACGTGCGGTGGGCGTGATTAAAAGTCCACAGACAGATTACAATAGGCCAGACAGCTTGCGCGATCGACCTAAAAAATACAATTAAGGCGTTTCCAGATTTTCTTTCACCGGGCAGTCATACTTTAGCAATAATGTCCTGGTTTTGCCAAAAAAATCGACAGCTTGCCTGGAGCCATCAGAAATGTAGCTACTGGTGAGTAGCAACAGAGACTGTGAATGTGTGAAAGTGAAGACAGGGGTGTGTGTACAAACCCTGTCTGTGGACATATGTTAGAAGCCCGCAGGGGGAGGCTTCACAGAACATACCCCCACACCTTTTTACTGACTAGTAACTGGATCAACTTACTTTAAAATTACAGCAGCTTTGGAAAGGCAGCCTTTGCAATGTACAAAAATGCAAGTTGAAAAATAAATGCTGTACTAACAAAGAGTGGGGTGGTGGTGAAATAAAGACAACTGCCCTGACATTCTTAAAAGCAGCTCCTTTTTTTGTTTAAAAAAAAGGAAAAATAAAAAAATAACAATAAAAATGACACAGACACACAAAAAACATGATGTGATCACACAAACGTGTAGGTGTACACACACACTAGCTATTTTCCTACATTTCTCATGTAGGGTGCACTGTGATCCACTTCAAGTAGAGGCCTGCCTCTTTATGACTAGTTTTTAGACATTCCCAGGCCTTGCTCCTAATTCTTAAATCTGTCATATGTGTACCTCACACTTTTACAAATAAATAACCTAATATAGATAAACAAACACACTTTTCAATTGTGGAAAGTTGGCCAATGACTTTACTCACTCGTAGGTTTCCATGTGAGTAAATAAATCTACTCATGTGGGTGGAGAGCCCAAAGAAAATGCACATACCCACAAACCAGCACTTTACAGGATATTTTCCAACTAGTTTCACCACAGGAAAAGGAATGAGTCTTAGGGCTTTATTTAGAGTTTGGTGGGTTGGGACTTCTCCCAAAATAATGGCTGCTGTCCAGTCTGGCTAATTATTATGATTGAAGGGGCGTCTTACTCTTTTGGGCAGATGCCCCTCTGTGCCAATATCTAATTAAGGCATTTATTCCTGTCAAGTGCAGGATTAAGTTCCTTTCCTGGAAGGGAATGGAATGGAATATCCCTCAATCTTGCAGGGGTGTAGATAGGGAAAAGGATCTCTCTACAAGTACATTTAAAAAACATGGTGAGAAAAAAAATTAGTAACTGTATGTGTACAATGATTGCAGATTTCAGCCAGAAAACACACCTATATTTTGGTATGAGAAAAGGAAATTCATAGAAATGTTCCAAGATTAAGCCTAATAGAGCTTTCCGAATTCTGGAAATTCAGCAAATTTGAACCTATAAAAGGCTCTAAATCTCTTAGTGCAGATCTACTCATGTCTTTTTAAGATTGAGGCCCTTGGGGTACATGCCTTCCAAAAGCAGGGTCAGTGTCCCCAGAAGATATTAAAAACCGCATTTAAACCCTGAGCAAATCACTGAACATGCTTAAAACATATGTTTACACTGAGATTTAGAGTTCCTCGGATGCATGCTCACATACAGATGATCGTTGAATGGCCCTAGCCAGACACACATAAAGTACCATAGAAAGTCACATAATCAGCACTGAAAATACACGTGGACACACAGTACACATAAGGCAGCGCTTAGAAAGAGACACAAATGTGCACAAAAATATAAACTCAAATACAGAGCACATACAAACAGACAGCTGAATAGACACTGTCACATACAAACACAGGAATCTACTTTCTACTTTACAGAAAGGCACACAGAAACCCCATGCATGCAGCCTTACCAACACACACATGCATACACTGGGACGAATATCATAGGTTCACAAATGCACAGTTTCACAGTGTGTACTTATATAAATACACAAACAGATTCACACTTACATAGAGTCACAAAACTGTTACCATAGGTACACATACACACAGATAAAGGAGAAAACATCTAGTTTCTGTATTCATAGAACTAGAATGTCACTTTTACACGCATTAGAGCGCTCGAGGCACTGCACTTTACAATATACATATAGAAAACGTACTAGCAAAACTGAGAAAATGGTGGCAGCAAACATAATGTATGTATACTGCGCGTCACAACTGTGTGCTGCAGTGTGAGACAATATCATGGTGATATTTGCTGCACTACAGTGGTGCACTGCTCCATGTTCAGGTAGTTAAAGAAACAAACAAGCCGCACTGGTGCACTCAAAGATGCACTGCTGCATGCGAACATATGAATACACTTGAGTAGACACATAAAAAACACATATGTGCACATGCTCACCAACCAATGGTACATTGTCACTGACATGTAACATCACACAGACACATAAAACTAACATTCCGACAAATAAAACACACAAATCGACTTAGATACAGCAACACACTTGCTGAAGCAGATGTCTTAACTAGAAAATATTAATTAATGTTTATGCATTTTGAATAATGAATTAGGTAGAAAATGAATAACGTAGAAAAATAATGTGCACGTTTAAAATTGTGACCTCGAAGAATGGCCACCAGTGTTCACGAAATGTACTAAATAAATGACTAATACTTATGAAATATTGAAAATATATTAGATTAAGGTAGTAATATGTCATAATGAAAGTTATGAATTATGTTCCTGCTTATTAATTGTAGTCCTTAACTTAGCAAGTGTCTTGGCCTAGTTTGCCAGGCCTCATGCAGAAGCTGTATTTCTTACCGCTTAATAGAAAATGCTGACAGAGTGAAGTAACTGTGAAATGCTCATTGTTTTAATAAAATGCTTAGTAGAAGCTTTCCATGATAACCAACTAACAGGAGACAGTGTCCTTAAAATGTATCATACTGTATGTACTGTGTGTTAGATGTACTTTCCCAGGACGCAAACAATGAAGACACTGACTGGAGAAGAAGATGCAACAAAATTGATACCTGACGAGGTGGATGATGAGAACATCGTAAAGCGGACCAATCAATGTTATGTGAAAAAAGAAGTATTAGAATTCATAGATTTGGGACAATAAAATTATTGGATAGAGTAGTAACTTACGATTGACTGACCAATTGGAATTTAGGACATAGTTTGGGTGACTTTGATATAACAACGTGACAGAGGAAATAAACTTCAGATCTTACCCCGTTATGAGAAGCGATATTGAGAAGAAGAGATTCGAGATTATGTCATTGGGCTCATACTCTCTGATTGAGAGTTTGATTGAGAGCCTGATGTGTTGCTGATCGATTGATAACCTGAGGACAAAGACTGATTCTGTTTGCTGACCCATACCGTGGATAGGTAGATATGACAATATGACTGATTATATTTTTATGCATTTTCTTTCTATGTACCTACAGCGCTGTTTTGATAGTTTACCTTAGCTAGATGTTTTCTAAATCCATGTTCTAAATTGTTTTGCATGAAGACCCACATGCTGATGCTAATCTGCATGACGACTGACAATTTGCAGACAAATGGTTGACAAACTATTTTGCTGAACTTTATGGATCACATTGCATTATTGAAGCTGACTTTACTAATGATCTGCACTGATGCTTTGTAATGTATTGTGATTCAAGCTTTCATTAGATTGAGTTTCTTGCGTCTTATTGGTTAATCAATACTATTCTCTTATGCAGGTTTTGAATTGATATTGAGACTAATCTACATGACTTTAGCATTGTTAATATAAGGGAAATAAAATTACTAAACTTTTACTAAAGGTGTGGTTATTCATGGCTGAAAAGTCATGGTGTGTGACAATTACTAACTCCATCGATTATTGATTTGACTCCTGATTATTGATTATTGTGTACTGATTATTGTTCCCTATAGTGGGGCTATGGTAAGAACATCTTAAACAAGTCAAAAGGTTCATCGACCTATACACGTCCCTTTGTAAGTTTACTTATTAAGGACCGAAACGCTAACAGTTATGGTAGCAGACTAATGGTTTGTCTCTTTAAGAGCTTGCCATAAGTGTCCAGTATAGGGTGTTAACGGTTGTGGTAAGGAGACTGATGGGTACTCTTTTCTGGAGTATGCCATAGGTGTTCATAATGGAGTGACAGGTGTTCCTAGTTATGGCGATGAGTTTAAGATTGATCCGTTAGGAGTTCACTATTATTGAGATTTGGATTTTGTTTTCAAAGATTACATTTGTTGAGAAAATTATGTTCGGTTTAGTCCAGAAATGACTTTCTCAGATCCTGGATCCTGCTAGTGGTGTTGGGTATGTTCTAATGATAGAGTGAGAGAGATAGGTTGCGCTTGCACAGCTAATGCAAATCGTAGGTGAATTGTGACGTATGTGAGGAAATTTAGGGAGTCTGCGTACTCCAGATGAAGTTTTAGTAGGAGTGTGTTTACTCCACAGTATGAGAGTAGGGAAGTCGTCGAACTTCACATGTGTGTGGCACTTTGTGCTCAAAAATTGTCCGGGTGGTTGTTGATGTACGGACATTGCGTGGTATAAGACTCCGGAGTATATTGAAAAGTGTATGAGATACTTGGTTATATGTTGTAATCTGTATGGTTTAGTAGGTTGATCAGGCGTGGTCAACAAGTAAGTGTGTGAGTTAAAGTGGGCGAAAAAAAATTTCGACTGAGATTTGGCGAGTCCTATGTGCACCAGGACAGACCCATTGATCAATTGAGAGTAAAATTTGCGGGTCGAATTGTACTTGCGAATCTGGGAGACTGAGAATGAGGAATTGCTGCATGAGCGAAAGGGCCATCAGTGAAAATCCGTAAGGTTTCTGAAGCGATTGTGTTACCTTTTGTGTAGTAAACCAGCAGATTTGTTTTATTTTTTGTTTTTTGATTAGTGCTCGCAATATTTTGCATTAGTTTTGAGTCTTAGTTTAGGAGGACGAGTCGCAAGACTTTGTCAGCCGCAGTACATGTGAGTGTGACGCCATTGGAGCTGCGCTGGGATAGGTTGGTTAGGGAGAAGGGTCGCAACAGATTGGCAGCTGTCCGTGAGAGGCAATTAGTTGAGAACATGGGTGAAAGGAATCTTGGGAGTAAAAGTCATTTCCTGATTTGATTCAAATAAACAAAAGTAGAAAAGATGAAGTTTTTCAAAGCATTGAAAAGTGCCCTAAGGGGAGCTACGTACATTAGAGCGAATGTAGTGGACCCTACACCGCCAGAGAATACACCGGCTTACATTGTGATGGAGGAGCAAGGTGTTGCACCATGTCTTTGGTTAAAGCAATGGTGCAAGTTGACAGAGAAAAATTGGAGCTTAGCATTTCCTGAGAATGGGACGTTTAATTTGAGAATTTTGGAGCAATTGCGGATGGCGCTATATGAATCGAAGCCCCTTCCGAGACCAGCACAGTTTGAGGCATTAGCAGTTTGGGAGCTGGTAGCTGGGCAGCAACAACAAATGAAATTCGAGAGAAGAGTAAGAAAGGTCGAAAAGTCTTTAGCGGAAGCGAGATGGGATTGGGAACAGAAGAAATGGAGATCAGTGACATTGCAGGATGTTAAATGTTTCCTGCCATTACACAGGAGGATGAGACGGAAGGGAAGAAGGGGACTTGAAAAACTAATAAGAGTCCGTTTGGGAGTAAGGAAGCTAAAAGGTTTTCCAAAGTGGAGGAGGAATCAGATGCTGAGGATCTAGTTACACAGATATTGAGAGACCGACCACTACCGTATGCGGTGCATGAGGGTGGTCCGAGTACTAGTACAGATCCGACAGCCCCGGCACAAGGGATGGGAACAGTGAACCAGGAACTGGGTGTGGTGCAAGGTAGTCCTAATGTGCTGACTACTCCAGTAGTTCAGGCACAGATGCATCCACCGCTGGTACAGAGAATTTATCCTGATGTGCCTATTTTAAAGACAACTTCGAACTTAGTGGTGCCTATGGAGCAAGTGGTTCCAAGACCACTGCTGGTTCAGACTGAGCCAACTCCAATTTTGTTGCCCCAGGCACACCTGCAGGGGGTGCCGAGGTTTAGGCCAATGACAGGGACACAGTCAGACTTGACTCCGGTAATGAATCAGAATATGGGAGTTACTGTCCCACAGTGTACAGGTGCCAGAGCAGCCCCAGATGCAATGTCGCTGCTGATTACTGTTGGTCCAGTGGTAACATTATTCGCACAGAAGAAACCAACTGTGAATGAGCAAGGAGTGATGTCTCAGAGTCTAATGTGGAGGGGAACAAATGAACAAGTTCAGGTAGCCTCTTCCGTGGGTCAGACTTTTGATGGATCAAGGTCATTGTTGGATCTCAGACCACTTGTTGCGCTTCTAGATCCTGTGAATGGACCTAGTGCAGGTCAGAGCTTGAAGCTACTGACCCCGCAGACACCGAATGCAGTGGTACAGCAGGTGCCATCGTTACATGGGAGTAACATTTCGTTACAGGGATTGACAGCACAGCAGTTGACTGAATGGTTAGACAAGTTGAATACCCCACAGAATGGTTCCAAGGGTGAGGAGCAGATCAATTGTCTCAGATTGAGCATGGAAGCAGGTAAACTAGTTGAAGGAACAATGGGGGGAATAGGTTAGAGTCCTATACAGAAGCAGAGTTAAGATACTTATGCCCAAGGATTACAAGAGAGGTGGGAAGGTACACCATAGATTGGCAGATTTGGCGGGGAAGCATGGCATAGAAATTGAGAAAACGAAGCATCTGATGAGGAGTTACAGGTTAGATTTTGAGGTCAGTTGGAATGAAGGCACACCTTAAGGAACTATTGCAGAATGCTTAGGTTTGGGGAGCTTTAGAGACGTGGGAAGGCAGATGGGTAAAGAAAAGAGATAAAAAGAAACGAGATTCACTAGAAGTGACCAAGATTGTACAATAGGACAAGGACCCGTGAAGATTTTACCAATGAAGGAAATCCCAGGGGGAAATTTTGTTCATGTCCCTTGGAGTAGGAGTGATATTCTGTCATTCACAAACAATTATCCAAAATTGAGGAAGAAGCCGGTAGAGTGGTATCAGCAGATGGACAGGTTTGTGAAGCTCGCAAAGTGTTTATGGGAAGACTTGGCCAATCTACAGCTCTCTTACACTCAACTCACAAATCAGCTTGAACCACTATCTCCAGTAAGGTGTTCAACGAGTGAACCCGAGAGAGATAAGAGTACGGGTGCATCATCTCCAGAGGTAATGAAAAATTATTATAAGGTGATTGAGTTCCTGAAGACGAGGATTTCATCCAAGAATATTGATTGGCAGAGGATTGACAGGACAGTGCAGGAAATAAAAGAGTTGATACATGCATACTATGAGAGATTGTTGAAGGCATTCAAGGAGTACAGTGGCAAAGAAGCGACTGAGACGAAAAACATGCTGCATTTTGTGTTCAGGTTTGTGGAAGGACTGAGACCTGAGATAGGTCAGATGATTAAGAGTCATTTGATTTGCTGGCAAGCAAAGCCAATTGATGAGGTGTTGCAGTATACAAAATACTGTAGTGATGAGATTGAGTTGAATCAGAAAGAGTTGAAAGAGAAAGCGATGGTGATGCAGATTAAGGCAGCTCAAACAGGAGTGCAGGGAACTTTTGTGCAACACATGACGCAGCAGTGGGGAAATGTCATGTTTCAGCCTCAGATGAGATGTATGGGTCGTGGAGGCAATATGAATCGTGGTCCAGATTTGAATTCGGTAGTGGTTCAGAATGATGTGCAGGGGATGAAGAAGCTGTTACTGTGTCACATTTGCGGAGCAGTGGGACACTGTAAGCGGGAGCATCCGATGATGGTGCAGGAGGGTGTTGTTTAGCAAAGTAACCACGTCAATGCATTTCAAAATATGAGAGGACCGAGATTAAGGGGTCCTAATCCAAATTTCCAGAATAATGTGAATCAGATGCAAAATGTTCAACCCATGCAACAGGTGCAAATGCCCCGTGCACAAGTGTTGCAGTTGCAGTTGCAGCCATTGCATCAGGTTCCCATGGAACCTAGACTGCAAATGCAGATACCTCAAGCCCCGATGGAGCAGCAATAGACGATGCTTTCTCAACAGGTCACAGGTCAGAAACAAGACAGAAGTAGTAACACAGTGCACCAATTCCTGTTACACAGTGAGAATTAAATAAATTGTGAATGGATGAGTGATAGGTCAGATGAGGAGCCATGTGTGCTTGCGACTTCCTTAGAAGTACAGTAGATCAGAAGGGACCCTATGTGAGAGGGAAGGTAATGTGTCACAGAGTCTCATTTTTGGTGGACTCAGGAGCTACACGCTCTACAGTAAGAAGTGCAGAGGTCCCGAATCTGCCCCTTTCAGGAAGAACAGTTCAAGTCGTGGGGGTAGCGAATCAGTATTTGACAAACCCGATTACAGATCCAGTGCAAGTGGAGAGTGGCAATTTTCAGGGACTGCATAAATTTGTAGTCTGCGATTCAAGTCCGGTATCCCTACTGGGAAGGGACTTGTTGTGTAAAACAAGGTGTTTGATTACTTGTTCAAATGATGGAATTGAGATCCAGACAAATAGTGATGATGAGGAAGACCCAGCTCCGGAAACCGAGTGTGAAACTACAAATGAGGAGTACCCCGTGATTGAGTTTTTCCCAATGTTCACAGTTAGAGAGCTTCATTCTGACTTGCAGGGAACAGTGCAGGAAAACATGTGGGATTTGACAGGGAAACAAGTGGGTTTGATTAAGGGAGTGGAGCCAATTAAGATTACCTTGATGCCAAATGCAGTGTTTCCGCAGCTTTCACAGAACAACATGACACAAGATGTCCTGATGAAAGTGGCTCAGATAATTGCAGATTTTGTAAAGCAGGGAGTTTTAAAGGAAGTGTTGAGCAGCCCATGTAATTCACCGATAATGGGTTTGAAGAAGCCATGTGGGAAGGTTCGAATTGATCAGGATTTGAGGAAAATAAATGATTTTGTGGTCAAGTGTTGTCCCATAGTGCTCAATCCAGCTGTAATAATGTTTCAGATTCCATGTGATGCAGAGTGGTTCACAGTGGTTGATTTGTCACAAGCATTTTTTTCTGTGCCTCTTCATGAGGATAGTCAATTTCTCTTTATTTTCAAATTCTTAGATCGAGTCTACTGCTGGTGTAGACTTCTTCAAGGGTACACAGAGTCACCTTCTTTGTTTAACCAGATCTTGAAAAAGAATTTGGAGCCATTAGAGTTACCTTTTCAATCGACTCTGATGCAGTACATTGATGACTTATTGATTGAGTCCAAAACAAGGGATGAGTGTAAGTATGACTTGATTGCCTTGTTGAATCATTTGGGAAAGTATGGTCTTAAAGTGTCACCACTAAAATTGCAGTACTGTCAGAAGGTAGTGAAGTATTTGTGTCACCAGACTGAGAAAGGGTTGAGGAAGATATCCAGAGAAAGGATCACAATGATACTGCAGATACATCCCCCAACTTCACAGAGAGATGTCAGGATGTTTCTGGGCATGGTGGGCTATCGTCGCCAATGGATTCCGAATTTTTCAGAAATTTCAAAACCATTGCAGAAGCTGACTCATGAGGATGTCACAGATCCCATAGTGCTAGACAAAGATGAGATGAAAGCGTTCACTGAGTTGAGAGAGAGTTTGTGCAGAGCACCAGTGTTGGGTATGCCTGACTATACGAAGCCTTTCACATTGTTTTGTCATGAGCGTGATGCTCATCACCTAGTAGAATATTTTTCAGGTACCTTGGACCCAGTTGCAGCAGTCTTACCAGATTGTTTGCGTGCAGTTGCCGCAGTTGGTCAGAGTCTTTCATAAGTGTGAAGGAGTAGAGATGGGATATCCCCTGACTGTAATGGTCCCTCACTTGATTGAGATTTTACTGACAAGGACGAAAATCCAATACTTGACTGGTGCTAGGTTGACTACGTATGAGACTAGTATT
This sequence comes from Pleurodeles waltl, assembly GCF_031143425.1. NCBI lineage: Eukaryota > Metazoa > Chordata > Amphibia > Caudata > Salamandridae > Pleurodeles > Pleurodeles waltl. The sequence goes on along the minus strand of NC_090448.1, from coordinate 169,179,830 downwards.
TTGGGAGCACCTAATGTGACACTAAAAAGAAGTACAGTGCTGAACCTGGCAACTTTATTTCCAAGTGATACTTCTGAAATTGAAAAAGAGGAAGATGTCGAATATGATTGTCTCGAAGTAACTGAGTTGTGCACAAAACCGAGACCTGACATTAGAGATACCCGATTGGAAGAAAATGACCACATTGTTTTTGTTGATGGTTCTTGCTTGAGAGACAACACAGGGACACTGAGAGCAGGATATGCTGTGTGTACAATCGGGTACCTTAGAAGCTACCTGGCTTCGAGGAGTGTATTCTGCTCAAGTAGCGGAATTGGTAGCTCTTACTAGAGCGTGCCATGTTTCTGCTCGATTGACAATCACTATCTTCACAGATAGTCAATATGGATTCGGAATAGTTCATGATTTTGGTCAATTGTGGTCGCAGAGAGGTTTTCTGACCTCTACTGGTTCACCAGTGAGAAATGGTGAGAAAATAAAGGAGTTGGTGTATGCGATCCAATAGCCCGAAGAAATTGCCATGGTGAAATGCAGTGCACATTTAAAGTCACAGGACTATGTGTCACTAGAGAATGGATATGCGGATCAAGTCGCAAGGTTTTGCGCATTGAACTGTATATCATTCAAAGAGAAGTGGGAATTGTTTTCTGAAGAGGATATAACATGTACAAGTTTTGCATTAAAGTGATTGACACTACGGAAGAGTTAAAATCATTGCTGAGTAATGTTGACAAAGAGGAGAAATGTTCATGGAGTAAAATGAAATGTGTCCAAAGGCAAGATGAATTGTGGGTATCTGAGGAGGTATCAATTGGTTTTTTGTCTCAAATAGCGAGGTACTATCATGGTCAGGCACACATTGGGAGAGATGCCATGGTTCGTCTGTTTAAAATTGATTGGTTTAACCTAAAGTTTAGACAAGCAACTGAAGCAGTTTGCCATAGTTGTGTCATTTGTCAGCAATTAAAAGCTGGGAAAGGGACCGTGGTTAATTTGAGCCACATTGGAAGAGCAGGAGGTCCATTCATCAGAATGCAATAGGATTTCATTGAGAGGCCTGTGTGTGGAGGTTTGAGATATGTGTTGGTGATTGTGTGGATCTTTAGTCATTGGATTGAAGCGTACCCTACTCGGAGGAATGATAGCCTCATAGTAGCGAAACTGTTGCTTAGGGAATTGATACCACGCTTCGGATTTCCGATCTCTTTAGAATCAGATGGGGGAACACACTTCAATAATGAGGTGATTAAACTATTGTGTGCAGCATTGAACATTGAGCAGAAGTTGCATTGCAATTATCGCCCTCAAGCATAGGACTAGTGGAGCAGATGAATGGTAGTTTTAAGTCAAGAATTGCAAAAATAGGTGCAGCCACGAATCTGAAATGGCCTGATGCATTGCCTTTGGTCTTGATGTCAATGAGAAATACACCTGACAGGAAGACAGGATTGTCGCCCCATGAGATCCTCATGGGCCGAGCAATGAGGTTGCCAGCAGTTACAGCCAATGCACTTGTCAACATTACAGATCATATGGTGTTGGATTACTGCAAGGGTCTGGCTGATTTAGTCCGCTCTTTCTCTCAGCAGGTGGAGGCCACCACACTGCCACCAATCCACGGCACAACCTGAGAACTGGTGACTGGGTTGTTGTCCGGAAGCATGTGCGCAAGACGTATTTGGGGCCTTGTTGGAGGGGACCGTACCAAGTGGTCCTAACGACTATGACAGCTGTAAAGTGTGCTGGGATCCCGAACTAGATTCACACAAAGAAAGTGGCATGCCCACTGGATCATGAAGAAGTGTTGTTGAGAGTACTAACAACTGTGAGACAAATTACAGCACCAGAACAGGAAAAAGAGCAAGGAAGCACTGAAACTGAACCTGAGCTAGTTGAGGCCGGTTCTAACACTCCTATAAGCGATGAGGGTGGAGACCTCCAGGAGGGTGCTGGGGAACCTATCTCAGCCAACGGAGCAGGAGAGCCTAGCACAGAGGGGGTTCTCCCAGAAGCAGATGATACTGAGAGGCAAACAGAGCAAGTGCCAGACCAAGAAGGGGAAGGAGTTTAGCTGGATCAAAGTCAAGGTGGTACGACTCCTCTTGAGCCTGTTGCAGGTCCGTCAAGAGAAAGCACCACTGAGAAGGAAAAGGATTCAAGTTCAGTTCTGAAGAGAATATTGACAGAAGGTTCATGCAAAGGAGACAAGTGGCCTGAATCGCAAGTGGAGAAAAGGAAAGAGGTGATTGTGGATCAAACGATAGAGGAAGAAGTAGATACTACGAGAAAGGAAGAACTAAGTGAAGGAGAGCTGAATGGTGATCGAAAGTTGAAAAGAAAGAGAATAGCAAGTCGAAGATACACAGGTACTGAATGGGCGTATGCAACTACTAGCGAATGGCAGCAATAGTTTATGTCTTTTTGTTTTGATAGGAAAGTTCCGAGTCCATATTTTGAGGTGACCTGAAAAAGATCAAGGAGCTGAACTGTTGAAACAATCTGAGAGCATTTTTTGTGAAAGAGACTATTGAAAGTAACTGGAAAAGACATTGATAACCTGATTTGACTTTTTTGAAACCTGATTTGTCAAGCTGCTAATCGATTTTGACAAGGAGAAGGGTTCTTGGAAGTGAAAATGAATTGCTGAAAGAAGAGTTGTCTAGCTTAGATTTTTGCTGCAAGTTTTTTTCTAAGTTACTTCTGCTTTCTGATTCTTTACAGATCATGGCTGATTTTGACAAGCAGGTTAGAGGTGCTAGGCGCTGTAAATATATGAGCATTGGTTTGGCAATTATGTGTTAGATTTTGTTTATGGCGTTGATTGTGGGTATGTCTGTTTTTGATGCGAAAGGAGCCAACCACACTTCTGCTTTTGAGACTACCACACTAATGGCTTTAGAGAGGTTTAAGTTAGATGAGAAGTATTTGAATGATTATACTAATGCAAAAGGAGAACTTTCTTCTAACGTTTTCTATCGCTTGTTGAGTGAGTATGTTGAGATGATGGATGCAAGAGATTATCTTGTGTGTACGCAGATTCCTTCATCAGTCGTGGAAGGAGTCACTTATCATAGTCTTCCATTAACATACAGGATAAGTTGTAGTCTATTACTAACAAGTTATATAACCAGGAGTATATTCAGTATTTTTACTCTAATCATGCCCTTGTGTTTTCGTTTGTTCTAATTATTAGGTATTTGAGTATAGTAGTGAAGGATAATGACATAGTATTACTTAGAGGATTCTTTGAACCTTCACTAACGTCAAGGTGGTACGACTCCTCTTGAGCCTGTTGCAGGTCCGTCAAGAGAAAGCACCACTGAGAAGGAAAAGGATTCAAGTTCAGTTCTGAAGAGAATATTGACGGAAGGTTCATGCAAAGGAGACAAGTGGCCTGAATCGCAAGTGGAGAAAAGGAAAGAGGTGATTGTGGATCAAACGATAGAGGAAGAAGTAGATACTACGAGAAAGGAAGAACTAAGTGAAGGAGAGCTGAATGGTGATCGAAAGTTGAAAAGAAAGAGAATAGCAAGTCGAAGATACACAGGTACTGAATGGGCGTATGCAACTACAAGCGAATGGCAGCAATAGTTTATGTCTTTTTGTTTTGATAGGAAAGTTCAGAGTCCATATTTTGAGGTGACCTGAAAAAGATCAAGGAGCTGACCTGTTGAAACAATCTGAGAGCATTTTTTGTGAAAGAGACTATTGAAAGTAACTGGAAAAGACATTGATAACCTGATTTGACTTTTTTGAAACCTGATTTGACAAGCTGCTAATCGATTTTGACAAGGAGAAGGGTTCCTGGAAGTGAAAATGAATTGCTGAAAGAAGAGTTGTCTAGCTTAGATTTTTGCTGCAAGTTTTTTTCTAAGTCACTTCTGCTTTCTGATTCTTTACAGATCATGGCTGATTTTGACAAGCAGGTTAGAGGTGCTAGGCGCTGTAAATATATGAGCATTGGTTTGGCAATTATGTGTTAGATTTTGTTTATGGCGTTGATTGTGGGTATGTCTGTTTTTGATGCGAAAGGAGCCAACCACACTTCTGCTTTTGAGACTACCACACTAATGGCTTTAGAGAGGTTTAAGTTAGATGAGAAGTATTTGAATGATTATACTAATGCAAAAGGAGAACTTTCTTCTAACGTTTTCTATCGCTTGTTGAGTGAGTATGTTGAGATGATGGATGCAAGAGATTATCTTGTGTGTACGCAGATTCCTTCATCAGTCGTGGAAGGAGTCACTTATCATAGTCTTCCATTAACATACAGGATAAGTTGTAGTCTATTACTAACAAGTTATATAACCAGGAGTATATTCAGTATTTTTACTCTAATCATGCCCTTGTGTTTTCGTTTGTTCTAATTATTAGGTATTTGAGTATAGTAGTGAAGGATAATGACATAGTATTACTTAGAGGATTCTTTGAACCTTCACTAACGTCAAGGTGGTACGACTCCTCTTGAGCCTGTTGCAGGTCCGTCAAGAGAAAGCACCACTGAGAAGGAAAAGGATTCAAGTTCAGTTCTGAAGAGAATATTGACGGAAGGTTCATGCAAAGGAGACAAGTGGCCTGAATCGCAAGTGGAGAAAAGGAAAGAGGTGATTGTGGATCAAACGATAGAGGAAGAAGTAGATACTACGAGAAAGGAAGAACTAAGTGAAGGAGAGCTGAATGGTGATCGAAAGTTGAAAAGAAAGAGAATAGCAAGTCGAAGATACACAGGTACTGAATGGGCGTATGCAACTACAAGCGAATGGCAGCAATAGTTTATGTCTTTTTGTTTTGATAGGAAAGTTCAGAGTCCATATTTTGAGGTGACCTGAAAAAGATCAAGGAGCTGACCTGTTGAAACAATCTGAGAGCATTTTTTGTGAAAGAGACTATTGAAAGTAACTGGAAAAGACATTGATAACCTGATTTGACTTTTTTGAAACCTGATTTGACAAGCTGCTAATCGATTTTGACAAGGAGAAGGGTTCCTGGAAGTGAAAATGAATTGCTGAAAGAAGAGTTGTCTAGCTTAGATTTTTGCTGCAAGTTTTTTTCTAAGTCACTTCTGCTTTCTGATTCTTTACAGATCATGGCTGATTTTGACAAGCAGGTTAGAGGTGCTAGGCGCTGTAAATATATGAGCATTGGTTTGGCAATTATGTGTTAGATTTTGTTTATGGCGTTGATTGTGGGTATGTCTGTTTTTGATGCGAAAGGAGCCAACCACACTTCTGCTTTTGAGACTACCACACTAATGGCTTTAGAGAGGTTTAAGTTAGATGAGAAGTATTTGAATGATTATACTAATGCAAAAGGAGAACTTTCTTCTAACGTTTTCTATCGCTTGTTGAGTGAGTATGTTGAGATGATGGATGCAAGAGATTATCTTGTGTGTACGCAGATTCCTTCATCAGTCGTGGAAGGAGTCACTTATCATAGTCTTCCATTAACATACAGGATAAGTTGTAGTCTATTACTAACAAGTTATATAACCAGGAGTATATTCAGTATTTTTACTCTAATCATGCCCTTGTGTTTTCGTTTGTTCTAATTATTAGGTATTTGAGTATAGTAGTGAAGGATAATGACATAGTATTACTTAGAGGATTCTTTGAACCTTCACTAACGTCAAGGTGGTACGACTCCTCTTGAGCCTGTTGCAGGTCCGTCAAGAGAAAGCACCACTGAGAAGGAAAAGGATTCAAGTTCAGTTCTGAAGAGAATATTGACGGAAGGTTCATGCAAAGGAGACAAGTGGCCTGAATCGCAAGTGGAGAAAAGGAAAGAGGTGATTGTGGATCAAACGATAGAGGAAGAAGTAGATACTACGAGAAAGGAAGAACTAAGTGAAGGAGAGCTGAATGGTGATCGAAAGTTGAAAAGAAAGAGAATAGCAAGTCGAAGATACACAGGTACTGAATGGGCGTATGCAACTACAAGCGAATGGCAGCAATAGTTTATGTCTTTTTGTTTTGATAGGAAAGTTCCGAGTCCATATTTTGAGGTGACCTGAAAAAGATCAAGGAGCTGAACTGTTGAAACAATCTGAGAGCATTTTTTGTGAAAGAGACTATTGAAAGTAACTGGAAAAGACATTGATAACCTGATTTGACTTTTTTGAAACCTGATTTGACAAGCTGCTAATCGATTTTGACAAGGAGAAGGGTTCCTGGAAGTGAAAATGAATTGCTGAAAGAAGAGTTGTCTAGCTTAGATTTTTGCTGCAAGTTTTTTTCTAAGTCACTTCTGCTTTCTGATTCTTTACAGATCATGGCTGATTTTGACAAGCAGGTTAGAGGTGCTAGGCGCTGTAAATATATGAGCATTGGTTTGGCAATTATGTGTTAGATTTTGTTTATGGCGTTGATTGTGGGTATGTCTGTTTTTGATGCGAAAGGAGCCAACCACACTTCTGCTTTTGAGACTACCACACTAATGGCTTTAGAGAGGTTTAAGTTAGATGAGAAGTATTTGAATGATTATACTAATGCAAAAGGAGAACTTTCTTCTAACGTTTTCTATCGCTTGTTGAGTGAGTATGTTGAGATGATGGATGCAAGAGATTATCTTGTGTGTACGCAGATTCCTTCATCAGTCGTGGAAGGAGTCACTTATCATAGTCTTCCATTAACATACAGGATAAGTTGTAGTCTATTACTAACAAGGTTATATAACCAGGAGTATATTAAGTATTTTTACTCTAATCATGCCCTTGTGTTTTCGTTTGTTCTAATTATTAGGTATTTGAGTATAGTAGTGAAGGATAATGACATAGTATTACTTAGAGGATTCTTTGAACCTTCACTAACGTTTGGGACAGCTTATGCTCACAAGAATAATCTAACATGCTTGCTTACGCCTCTAGAGAAGAGCTTCTTGGATCATACTGATGACAAGAGAAAGGCGCTGAAGGAGAAATTAGAAAAAGCCTTAGAGAAAAGGACTTACAAGAATGATTATGCATATAGTGCAATTAAAACGCAAGGGAAATTAGCTTTAGATGCATTACACGTAGGGAAGCTTTGTATATATAGGCCAAAGTCACGCACTGACACTCTATTTGTGGGTATGAGTGAATCTAGGCATGTGTTTTTGTTTCAGAGTAAATGGACATTTATGTTGAATGGGGAAGACCCTGTGATTCCAGGGATCTAATATATTTATGGACTTAATCCTTATTACCGTCTTCCAAGAGGATGGTATGGGACATGTTATTTGGGGATAGTTTTCCCAAAGATTTACCAGATGGAGAATTTGAAAAAGTTTCTGAAAATGACAGAATTACATCATAAGAGACAGAGGAGGGATTCCTCTTCTGCAATAATGGGAGATATATTTGGTGCGGTTGTCCCTTCAGTGGGAGTCATCTTGAGTTCGATCAAGATTTGAAAGTTGTTTACTATTGTGGATAACATGCTGACAATTTTTTCAGGGGCTATACTCCTGATAGATACTCAATTGGCTGGGGATAGGGCTATGACTCTTCAAAATCGTCTTGCTTTAGACATTCTTTTAGTGAAGTATGGTGGAGTCTGTATAATGATTAACTCTAGGCATTGCTGCTCTTACATACCTAACAATAGTAAAGAAATAAGGGACTTAGGGCCAGATGTAGTAAGCCTTTTGCGACTCGCAAACAGCGAAAAACGCCGTTTGCGAGACGCAAAAGGCCTTCCGCGATGCAGAATCACATCGGTACCGACTCGCAAAATGTGATTCCGACTCGCAAATAGGAAGGGGTGTTCCCTTCCTATTTGCGACCGCATCACGATGTAGAGTTGATTTGCGACCGCGAAAGCGGTCGCAAATCAACTCGCAGTTACCATCCACTTGAAGTGGCTGGTAACTCATTCGCAAAAGGGAAGGGGTCCCCATGGGACCCCTTCCCCTTTGTGAATGCTCACAAAAATATTTTTTCAGAGCAGGCAGTGGTCCTATGGACCACTGCCTACTCTGAAAAAAACCGAAACAAAAAGGTTTCGGTATTTTTTCTATTTGCAGCTCGTTTTCCTTTAAGGAAAACGGGCAGCAAAGAGAAAAAAAAACCTGCTTTATCTAAAAGCAGTCACGGACATGGTGGTCTGCTGTCTCCAGCAGGCCACCATCCCCGTGAGTGCCTGGACTCGCTATGGGGTCGCAAACTGCGACCCACCTCATAAATATTTATGAGGTGGGTCTTTGCGACCCCATAGCGAGTCGCAGAAGGTGTCTGAGACACCTTTCTGCATTTCCTTTTGCGAGTTGCAAATTGCGAGTCGCTGGGACTCGCAATTTGCAACTCGCAAAAGGAAACCTTACTACATCTGGCCCTTACTTACTAATCTGACTAACGCAAGTAGTGATTTGAAGGAGTTGAAAGAACCAGGTGTTTGGGAAAAGGTTAGTAAAGGGTTTGCCTCAGTGGAAAATTGGTTTAGTAGTATTTGGAATGGGGTATTGTTGAAAATTATACAGGGAATACTAATTGTCGTGGGTTGTCTATTAGGAATATGGGGATTATGTAAATGATGCAAAATAATTAAATTGAAAAGGTCTAAAAAGAATCAGAGGAGAGAAGAAAAGAAAAGGGAAAGAATCTGTGGGGAAAATTCAAGGAGAAGACAAAATATTGAAGAAATAAAGTTGTAAAATTGTGGGTGGTAAATTTGGTGTGATGACACATTTAGTCATCAGAGGAGGGATTGCTGAAGCAGATGTCTTAATTAGAAATCATTAATGAGTGTTTATGCATTTTAAAAATGATATATGTAGAAAATGAATAACGTAGAAAAATAATGTGTACATTGAAAATTTGAACTCGAAGAATGGCCACCAGTGTTCACGAAATGTACTAAATAAATGACTAATATTTATGAAATATTGAAAATATATTAGATTAATGTAGTAATATGTCATAATGAGAGTTATGAATTTTGTTCCTGTTTATTAATTGTAGGCCTTAATTTAGCAAATGTCTTGGCCTAGTTTGCCAGGCCTAATGCAGAAGCTGTATTTCTTAGCGTTTAATAGAAAATGCTGACAGAGTGAACTAACTGTGAAATGCTCATTCTTTTAATAAAATGCTTAGCAGAAGCTTTCCATGAGGACCAACTAACAGGAGACAGTGTCCTTAAAATGTATCATACTGTATGCAATGTGTGCTAGATGTACTTTCCAAGGACGCAAACAATGAAGACACTGGCTGGAGAAGAAGATGCAACAAAATTGATACCCGACGAGCTGGATGATGAGAACATCGTAAAGCGGACCAATCAATGTTATGTGAAAGAAGAAATATTACAATTCATAAATTTGGGACAATAAAATTATTAGATAGAGTAATAATGTACAATTGACTGACCAATTGGAAATTAGGGGACAGTTTGGGTGACTTTGATATAACAACGTGACAGAGTAAATGGACTTCAGATCTTACCCCATTATGAGATGCGATATTGAGAAGAAGAGATTCGAGATTATGTCATTGGGCTCATACTCTCTGATTGAGAGCCTGATGTGTTGCTGATTGACTGATGATCTGAGGACGAAGACTGATTCTGTTTGCTGACCCATGCCGTGGATAGGTAGATACGACAATATGACTGAATTGTATTTTTATGCATTTTCTTTCCAGGTACCAACTACACTGTTTTGATAGTTTACCTTACCTAGATGTTTTCTAATTTAATGTTCTATATTGTTTTGCATGAGGCCCCACATGCTGATGCTAATCTGGGATAGTTGAGGTTATCTACATGATGACTGACAATTTGTAGAGACAAATGGTTGACAAACTATTTTGCTGAACTTTATGGATCGCATTGCATTATTGAAGCTGACTTTACTAATGATCTGCACTGACTCTTTGTAATGTATTGTGATTCAAGCTTTGATTAGATTGAGTTTCTTGTGTCTTATTGGTTAATCAATACTATTCTCTTATGCAGGTTTTGAATTGATATTGAGACTAATCTACATGACTTTAGCATTGTTAATATAAGGGAAATAAAATTACTAAATGTTTACTAAAGGTGTGGTTATTCATGGCTGAAAAGTCATGGTTTGTGACAATTACTGACTCAATTGATTATTGATTTGACTAATGATTATTGATTATTGTGTATTGATTATTGTTCCCTATATTGGAGCTATGGTAAGAACATCGTAAACAAATCAAAAGGTTAATCGACCTATATACTTGTATGTTTACTTATTAAGGACCGACCCGCTAACACACTCAAATAACAGACTTGTACACGGAGATCTTAACCGATCTGCTGGTGTCCATGGAAGATGCCTGATGTGTAGGTGGGAAGGTTGGTGTTCCATAACCTGGCTGCACTGATGGAAAAGGCTTATTTGAGGTTGAGTTTGTAAATTCGCTCTGTTGGTGACTGGGGGCAGTGGTTCTGAAGTGCGCTTCGGGTAGGTAACCTTGCACAGGAGCGATGGTGACACACACAACACACATGTAAAACATGGCTGTACATCCATACAAACACTAAGTACATGGATGGAAAGCACATAAACACATACACAACACACGTGTATCTCACTAAGAAACGCTTGTACCCAAACCAAGAGACAGATAAAACGAGTTAGAGCTATTAAATTTAAAATGAAAAGTATAACAGTTTCACATAAGCCAGCCAACGGCCACCGTGAGCATGAGTGTAAAGGAAACAAGCAAAAGGAAAAAAGAAGTTTGCTTGCAGCCAAACGTATCTGCAAAAGTGCAATTAGCTATGTAACAGGGGCGATGCCCAAGGCGGTAACCAAACCGCCCCAAGAAAGGACAAAGGTAATGCATTTGGCAATGATAACAAAGGATTTTTGAAGGGCAAGCCCACGAACGAGTGAACGTGATGGGTGTGATGGGCGTGAGGTAGGCGTGGTTAAAAGCCCAAATAGGTAACTACATGTTGGGAAAACCAGCGCTTGTGCGCTGCTATGCTCGACCTAAAAACTATCTTACACAGAATAGGTAGTGTTGGTTTTAGTTTGGTAAGAAAAAAGAGACTATTTAGGGCAGTCGCACCTAAAATGCATCAAAGGTTTACTTTTTGTAATTTTTTTCCCTCTGAAAAACAGACCTTGTGTTGGTAAAGGATCCCTTTATAATGTCTGGAGTTTCAGCGTTTCCCAAGTAACACTAATAGAGCACTCAAGACCACGAGAACAGCAAATTTGCACCACACATTTAGGTGGAAGTATGCACTTGTCAATCTGCCCAAATTTACTGTAATGCCATTCTCTTCTCTGCCATGCAATTCTGAGCTCCTTTGCCTTGTACTATGCCATGCCATGTTATGGAAATGTATCTCACTATGGTTGCATAAGGGCTTCTATAAATGCCAAAACACAACTGTAATGGAAGGTTATTAGATCACACAGACATGAGCCTTCATACTCACCCACCATTGGTCGACAGTCCATCTATGTTAAGAAGCAGTTAAGCGTTTTCATGGAGCTAATGTCAAAATCAGTGATGTCAGCAAAGTCAGGACAGAGCTGGAAGTCTCCTAAGGTCCAACTGCCTAATGATGCAGGTTTTCTGAGTAATGCGTGAAGGTAGGCGACACTTGCACCCAGAGACCCTTTTAGAGGAGCGTGCCAACATTCTTAGTCCACTTTACTACATATCTTTCAAGGACATAAACCATGCACTCAAATGAGGAAAATACACCACCACTTGTGGTACCACTTTGTCCACAATTGTGAATCACATACACACATGAGGTAAGGTGAATGACTAGCATCACTGTGTGCAGGAGCATCCCCTCTCTCCCATGCAGTCCAGAACCCATTTGTGGCCTGCACAATAAATAAAGAGGCAGCAGCTAGTACACTAAAGCAGGTGTGAAGCCAGTCTATTCTGAGTTCCTTTGGGTCTAGCTAAATAACAGGCCATGCATTGAACTCCATTTTGGCTAAAATGAGACTTCAGTCAGAGGCAGTGAACCAAAGTCTGAAGCATGTCTACCGTTTGGACAGTAGATCGGAATCGCTCCTGATGCCTAAATTCACCCACAATGGGTGCCAACCATATAATGGTGACTTACTGCAATGTCACTCAATGACAGCTTGTCTGGATTTCAGCAAAAGCTTTACATCCTTTGTGCCTTGCACCTACTGAGGATGGGCTCCAACCTAGACACCCACAAGAATCTGCCCACCAGCGGCTCATCCTATCCTATTGCCAGATAATCCTGCCCTTGAGTCCTTGAGGACCCCATCTATCCTCTGGGACTTGGCTCATTTTTCTTGAAGGGAGATCTCAGTTCCCTGCTATGCATACTGCACCTGATAGCCCTACATCCTTACAGGGATGCCATGTGGGCCTCACCCCTTCCTCACTCCCTGGGCATTCCAAGATGAGTTCCAGACATTACATACATTCAAACCCCCTTCAAACTTCAAAACTCACTGGTCAGATCACAGAGATGTCTGTGAATCAACCCAGAAAGTCACTGGCATAGCAATCACATCGTTTCTTCCTAAAATAAGATACATTCTTGAACTCTCTTTCACTCTCTCAGACTGCTCAAATAATCTCCTCTGTAAGCAGAAACCAAAGTCTCATTGTGAAACCCTTGAAGAGATGTTGCAATCCAGGTGAACAAAACTTTGGTTCTGATGTAGGCCCTTGAGACTAAGACAGCTTTATTGCGATACTATTGTTCATGATTTGAAAAGGCACACAAACCCAGGATGTGGCATTTACTCTGAATATTTTCTTGGAAGTAGTTAGTACTCTCTGACTTTAAAAGTATCAGCTCGGATAACAGTTACTCCACATAAAGGAATTTGGGATTGCCGTATAACGCTGTGTGGGTGCAAAGTGACAGAAACTTATCGAACTCTGGAACCCATGGGTAGTCTTAGTCAAGACTATCAAAAAGCAAGTAAGCAAAAAAGCAAATCAAGGTCACTTGACAAGGTGATTAAGTGAAGAACACACTGGAGACTCAAAATGTTGATATTCTGCAACCAAAAACTACGGGGAAAGATTCTCTGCTGAATGATTGCTTGTTACAATCATGTAATAACTGTTGCTTACTGTTTCAGGTGAGAATGTTATGAGTCACCATCAAATAATAGATACAGGATATTGTGATATGGGCTGAGAAGTAAAAGGCAAATTCTTTGTCAGAGACATGTTTTGAGCTCCAAATTTCCACCAACCTGGTAGTGTTCTTGGCCACTTTCAAACCACTGTATTTCAGAGTGCCTTGGTCTAGCAAATATTAAATATTACATCAAGAAAAGTGTTGGAATTGCCACATCTGAGGAGAGAGTGTGAGTACAACATAACACATATGTTCATCACTGTCTTCTGGGGCAGAACACGCTGATAATAACAATCCGCGCACTTCCCAGCACTCCCTGCACCATCAAGTAATGACCCTCTACTTCAGCCACAATATGTACATAACTAAAATCTAGGCAATTGCCATTTATTAAAGCTACCTCTTTAGAGTATGTATTGTAAGAGTCAAAATAGCAATGCGCTCCTGTTGGACATGGCTCTGCTAAGGGAATTTTCTAGAAACTTTTTGCTTTTTTCTCCCGTTCTTTGCTGACTCTCTGCGCATAACCTTAGGACTCTGGGCACTTCCCATTGTCTGGCAGTGGGAAAGTGGGCACATCCGCCATACCTATGATAGGAAAGGTTGGGTGGGGAAATGGTTAAGGTGTTGTACCCAGGAGGGCCCTGTGAACCCGGTATACCCCATGCCCAGGGAGGGTGCAGCCCTGGCTGCTAGGAGGGCATGCACTGGCTGTGCCACCCCCTAAAAGACCTTGCTAGCCATGACCTAAGGCCTATGGGATAGGCCTGCAAGGGTGTTTAAGTGCCTGGCTCAGCATGGCAGTCCCTATGTGGGGCCCAATCCTGAGCTGCTTTACGCCTTCCCCGGAGGGCCCCGACGGCAGGGCTGGTGGTCGACAAAGGGCAGAGTGGCTATACCAAGGTGTATCCTGTTCGGGTAGGGGAGCATCCCCATGTGGATGTCCCCTACCTAAAAGGGGGGGAGGTCAGCCATGTCCATATGGGTGGAGGTCCTCTACTTGTGGCAATGGCCATAGGCACTGTCCCCCTGTACAGGCAGGGTGGAAGTGCATGCGCAGGTCCTCCCCTGGAGGGAAGGTGGCACTGACCAACGTGTGCAGACCCCGCCATGGCAGGGCCCAGGGTGTGCACAAAGACCATGGGGCCTTCAGAGGTACTGAGCCTGGCATACCAGGCTAGTGAGTACACACTTTCACAATGGGGGATTTAATGTATGTTGCGCCTGGCACAGCTTGCCAATAGGTGCAGCCTTGTAGAGGGGTGACTGATCATATAGTGAACCAGGCCCAGGGTGCCTCTCCGTGCCCATGTGCATATGGGAGTTCATATAGATGGGAAGCATGGCCTAGCTGGCCTCAAGGTGCCTACTTGCACCAGGGCATCATAAGCTTAAGTGGGACTGGCACAGCTTGCCAGTGTGTGCATACTTGCACATGGATGTTGTCACATGTAAGTGGAGACTGGCAATAGTCGCCCGTGTGTGCATACTTGCACCAAGGTGGTTTTCCTACATAGGCAAGGGAACTGGCATCCCTTGCCATTGTGCACATTAGCGCACATTAGTGCACTGGTATTCTGGAACTGAGCCTGATAGAGCAGGCCAGTATTGCCACACTTGCACCTTTGTGGTTGCTTAAATAAAAGTGTCTCACATGCCCCAGCAGGCATGGGTGTACATCAGGGCAAATGTGCCCCAGGCAGTGCCAAAAAACCATGCACGTTCGCACTACCTATGAGAGCTGCTCTGTCCATAAGGCAACATGGGAGAATAAGTCTTATTAAGTCTGACTACAATAGTGGATTAGAGGGCAGCAGCCTCGTGATTTGTAGTACCTTTGAATTCAGAATGACAAACTCCTTCTGATTGTAGAGGTAGTTTGTATTCGATGCCCTAGAAATGCCACTTTTAGGAAGTGGGCATTTCTAGGTTTTGAACTGGTTCTGGTGTCTTGTAAATTAGGCTTTATTCCATGGGTCACGGAGGAAGAGCACATCTGTGCATTCCCTGGGCTACCACTATAAAACTTAGGCATCCAGAAGGACAGATCCCTGCCATTTGGGGGCTGGATAGGTAGGTTGAAGGGAGAGGGTTTTGACACTTGGCCTCTTGGAGCCAGAGCATGGCCCCACGAAAGATAACGTTCTGCATCCCAGAGCCTCAGGATGGACAGGGAGGAAATTTAGGTGAGACATCTGTGGTTCGAAGGAGAACCCTTTGAGCCACCCCCAACTTCAAGGGAACCATCTAGTATAACTAGGGGTACTCAACATCTGCAAGGAAGAGTAACCTTTGCGACAATGTGGGACCAGTGCTGCTGGGCATAGGCCCAGAGGAATCTGTTGTGCCTAGGAGGATAACTTGCTAAGGAGGGGATACGCTCGCTTCTTCCTGCTTAGAGACTGTCCTGGGTCTGATTGCCTGCTGCTGTGTAGCATCCGAAGGGTAACTCTCCAATGGCAGGTTGGCTTGCCCCCTGTTTTCCGAGGATGTCTTAGGGACATCAAAGACCTCCTGAAAGGGACTCACATCGACGACCGGTAATATCTGGAGAGCGGTGCCCTCTGGTATGACTACATCGTATGCTGAACTTCACCTGGCAGCAGCGGCATTAGAGTGGCATAAGTATTGTGTCTGGAGACCAGAATTACCTGGTGCGGAGCTTGCCAAGGACTGCCCGCACTTTAGATGAGTGGGCCTTCATTGTGGGGACCACTGCAGGCTATAACATCTTGTTGGTGTTGTAGGAAAGTACCCTCTTTTTGGCATGGTTACTCCCACTTTTTGCCTGCTGTCAGTGTGTTTTGACACTGTGTTCACTGGGATCCTGCTAACCAGGATCCCAGTAACTGTGCTCTCTCACTCTAAATTAGGTTGCTTAGGACTTAGCACCCCCCAATTGAATTGGCATACAGGTGCCCTCATATAAGTTCCTAGTATATGTTACCTACTTACCCAGGGTATTGGGGCACCTGGTGTTCACAATGGTAACTCCGAACCTGGGCATGTTTGGTATCAAACATGTCAGAATAATACCCCAATACTGTTGGCAGTATTGGTTGTATGATTCCATACACTCTGGGGGCTCCCTAGAGGACCCCCAGCATTGCTCCTACCAGTCTTCTGGGGTTTTCCAGGCAGCCCGGTCTGCTGCCACTCTTCAGACACGTTTCTGCCCTCCTGTTGCTTGACCAGCTGAAGCAGAGGAAGGCAGAACAAAGGATTTCCTTTGGGAAAGGGCGGCAACCCCCTCTCCCTTTGGACATAGGTGTTACATGGCTTGGGAGGGGTAGCCTCCCCAAGCCACCGGTATGCTTTGAAGGGTTCATTTGGTGCACTCCTTGCATAAACCGATTTGCAGCAGTCCAGGGACCCCAGTCCCTGCTCTGGTGCGAAACTGGACAATGGAAAGGGGAGTGACCACTCCCCTGTCCATCACCACCCCATGGGTGGTGCTCAGAGCTCCTCCAGGTGGCCACTTGAGTCTGTAATCTTGAATCCAAGGTGGGCAGAGGGCCCTGGGAGCATCTGAGTGGCCAGGTCAGGCAAGTGATGTCATAGCCCCCTCCTGATAGGTGGTCACCCTGCTAGGTGACCAATCCTTCTTTCCTGGGCTATTTAGGGTCTCCCTCTTGGGTGGGTCCCCAGATTCGATATGCAAGATTCCAACAGGACTGCTCTGCATAGTTTACTTCATCTTCTGGCCACCAGGACTGCAACTGGACCCTCCAGGAACTGACAATCTGCAACTCGAGCGATGACTTTGCTCTGCAACATTGTTTCTCCGGCTACTTCCAGCAACTGCAACATTTCCCTGGCTGTGCATCCTCTAAGGCCGATGGGTCTTCAGCCTGCAAAATAAGTAAGAAGGAATCACCTTTGGAGTGAAGGAGTCACTCCCCTGCATCCGAAGGCACCAACTGCAACAACGACTGGCTGCGTGGATCCTCTCTCCTCCAGAACTGCATGGATCCTGCATCACAGGTGGTAGTCTGGAGTGGTCCTCTTGGTCCTCTCTAGCAGCTTTCCAACTTGAGAGACAGTAAGCTCTTGTCACTCGTTGCAGGACAGTACCCCTGCACACCACAACTCTTGCAGCTACCAAGACTTGTTTGTTCCTCCTCCAAGGGATCTTTAGGCTCTGTGTAGCCCCGGCCTCCAGCACTCTTCCCTGCCAAACACAGTCTCCTGTCTGCTGCTTCAGAAATGTGGTACTCCTCATCAAGTATGCTGAGTGGACCTCACTGCGACTCCTGTGCCTGCTGCCTGTCTGGGCTCCCTCCTCTTCTTGTGACTCTACCAGCTGAGGGTCATCTCGGACACCCCTCCTTGGGTCGAGTCCCCTGGGCCTTGCTGGTCCTCTTAAGCCTTGCAAAACCTTCTTCTCCGACTCTTGCACTTTCCAGGACTTGTTGGTGGTTTTCTCCACCACTGACTGACTACATCACGACTGCCAAAGTGGGACATCACTTGCGTCACCTCTGGAAGTCCTCTTCTGCTCCTGTGCTGCACTGCTGACTTTCTTGACCCAACATCGACCTGGTCCTGCATCCACAGAAGGGTGGGTAGTCGCTCCTGCAACACACCAACACTTTCACATTCCACTTATTTAGTATATGGTTTGGTCTCCCCCTAGGGCCTTCACTAATTTCTATTGTTTTCACTATTTGCCATTGCTTTCTATGCTAATCACCGATTTCTAATGTATATATAATAGTGTGTTTACTCACCTCCTATTGGAGTAGTGCCTATTCAGTATCTCAGTATTTGTGTTACCATAATAAAGTACATTTCCTTTTAGAACACTGTGTGGTTCTTTCATGTGTGTAAGTGCTGTGCGGCTGTAGTGGTATTGCATTAGCTTTGCATGTCTCCTAGATAAGTCTTCGCTGACCATCCACAGCTACCTCTAGAGAGCCCTGGCTTCCTAAACACTGCCTACACTTCACTAATAGGGGATACCTGGACCTGGTATAAGGTGATAACACCATAGTTGCTCACCACACACCAGGCCAGCTTCCTACAGGTGTGAACAGGATCTCCCAGTGTGGGACCCTGTGGAGCCCACTATTGTTGAGTGTGTCACATTTTCCTCGTGTGAGCCTCAGCTGCATGCTCATTGCATGTAGTGCTATGTTCAATAGTTGTGACCCTCAAAAGTGGGGGTGCAACCTGAGTTGTGCTGTACTTGGCCTCGTGTGGCATGGCTGAACTTGTGTCAAAGTATGTGACCGGGGAGTCTGGTATGACTAAGGTCATTGTGTACTAGATAGTGTGCCTCGTTCCAGAGAGGTATGGAAACTAAGTTCCGAATGTGACCTGGTCTAATGCTAGATGTTGTGCCTCCCAGAGGGGTGCAGGATTTACATCCTTCATGGGAGAGTCTGGGATCGTCTGGTGCTGTTCAAGTCATCACGAGCCTGACTTGTGCCTCTGTTCAAGGAGGTAGCACCTTGGGAGTTGGCTTGTGAATGAATGAACAGTCAGGGCGACTCCGGTTATTGGACCCCAGTGTAAATGTAACCATGTTGTGTCACTTGAGTCTTTGTGCCCCAGACATGGCATCTCCTGGTATAGGAGGTGTAGGCCTAGTTACTTGTTGTGTGCAACTGTGTTGATGGTGACTCAAGTCAGCCCCGATGGCTCCTCTCCATTCCAGAGGTGCTGAAATTTATAACTATTTGGTAACATTAAACTGTCTGACTGGGCTGGGTGCCTCGGTGTCTAATGGCAGCCCCAGTGACCCTCACCTGTGTTTTGCAGACCACTGAGTGAATCTCTTGTGGGGAGCTTGAACGTCTCCTTATTAATTGTTTACCGGCTGTTGTCTTTCCTTTCCCCACCTTGACCCCAGAATCCTGAGAAGTGTGGCTTAGCCGCGAGTAACTTAGTAATACAGGAAAGGTTGATGCAATCTTTGGTTATTGAAGGGGTGGGATAGCCAAAGCGGGTTGGTGGGTCGGAGGTGGTTTAGAACCCAGGGGACTTGCAAACATAATGTCATCCACTATGTAGATACCAGGGCACCCTACCGCATTAGGGTGCTGGAGTGTGTGGGTACGAGTGACTGTGTGCACGTGCCAACTGATACCCGTGGCATCACACAAAGGTGCAGAGTGGATGTGCGGGAGTGAGTGCAGGTGAATGCGAAGGCAGTAACGTGGTGCTGCTGGTCGTGTTTATCCTGTCAGGGAGTTCTTACAGTTGGCATTAGATCTTACTAATGCAGCTTCGCCCGCATTGCTACATGAAAGTTTTATAAACCTTGTGTGTACATTTTGTTGCTAAAGTTAGAAACCTGGGTGCACCCTGAATTTATGTGTTACACCGATTGTGGGGAATTCTAAGGTGGGTCTTGTGCTGACAACATTTGGCACCCTATGTGGGTGCGGGGAGGGGATGTACTTTTTTCTCATGTGTACATACCTTACTCAGGCCCTCATGACATTGGCAGCAAGTGATAAAGTGGTGGAAATACAGCCAACAGGCCGGCGGTAATTACCGCCAAATTATGATCAAGGTGGTGTTAACTCCCATAGACAGCCAATATACCACACCATCCGCCAAGGCATTAACACCATGCACCACGGTGGTAGCCATCAACAGCCAGGCGGAAGACAAAGCACCGCCCACCATAGCACGACACAGTACACCACCACGATTTCTGGGGCAGAACCAATGCCATCAAAAGCCTGGCAGAAACAGAACACAGAAGACAAAATACTCACCTACAGAGACACTGAGAAGACCAACGCTGCCATGGAACCGGAACTGCAAGTCTTCCCGATGCTCTTCTATGCCATGCTCCACCTGGAACACCAACGCCGATGAAGACGACGAAAGTGAGTACAGCCACCTAGCACACAAGCGAGGGAGGGAGGAAAACGAGAGTGATACACACACGCACAACACACACCAGACACACACACACTATACACACAACCAGCTGCAGACGAATAACAATGGCACATAACACATGGCAGAATAATGTAAGGACAACAAGAAGGCAGTAATGAGAATGTATTGATTGTAAACAGCTACCAAAAGAACCAATTGGATAAAAAAGAGATATGTACAAATGCCCACAAAGGGCCAATGCCCAGTCCAAAGTACAAAGGGCCCACATGGCCACAGGGCACAGTCCAAGGCCTAACTTGTCTCCTGACATCATCTGCACAGAACTCTGCAGGGGCATCATTTTGCAAGTGGGCAGGCACCTGAGGGGGATGAGGGTTGGGGGACACCTCGCCAAAGTTGATAACTTGCCCACTGATTCTGGAGGGGGCTCCATGCCCATTTCTCTGTGCCGGGGAGTGCAAGGTCACAGTCTCTCAGGTGGGTGACTTGCCCACTGATTCTGGAGGGGGCTCCATGCCCGTTTCTCTGTGCCGGGGAATGCACGATCACAGTCTCTCAGGTGGGTGACATGCCCACTGCTTCTGGAGGGGGCTCCATGCCCATTTCTCTGTGCTGGGGAGTGCAAGAACACAGTCTCTCATGTGGGTGACTTGCCCAGTGGTTGTGGAGGGGGCTCCATGCCCATTTCTCTGTGCTGGGGAATGCAAGGTCACAGTCTCTCAGGTGGGTTACTTGCCCACTGCTTCTGGAGGGGGCTGCTTGTACAGCAGTCCCAGGGGGGTGGCCTACATGCCCTCTGCTGAAGGTGAGGGCTGCACTGTGTCAGCAGGTGAAGGTGCCTCCTGGGTAGCCTCTGCTGGAGGTGAGGGCTGCACTGTCTCAGTAGGTGAAGGTGCAGCCTCTGTAGGAGAAGTGGGCTGCACTGCCTCAGCTGGAGGTGAGGGCTCCGTGACCACTGGTGGTGGTGGTGTCATCCTGCCAGCCTCTGCTGGAGTCGAGGGCTTTTTCCCCTTCATGGCAGAAGCCAAGGGCTTCTTCTCCTTCATGGTAGGAGGTGCGGTCTCCTTCACCTTCATGGCAGGAGTTGAGGGCTTCTTCCCCTTCCTGGCAGGAGGTGCGGCCTCCTTCCCCTTCATGGCAGGAGTTGAGGACTTCTACCCCTTCATGGCAGTGGGTGTGGAATCCTTACCCTTCCTGGCTGGTGGAGTGGGATCCATCAGTGTCTTGCCTCCACAACTAGGAGGTACCTCCACTGTCTGTGTGGACTGTTTGGCTGAGGTGCTGGGCTGGGTCTTTGGGACTCTGCTCTTACGGACAGGGGGGAATGGGGAGGAAAGAGGTCAAGGTGGGCAAGGAAAAGCTTTTTAGGGACGGTGGGGCGGGAAGAGGGAGGAGGGATGGGAGTTGTGGTTGTTGGAAGAGTACGTTTGCCGGACTTGGGTGCAGGTGCATGGTGAGTGTGCTGATGTGAGGTGGATGGCTGTTGGGTGTCTGAGTGCTTGCGTATGTGACCTTTAGGAATGGGGCACAGACAGGGTTGGAGAGGACACAGGGGACACGTGCATGGATGTTGTGGAGGTGTCTGCTAGTGAGGTGCGTGTGCTGCTTGGTGTGGTAATGCTGGTGGTGGATGTTGAAGCAGTGCATGCAGGTGTGAGTGTGGACGTGACTGTGAAAGAGGTGGAGGGGGAGGAGGGGAGACAGTGGAGGCAGTGGATGTGGTTATGTCTGCAACTGTCTGGTGTTTATTTGAGTGCTTCTGTACAGAAGTGTGGTGCCTGTGTTTGACTGTGCCACTCTTTTGTGTTGTCTTGTGTGCATGCTCGTCTGTATGTGTGCATGGGATGGGTTGGGGTTGAGGAGACTGGGCCTGGGAAGTGGCAGTTGGAGGGGGACGGTAGGAACAGGGACAATGGCTGCCATCAGAGAGGAGGCCAGAGCCTGAATCGATCTCTGTTGGGCCGCCAATCCACTGTGGATGCCCTCCAGGAATGCATTACATTGCTGCATCTGGGATGCCGGCCCCTGGATGGTATTCACAATGTTTGACTGCCCTACAGAGATGGATCTCAGGAGGTCAATAGCCTCCTCACTCAGGGCAGCAGGGCTCACTGGGACAGGGCCTGAGGTGCCTGGGACAAAGGAGATGCCCACCCTCCTGGGTGAGCGGGCATGGGTAACTCATTGAGGGGCTACTGGGAGAGTGGTGCTGGTACGGGTGGTGGCTGTACCTGCAGCTGGGGTGGTCACAGAGGTGTCTGCCACCACCAGGGAGCTTCCATCTGAGAAGGTGTCTGAGTCAGTGTTGTCACCTCCTGTCTCTGCCGTGGTGCTCCCTTTGCCCTCCATCCCACTGGTTCCCTCAGCGTCGGTGGACTCTGCCTCCTGGGTCCTGTGGGATGCAGCTCCCTCTATCACTGGTGCCCCTGCTTTTCCACCAGATGATGCTAATGGACACATGGACAGAATAACAGAAGAAAAAAGGGGGAGAGATAGAAAGGGAGCACTTGGTCAATTACTGCACCAATACCACAGAAGGCATACACAGTATCGTCACACACAGGAATCAGGATTTAGCACTATGTAATGCACTGCCAAACAATTGGCCATATGACACAGCTAGATGAGGGCCAACCACAGCCAACTGCACCCCTCCTGGGACCCACTAATCCCTGTCTGCATGGAATGCAACCTAGCTAGGTTACCTTGTTTTCCATTTCAACCATTACCCTGGAGCTGGATCACGCTGCAATGTCTGGCCACGCATTAAGGGGCACCCACTAACTGACACCCACCACCCAGATCCCATGCTACCTACAAATTATTGTTGTAACGGCCAATGTACTCATACCCTTGTGGCTGCTGTGATGCCCTCAAGTGCCCATCCAGCTCTGGGTAGGCCACAGCCAGTATGCGGGCCATCAGGGGGGTCAGGTTCCGACGGGCACACCTTCCTCATTCGGAGGCCATCCCCAGCTGGGCCTCTGCGGTCTTCCTTGCCCAGCATCTCAGATCCTGCCGCCGTTTCCGAATCGTGCCCAAGGTATACTCACCTGTTGGTCTGGAGGCCCATATAGCAATCCGTACTGGGGTATGACCCCATCCACCAATCGCCCCAACTTCTCCGAAGTAAAGGCAAGGGCCCTTTCCCCGGTCACACACAGGCCATTGTAGGTTCCAGACACAGGTCAAAGCAACACACGCAGTGTAGGTTTTCTTCTGTTGAAGGTCAGGAAACAAGTGAGGAATCCGATAGAAAATGGCGGTCACCTCCGTGGAGGTGTACTGCATCACCGCTGGCGCAGATCCCCATTGGCCACTGTACTCCATAGAGCCCCATATTATCCACTGAGGAATTGCACAGCGGTGCAAGACCACCTTCCGCCATGACGCCCAACGTCGGTGGAGTTACCTCACATCCACCTGTCCCTACATACAGGATAGGTGCTTGCCATGTCATGGTGATGGACCACGATCAGATTAACCTTTTGTCAACATCAGGACAGTGCCACTCTACGGGCGACGTAATGCAAAAAGCCAATCTGTATAGAATGTAATAATTCATGCATTATGTGTTAATGCAGTATGTTAACCTTTTGCATTGCAGAGATTCATATTGAAACGTCATTAATGCTGTTTGCAATGTATTGCTCATTTTCAAGACTTTGCTGCAGGATTACAGGGTGTGGTTAGGGTGTGGTCCCTATTCTAAGCCTTTCTAGAAACCTTTCCTGCAGCCTGGCTAGGTGTGGCACGTGAGCGGGGCCTGGCTCTATTTCAGGGAGCCAGCCCAGTTTCACATGCTCACTATTCAGAGGTCCCGGTGCAGAGCAGCAGCATTTTCCTGAACTCCTGTTCGGAGGCCTACCTAGGATTTCTAGGCCCTGTCTTCATTTCCATGGTGATCTTCAAGCAGGGCGGTAAGGCGGAGGTTGGGCTAGGCCCCCAACTCAGTTTTCAGAAATACTCGAGTTTTGGGCCTTTTTGTTAAATCGCGTGTGCGATAGTTTTCTTGGCATTTAACTCTTGCAGTTTGGATCGGCAGTGTGCGCGATCGTATCTTGGCATTTAAACCTTGATGGTTGAATCAGCAGCAGTATGCACGATTCATTCTTGGCATTTAACTCTTGCAGTTCGGATCGGCAGTGTGCGCGATCGTATCTTGCCATTTGAACCCTGATGGTTGAATCGGCAGCAGTGTGCACGATTCATTCTTGGCATTTAACTCTTGCAGTTCGGATCGGCAGTGTGCGCGATCATATCTTGGCATGTAAACCTTGATGGTTGAATCGGCAGCAGTGTGCACGATTCATTCTTGGCATTTAACTCTTGTAGTTCGGATCGGCAGTGTGCGCGATCGTATCTTGGCATTTAAACCTTGATGGTTGAATTGTCAGCAGTGTGCACGATTCATTCTTGGCATTTAACTCTTATAGTTCGGATCGGCAGTGTGCGCGATCGTATCTTGGTATTTAAATCTTGATGGTTGAATCGGCAGCAGAGTGCACGATTTATTCTTGGCCTGTAACTCTTACAGTTCGGATCGGCAGTGTGCCGCGATCAAATCCTGGCATTTAAACCTTCATGGTTGAATCGGCAGCAGTGTGCACGATTCATTCTTGGCATTCAACTCTTGTAGTTCGGATCAGCAGTATGCGCGATCATATCCTGGCATTTAAACATTGATAGTTGAATCGGCAGCAGTGTGCACGATTCATTCTTGGCATTTAACTCTTGTAGTTCGGATTGGCAGTGAGCGCGATCATATCCTGGCATTTAAACCTTGATGGTTGAATCAACAGCAGTGTGTGCGATTCATTCTTGACAATTAAAACTTGCAACTCATATCGGCAGAGTGCGTAATCGTATTTTGACATTTAAATCCTGATGGTTGAATCAATGGCAGAGTGCGTGAGTCATTCTTGGCATTTAACCCTTGTGTTTCAGATCGGCAGATTGCGCGATCATTTCTAGACATTGAAATCTTGATACACAGTTTGATATTCAAAGTGTATAATAATTCCTAAGCAATTGAGTCTTGAAAGTCTAAACAGAGTGTGTTCTTGCAGTATCATCATTCATGAGCTTATCACAGTTCATTCCTGAAAACCAATATGTTCATTCATGAGCTTATCACTGCTTATTCCTGAAAACCAATGTGTTCATTGATTACTGTTATAGTGTGACCTTGCAGTATCATTCATGAGTCTAACACAGTTTATTCCTGAAAACTAACGTGTTTATTGATTACTGTTATTAAGTAGTTTATAGTCAAAGAAATAACTTGAGTCAGTTCAAGGTTCAGAGCATAAGATTGTATTCTACTCTCATATGAAAGCTTCCATAATCCTTATTTATTTTCCAGGTACCCAGAGCTAATAAGGTCATGATATAGGAAAGCTCTTGATCATTCATGTTATCAGTATATAGATATTATGAACAAAGCTTATGAAAGTCAATGTGAATAATCTGGCTAATGTGTTCTTAACTTATACTTCCACAGGTCTCCTTCCCCGCTGTTCCCAACCTAAAACCCCATCCCCCACTTGGCCATTCTTTAACTCTGTGCTATAACGGCTAGTAGAGTTTGGAGCTGCCAAGAGGTGGACATATTGGGAACAGGTGCAAACCCCGAGGATCCGGACTCCCTGACACCTTTACTGCGTCACTGCCTAGATTTGCACATATCTTGCCATTCCCACTGTCTCATCACATAAATGCACAATGTACACTGAGGTTGTGGTTCCATTGTTCAAATTGTGACAGCCTACTCACTCATGTGTCCCTTAGATACCTACCACTGCGGATGAATGGGAGGAGAAGACGAACCCCCGTGTACAGACCCCTTGTGGACTTGGCTACAGTGGAGGACAGGCACATTAGACTGGACGGGGCCACAATCACAGAGCTGTGTGCCCAATTTAAGCCTGACCTGATATCAGCTGTCCGCCATCCCACTGGGATCCCCCTTCTTGTGCAAGTGCTATCGGTGCTCCGTTTCCTGGCAACTGGTTCTTTCCAAGTGACAGTGGGCTTGGCAGCTGGAATGACACAGCCAATGTTTTCTATCATGCTGGCAAGGGTCTTGTCTGCCCTGGTGAAACACGTGCAGCTACATTACTTTCCCCCAATTGGAAGATTTGGCCACTGTGAAGGCGGGATTCTATGCAATGGGCCATATCCCCAATATTATTGGGTCAATTGATAGAACACATATTGCATTAATCCCACCCCCCCCACGCCAGAATGAACAGGTGTTCAGGAATCGTAAGAGTTTTCACTCACTGAATGTGCAAATGGTGTGCCTGGCAGACCAGTACATCTCCCACGTCACTACCAAGTATCCTGGGTCGGTGCATGACACCTTTGTCCTGAGGAATAGCAGCATCCCAAATGTGATGGTCCAACTACAGAGGCACAGGGTGTGGGTGATAGGTGAGCAAGAGCCCCCACCCACTGTATGTCAGTGTATGCCTTCAGGTGTTCTCCCCATAGGATTGTGTAAGGCTAAATGTTGTCCCTCAATACTTGCAGGTGACTCTGGCTACCCAAACCTATTGTGGCTGCTGACCCCTGTGAGGAATGCCAGGACAGGGCCCGAGGACCGTTATAATGAGGTACATGGGCAAACCAGAAGAATAATCGACCGGACCTTCGGCCTCCTAAAGGCCAGGTTCAGGTGCCTTCATCTGACAGGTGGATCCCTGTGCTACTCACTCAGAAAGGTCTGCCAGATAGTAGTGGCATGCTGCATGTTGCACAACCTGGCCCTCAGACAACATGTACCTTTTCTGCAGGAGGAGGGGACTGGAGATGACCCTGTGGCAGCAGTGGACCCTGAGGACAGTGAGGATGAGGAGGCAGAGGATGAGGATGAGGACAACTGTCATCAGTTATACAACAATACTTCCAATGACACACAGGTGAGACAGTGGAACTGACCATTACACTGGCTATTGATTTATCTGTGTGGCTGTTGCATGATGGCTTTCACTTCCTTTGCATCTCAACTTAGTGTC
This sequence comes from Pleurodeles waltl, assembly GCF_031143425.1. Taxonomy (NCBI): domain Eukaryota; kingdom Metazoa; phylum Chordata; class Amphibia; order Caudata; family Salamandridae; genus Pleurodeles; species Pleurodeles waltl. The sequence continues at coordinate 169,152,907 of NC_090448.1, read as the reverse complement.
ACCTATGGCTTTTCATTTTCCAGATGTTGGTGATATGACAATGTCCTGATGTGATCACTACAGACAATTACAGGTCATTATTTGTAAGCTATCACAGTGTTCAGGTCATTTGCACTCCATGTGACTGTTCCCACAAATGCACATTTAAAAAACATAAAACAGTGTTACTCAAATTGTGTTTATGGGTGTTTATTGTAGTGCTATAAAATTGAGGGTAAAGTGCAGTGGAATGGGGTGATGGTGGAGGAAAGTCCAGGGTATTGTTCCAGTCTGTTTGTAGCACAGGTCCAGGGTCCAAGGGGCCATAGGAAAGGGGAGCAAAGGCAGTTCAAAGTGAACAAGGTGACAGGGTAGGACACAAGGGGGACAATCAGGAGAGTCTCATTTCCTGGCGGTGGTCTTGGTCTTGGCAAGTTTCTCTGGCTTCTGTCTGGTCCACAGGGAACTTTTGCAGGGTGGTTCACCTTCTGCAGGGGTAGGGGAGCTGGTGGCCTGTGGGTCCTGTGGTGAGGCCTCCTGTCCACTAGCTGCTGTGGATTTGGTGGGCTGGTCAATAGACTGGCTAGTGGTAGGGGCCCGTTGCTGTGCAGGCCATTCCCTCATGATGTTGGCCATGTCTGCCAGCACCCCTGCTATGGAGATCATGGTGGTATTGAGTGCCTGCAAGTCCTCCCTGACCTCCTGATGGTGTTCCTCCTGCAGCTGCTTGTTCTCCTGCATGTTGTTCAGAATCTGGCCCATCGTGTCCTGGGATTGTTGGTAGGCACCCAGGACATTAGTGAGTGCCTCCTCTAGAGTCGGTTCCCTGGGCCTGTCCACCCCCTGGTGTACGGCGGTCCTCCCAGTGTCCCTGTTGCCCTGTGCCCCTGTCCCCTGAAGGTGTGCCCCCTGCCACTGATCCCAGGTACCTGATTGTTTTGGGTATGAGGTGTGGACTGGGGTCCCTGTACAGGTGGGCACACTGCTGATTGACATGTCCTGGGGACAGAGGTATGGGGACGCTGGGTTGGTGCTGTGGTGTTGGTAACGGATGGGGTAGGTTCTGTGGTGGACTGTGTGTGGGCTGGGGTGACCGACTGACCACATCCTGAAGTCCAGATTTACTGTCATCACTGTGGGCATCTTCTGTTGAGGGACTAGATAGTTGTGGCACCTCTTCTTCACTGAGATTGGCTGGGGCACCTGTGGGGATGTAAGTGACGTATTATGCTTCATGCCTGTGACATGTTGTACATCCCTATTGTCCCCTCTATCGTTGCTGTTGCCCTGTCACCTTTGTTTGTGTATGGTGATGTATTGTGTGCTTGTTAGTTCTCCATGCTGTGCATGCTTTGGTGATTGGTGTCCATGCAGGGCTGGGAGGGCTGTACATGTATTGGTATGGCATGCAGGCCTTGGCATTGGGGTTAGTCATATGTGTAGGTGCAGTGTGTGGTATGGAGTGGAGTGATGGGAGTAAGGGTGGGAGATAGCATGCAGATATGGTTGGTGATAAGAGGTAAATGTTGATTTACCAGTGTCCAGTCCTCCAGATACTCCAGTGAGGCCCTCAGGATACATTAATGCCAAGACTTGCTTCTCCCATGTTGTGAGCTGTGGGGGAGGAGGTGGGTCTCCGCCGCCAGTCCCCTTTAAGGCGAGCTAGTGCCTTGCTGCCACAGAATGTACCTTCCCCCGTAAGTCATTCCACCTCTTCCTGATGTCATCCCTTGTTGTTGGATTCTGTCCCACGGCGTTCACCCTGTCCACAATTCTCCACCATAGCTCCATCTTCCTTGCAATGGATATCTGCTGTACCTATTGTAGGAAAGTACCACTTTGCCTGGCATGTTACCCCCATTTTTACATGTATGTAAGTTTGTTTTTGCCTGTCCCACTGGGATCCTGCTAGCCAGGACCCCAGTGCTCATAGTTTGTGGCCTGAATGTGTCTATCTGTGTAGTGACTAACTGTGTCACTGAGGCTCTGCTAATCAGAACCTCAGTGCTTATGCTCTCTCTGCCTTTAAACTTGTCACTATAGGCTAGTGACCACTTTTATCAATTTCAATTTGACCCTTATAACACCCTTATAATTCCCTAGTATATGGTACCTAGGTACCCGGGGTATTGGGGTTCCAGGAAATCCCTATGGGCTGCAGCATTTCTTTTGCCACCCATAGGGAGCTCAGACAAACCTTTACACAGAACTGCCACTGCAGCCTGAGTGAAATAACGCACACGTTATTTCACAGGCATTTTCACTGCACTTAAGTAACTTATAAGTCACCTATATGTCTAACCTTCACTTGCTGAAGGTTAGGTGCAAAGTTACTAAGTGTGAGGGCACCCTTGCACTAGCAAAGGTGCTCTCACATCGTTCAGGGCCATTTGCCCAAACTTTGTGAGTGCGGGGACACCATTACACTTGTGCACTACATATCGGCAATACCTATATGTAGCTTCACAATGGTATCTCCGAATATGGCCATGTAACATGTCTAAGATCATGGAACTGTCCCCCCATGCCAAATCTGGTATTGGGGAGTCAATTCCATGCATCCCCGGGGCTCCACGATGGACCATGGGTACTGCCAAACCACCTCTCTGGGGTTTTCTCTGCAGCTACCACTGCTGCCACCCCACAGACAGGGTTCTGCCCTCCTGGGGTCTGGGCAGCCCAGTCTCAGGATGGCAGAACAAAGCATTTCCTTTGAGAGCAGAGTGTTACACCCTCTCTCTTTGGAAATAGGTGGTAAAGGCTGGGGAGGGGTAGCCTCTCCCAGCCTCTGGAAATGCTTTGAAGGGCACAGATGGTGCCTTCCTTGCATACGCCATTCTACACCAGTTCAGGGAACCCCCAGTCCCTGCTCCCGCATGAAACTGAACAAAGGAAAGGGGAGTGACCACTCCCCTATCCATCACGACCACAGGGATGGTGCCCAGAGCTCCTCCAGTGTGTCCCAGACCTCTGCCATCTTGTTTCCAGAGGTGTGAGGGCACTCTGGAGGCCTCTGAGTGGTCAGTGCCAGCAGGTGACGTCAGAGACCCCTCCTGATAGGTGCTTACCTGACTAGGTGGCAAATCCTCCTCTGAATGCTATTTAGGGTCTCTCCAGTGGGCTTTTCCTCAGATAACAACTTGCAAGAATTCACCAGAGTTCCTCTGCACTTCTTTCTTCGACTTCTGCCAAGAATCGACCGCTGACTGCTCCAGGACGTCTACAAAACTGCAACAAAGTAGCAAGAAGACTACCAGCGACATTGTAGCGCCTAATACTGCCAGCTTTCCCGACTGTTTCCTAATGGTGCATGCTCTGGGGGCTGCCTGCCTTCACCCTGCACTGGAAGCCACAACGAAATCTCCTGTGGGTCGATGGAATCTTCCCCCTGCTTCAGCAGGCACCAAACTTCAGCTTCACCGGTACTCTGGGACCCCTCTCATCCTGACGAGCGTGCAGTGCGTAATTTGTAAATAAAAAGGTGCCAGTGCCCAAAGCCCTCCTTTTAAACATGCAGCTGCTGCAATTCAATGTGCGAACACGGAATACTGAGGCATTATGCTGCAGCCATCACGGGCTTCTTCAATCCATTTAGAGCAATTCCCTTCCCCTTCAGCTTACTCTTGCAGCTTTGTGCTTTCTCTCATTGTGAAGTTTTTTCGTTTTTCTCTTCCTCCTTCTTTCCCAAACGTGTCTTTTGCTCGCAGCAAATGCTTGAGGCAGAAGACTAAGTGCCGGCCCTCAAAAATAAGAGCTGGTGCTCAGCACCGGAAACAACAAGCACAAATTAAGCACTGCGAGCTTGGCCCCGGGAACACAAGTGGTGGACCCAAGTGACCCAGACTGTCTAGTGGTCAAACTGTCCAAATTTGGAGGAGGTAAGTCCTTGCCTCCCCTCACCAGACAGTAATCCTGTGAACCGTGCGAACTGCAGCTACAAGGGCTTCTGTGCACATTTCCAAGAAATCCTGCATGCACAGCTGAGCCTAGGTCCCCTGCACTCTGTCCTGCGATGCTCAGCTCCCTGAGTTGATCTCCGGTGCCATGGGACCTCCTTCTGCAGTGTTGAGACAACTGCCATGTTCAGACTTCTTGGTCCTTCCTGGGCCATGCCAGCACCCTTTTTCTCAACCTGCGACTCTTGCAACTAGCAAGGCTTGTTTGTGGTATTTTGCATCCTCCAGCACGCCGTGGGATATCTTCTGCACAAAGGAGAAGTTCCTAGCACCTTTTGTTGTTGCAGAACCTTCAACTTCTTCCATCCGGAGGCAGACATTTTGCACCTTCATCCAGGGATTAGTGGGCTCATGCCCCCCCCCCCGGACACTTTCGCGACTCTTGGACTTGGTCCCCTTCCTTGCAGGGCCTCAGGTCGAGGAATCCATCTTTAGTGCTTTGCAGACTGTTGTGGTCTTGGCAAAATCCCTTATCATGACTTTTGTTTGTTTCTGGGGAAATAGTAGTACTTTACTCCTACTTTCCAGGGTCTTGGGGTGGGGTATCTTGGACACCCTTAGTGTTTTCTTACACTCCCAGCGACCCTCTACACACTACACTAGCCTAGGGGTCCATTCGTGGTTTGCATTCCACTTTCATAGTATATAGTTTGTGTTGCCCCTAGGCCTTTTGCATTCTATTGTATTGTACAGTGTTTGCACTAATTTTCTGACTTTTTTACTTGCCTGATTTGGCTTGTGTGTATATTTTGGGTATTTTACTTACCTCCTAAGGGAGTATATCCTCTGAGATATTTTTGGTACATTTTCACTAAAATAAAGTATCTTTATTTTTAGTAACTCTGAGCATTGTCTTTCTTATGATATAGTACCTATATGATATAAGTGGTATAGTAGAAGCTTTGCATGTCTCCTAGTTCAGCTTTGGCTGCTCTGCTATAGCTACCTCTATCAGCCTAAGCTGCTAGAACATTACTACTCTGCTAATAAGGGATAAGTGGACCCGGCACAAGGTGTAAGTGCCATTGGTACCCACTATAAGCCAGGCCAGCCTCCTACACTGTACTCCAAACAGCTGTGGCTCTACCCTGACTATTTCCTCCACCATGACCCGCAACTCCTCATCTGTGAAACAGGGGTGCCTTTGTGGGGCCATGGGTGTTGTGTGGTGTGTGTAAGTCTGTGGGTGTTGGGTACTGTGATTGGGTATGCGTAGTGGAGTGTGTGAGGGTTGTATGGGTGTGTGTAGTTGTCGCAGTGGTCTTGATATATGTCTGGTGGCAATGATTTGTATCCGTAAAGGGTTGTGGGCAATGTGGGTGTGTGTTTTATAGTGGTGTGGGTGGGTGTGTGTGGTGTGTGTATGGGTGTCAAGTGTGTGTTTTTTTAATTGACCATTGTTGTGTAGTTTAGTATTTGGGTGTCCATTCTGAACACAGCAGTATGTACTGCCAATGGTTTACCACCATTGAATGTCCGCTGTGGTGTTTCGTGGGTCATGATGTGGTGGGCGTTGTTCTGTTGGCGTAACGTTATGGGTGTTGGTACCAACAGTTTACCACTGACCTTTGGGCTGACGGATTTGTGTATGTGGCTGTATTCTGTCGGTTTGGTGTGTGTGTGTGTCATAATATGCTGAACAGATATTCACCACTGCGGCGGTATGTTGGCGGCCATCAGTGTGGCGGTAAGCGGTTTTACTGCCAATGTTGAAATGACCACTTTAGTGTTTAACATAGTTGGGCTGCTTATTGTGACTTCAATTGCTAGTTGGCGTATGGGCTCAGAGTTACATTATAATCATGCTGTGTTGACAACGTGTGAGTACAATCTTTTTATACATAAACTGTGTGTGAAGCCTCATTTTTGCTGCGCATCGTGGTTGTGGTGGGGAAGTACTGTGTCTTTGTTTTAAACATTGCCTCTGTGATAAGCCTGACTGCTCTGTGCCAAGCTACCAAGTGTTGTACAGTGAGTGTAATCACCCACCCTTGACAGGAGTGGTCGGTGTTGCCTGGCTAGGGCCTTGCCGCAGTCAACCAGAGTGTGCCACCTCCAACAGTACCCCAAACTGATGGCAATCTGTGATGAAGAACAGTGTATCTCCTGCACCATTACAACATTCATTTTTATTAGAGAATGTACTCTAGTATATTCCTGGCATTATGCCCATTTCAGTCAATCAATAAATACAAACTGTGTTCAATTATATTGAAACATAATCAAACAATTGCAAACATTAAAAGCATATAAAACTCTAAAAATTGTTGATTAAGCATAGAATGACGACAGCAAACTTTACAGTTAAGAATGACTAAACTATATAGCATAGCTCCTCATCAGATAATAGCTGCAAAAAAAGGAGAGCAGGTCTACATCTTCTAAGGTAGGAAGGGAGACTGTAAATCTCTTCAGACATTTTTCATAACATTTACAAAAGAAAATGGAGTGCAACAAACTGTGTTGGGACCAGTCATCTTAGGGGCAAACTTTTAATATTGTGATTGCTGCATAGACCTCGCGGAAAGCAAAGTATGTGACATAGCAAACTAGATCAAAATCTGAATGGATGCGCTCACTTGGTGTTTAGGCAAACACTGAGCTTCTCTTTTTTTGGAAGAACTCTCCATCTTGGAGCCACAAATGCTGCGCTCCCTCCCTACACCAGTATCCACTGCTTAAAACTTAGGGATAATCCTCAACACCAGTCTGTCTTTCAATGCACAGATTAATAAACATACCTCCTCCTGCTTCTTTTTACTGCACCAAAATTAATAAGAATTTTGTGTATATGCCTTTTGATTTGCAGAAAACAGCAGTTACAGCTTTGGTGCCATCTAGACTAAACTTTTGCAATGCTCTATATTTAGGGGTTCACCAGAGTTTCTTGAAAAAATTTCAATGCCTCTAGAACACAGCAGCAAGCTTTTAACCGTTTCTGTGCCTTGGACGAGGTGACCTCGTCCAAGGCTACAGTTCCCGTGTGCCTTGGACGAGGTCACCTCGTCCAAAGCACGGGAACTTGGGGAGCGCTTGCGCGCCCCCCCTGTGCACCCCCTCCACCCCCCAAGGCGGGGATGGAAGGGGAAGACCTTCCCCTTCCACCCCCGACCCCGCCCACCCCCGTGACGTCAGCGCGCGAGCGCGCGCTGATTTGTCACAGGGGCCTCCCCCATCGCGCTGGAAGCTCTGCTTCCAGCACGATTGAAAGAGAAATGCTTTGCATTTCTCTTTCAATCACGTGGGGGAGGCCCAGAGGGGCTTCAAAGGGAAGGAAATGTATTTCCTTCCCTTTGAAGTCTCTCCCAGGGTTTCAAAAGCCGGATTGCCTGCAATCCGGCTTTTGAAACCCCACTAGACACCAGGGATTTTTTTTTTTTTTACAGAAAGTGACAAAAGGGAGCGACCCCTTGGGCAAGGGTCGCTCCCAGGGGGGGCATTTTTTTGGGAAGGCCTTTGGGGGGGCAGAAACCTCTAGGCACCAGGGATCATTTTTTTATTGTTATTTTTATTTTTTATTTTTTATTTTTTAGGTGGGGAGCGACCCCTTAGGCAAGGGTCGCTCCCCTAGGGGGCAAATTATATTTAGGCCATTTCTGCCCGCCTTGGGGGCAGATTGGCCTGTTTTGATGAGGCCAATCTGCCCCCAAGGGGGGCAGAAACCACTAGACACCAGGGAGTTTTTTTTCTTTGCGGGAATTTCACGCAAGGGGAGCGACCCCTTAAGCAAGGGTCGCTTCCTGGGGGGGGGGGGGGAGAATTATTTTAGGCCATTTCTGCCCCCAGGGGGGTCAGAAATCTCTAGGCACCAGTTTTTTTTTTGTTTGTTTGTTTTTTTAGAGATGGGGAGCGACCCATCAGGCAAGGGTCGCTGCCCTGGGGGGAAAATTGTATTTAGCCCATTTCTGCCCCCCCTGGGGGCAGATCGGCCTATTATTAGGCCGATCTACCCCCGGGTGGGCAGAAACCTCTAGGCGCCAGGGTAAAAAAAAAATATTGTGTTTTTTTTTTTGTTTGTTTGTTTTTTTAGAGATGCGGAGCGACCCATTAGACAAGGGACGCTCCCCTGGGGGGCAAATTGTATTTAGACCATTTCTGCCCCCCTTGGGTGCAGATTGGCCGATTTTAGGTCAATCTGCCCCCAAGGGGGCAGAAACCACTATGCACCGGGGATTTGTTTTTTGGCGCCAATGTCACGCAGGGGTAGCGACCCTGTAGGCAAGGGTCGCTCCCGGGCAGGGGGGGTCAAATTTATTTTAGGCCATTTCTGCCCCCCCCGGGGCCGGCTGAGCTAGAGGCCAAAATCCACAGGTAGGCACTTTGCAAAAAACACATCTGTTTTCTGTGAAAAAATATGTTGTGTCCACGTTGTGTTTTGGGCCATTTCCTTTCGTGGGCGCTAGGCCTACCCACAGAAGTGAGGTACCATTTTTATTGAGAGACTTAGGGGAACGCTGGGTGGAAGGAAATTTGTGGCTCCTCTCAGATTCCAGAACTTTCTGTCACCGAAATGAGAGGAAAAAGTGTTTTTTTGGCCAAATTTTGATGTTTGCAAAGGATTCTGGGTAACATAACCTGGTCGGAGCCCTGCAAGTCACCCCATCTTAGATTCCCCAGGGTTTCTAGTTTCCAGAAATGCGCTGGTTTTCTAGGTTTCCCCAGGTGCCGGCTGAGCTACAGGCCAAAATCCACAGGTAGGCACTGTTTTCTATGAAAAAATTTGATGTGTCCACGTTGTGTTTTGGGCCATTTCCTTTTGTGGGCGCTAGGCCTACCCACACAAGTGAGGTATCATTTTTATCGGGAGACTTGGGGGAACGCTGGGTGGAAGGAAATTTGTGGCTCCTCTCTGATTCCAGAACTTTCTGTCACCAAAATGTGAGGAAAATGTGTTTTTTTAGCCACATTTTGAGGTTTGCAAAGGATTCTGGGTAACAAAACCTGGTCAGAGCCCCACAAGTCACCCCATCTTGGATTCCCCTAGGTCTCTAGTTTTTAAACATGCACTGGTTTTCTAGGTTTCCCCAGGTGCCGGCTGAGCTAGAGGCCAAAATCCACAGGTAGGCACTTTGCAAAAAACACCTCTGTTTTCTTTCAAAACATTTGATGTGTGCACGTTGCGTTTTGGGGCATTTCCTGACGCGGGCGCTAGGCCTACCCACACAAGTGAGGTATCATTTTTATCGGGAGACTTGGGGGAACGCTGGGTGGAAGGAAATTTGTGGCTCCTCTCAGATTCCAGAACTTTCTGTCACCAAAATGTGAGGAAAATGTGTTTTCTTAGCCAAATTTTGAGGTTTGCAAAGGATTCTGAGTAACAAAACCTGGTCAGAGCCCCACAAGTCACCCCATCTTGAATTCCCCTAGGTCTGTAGTTTTCAGAAATGCACAGGTTTGGTTGGTTTCCCTAGGTGCCGGCTGAGCTAGAGGCCAAAATCTACAGGTAGGCACTTTGCAAAAAACAGCTCAGTTTTCTGTCAAAAAATGGGATGTGTCCACGTTGTGCTTTGGGGCATTTCCTGTCGCAGGCGCTAGGGCTACCCACACAAGTGAGGTATCATTATTTATCTGGAGACTTGGGGGAACGCTGGGTGGAAGGAAATTTGTGCCTCCTCTCAGATTCCAGAACTTTCTGCCACAGAAATGTGAGGAACATGTCTTTTGTAAGCCACATTTTGAGATTTGCAAAGGATTCTGGGTAACAGAACCTGGTCAGAGCCCCACAAGTCACCCCATCTTGGATTCCCCTAGGTCTCTAGTTTTAAAAAATGCACAGGTTTGGTAGGTTTCCCTAGGTGCCGGCTGAGCTAGAGGCCAAAACCTACAGGTAGGCACTTTGCAAAAAACACCTCTGTTTTCTTTAAAAGAAATGGGATGTGTCCACGTTGCGTTTTGGGGTGTTTCCTGTCGCGGGCGCTAGGCCTACCCACACAAGTGAGGTATCATTTTTATCGGGAGACTTGGGGGAACATAGATTAGCAAAACAAGTGTTATTGCCCCCTGTCTTTCTCTACATTTTTTCCTTCCAAATATAGGAGAGTGTGTAAAAAAGACATCTATTTGAGAAATGCCCTGTAATTCACATGCTAGTATGGTCACCCCGGAATTCAGAGATGTGCAAATAACCACTGCTCCTCAACACCTTATCTTGTGCCCTTTTTGGAAATACAAAGGTTTTCTTGATAGCTATTTTTTACTCTTTATATTTCAGCAAATTAATTGCTGTATACCCGGTATAGAATGAAAACGCACTGCAGGGTGCAGCTCATTTATTGGCTCTGGGTACCTAGGGTTCTTGATGAACCTACAAGCCCTATATATCCCCGCAACCAGAGGAGTCCAGCAGACGTAACGGTATATTGCTTTCGATAATCTGACATTGCAGGAAAAAGTTACAGAGTAAAACGTAGAGAAAAATTGATGTTTTTTTCACCTCAATTTCAATATTTTTCTTTTTCAGTTGGTATTTTCTGTAGAAAACCCTTGTAGGATCTACACAAATGACCCCTTGCTGAATTCAGAATTTTGTCTACGTTTCAGAAATGTTTAAGTGTCTGGGATCCAGCATTGGTTTCATGCCCATTTCTGTCACTGACTGGAAGGAGGCTGAAAGCACAAAATTTTTTAAAAATGGGGTATGTCCCAGTAAAATGACAAATTTGTGTTGAAAAATTGGGTTTTCTGGTTCAAGTCTGCCTGTTCCTGAAAGCTGGGAAGCTGGTGAGTTTAGCACCGCAAACCCTTTGTTGATGCCATTTTCAGGGGAAAAACCACAACCTTCTTCTGCAGCCACTTTTTCCCATTTTTTTGGAAAAAACGAAATTTTCACTGTATTTTGGCTAATTTCTTGGCCTCCTTCAGGGGAATCCCTAGGATGTTGGAAAAAAAGGACGCAAATTTGTCTTGGTTAGCTTATGTGGACAAAAAGTTATGAGGGCCTAAGCGCGAACTGCCCCAAATAGGCAAAAAAAGGCCTGGCACAGGAGGGGGAAAAGGCCTGGCAGCGAAGGGGTTAAAGAAGACCTGTAAATTCCAGTCAGTATCAGAGACACTAAAAGATCTCTATTTGCTGTCTTTTAGGAAGAGGGTCAGATGCAAGGCTCTCTGTCTTGCTCATAAACAAAACAAGCACTTGAAATGCAATCGGTCTTGCGTTTGCTCGAGTTAGAGCTGTTAGCGTTGGAAATTCCTAACTGGACTTTTCTTGCAAACACAAAATAAAAATAAAAAGTAAAACAGTTGACATAAGCAAGCCGTTTCAGAGTGCCACAGCCGCCATGAGCGTGAGCGCAAAGGAGAGACACAAAAGGAAAAAGAAGTTCGCTCGCAGTAAAAGTTATCAGCAAAAGTGCATTTATCCATGTAACAGGGTCGCTGGCCAAGGCAGTAACAAAACCACCCCAAGGAGGGATGAACGTAAAGCATTTACCAATGATAACAAAGTATTTTTTAAAGGCAAGTCCATGAACGCGTAATAGTGATGGTAGTGCGGTGGGCGTTGTTTGAAAGCCCACCTAGATACCAACACGTCGGAAAAGGAGCGCCTGCCCGCTGCTATGCTCGACCTAAAAAGGTAGTCCCTGGACAAATGGGTCAGAAGTTACTAAACATTGTGCGCAGGAGGGGCACAGTGCAGAACACTATGGTGGTCTTATTCCAGCCACTGATTACTGACTTCAACCCACTGAAGTACTGGTCCCACGCTTTAAAAGTGCCTTCATCACCAGGAAACAAAATGTTTAAATATATGAGAGTAATTTATTGTAGCAAACGTGTCTTACTGCAGTAGTCATTTAAATTTGTTCACAAAGGTTGTTCTCGGTGCAGTAGTCAGTCGGGCTTAACCAGCATATAAAGAGCTCACGGGGTTTTACATCTGTTTTCTCTTAGAGTGCCCTGTGAGGCGCTATAAAGGCCGTGATGCTGAAACCGAAGACGAATGTGGAAATATGTTGTATGCACATAATAAAGAAACGCCCTTTTACCACAAGTGCGTACCTGAGTGTTTGTTTTCTGCGATATTTTTTTTTACCAAGGGGTCAGTGTTAATAGAATGGTGCTTCTGTGCTCCGATTAAAGAAATAATTATTCATTGTGGATGAACAGCATTTTGAATAAAATGTGGTGAATGCATGCAATGTTTTTTCCGTGATAAACCTGCGTGTTATCTTAAGCCATTTCGAAGCCCTGTGTGTTAAAATGCCAGCATTGCCAGGCCCTATTTACCCCATAGGTTGCCCCATATGTTGCTTTATTTTGCATAACATGGCACATAATGTGACTGATATACCGCAGGATTTGTGTTTCTTTGCTGAATAATCCAACCCCTCCCCCAATGTTCCGTGCTAGAAAGCGCTTTGTTGTGTTCGCTTTAAACCACTGTCGAACTCCCAAAAGCTTTATTTCCATAACCTCGGACTCCAAATAATTGGTAATCAGTTCAGCAATGTCAAATGACTTATCCTTTTAAACAGTGGGAGATAACCGGTGCAACAATCAATCACGGCTTAACAGCTTGCTCCTATGCGGGCTCTTGTCGCTTTCATCAGCCAGAGTATGTCAGTTAAACAGTGTCTTGCGCTCGACCAACAGGCAGAACGGCTAATTTTAACACCCATGATGTTGCATAAAAACAACGTGAAACAGAAAAGACTTCTGCCAAGCGAGATCGCACTGCGAAAAAAGATAAAAAATAGTCCACAAACTGGACGGAAAACTGCGAGCCTCGCATGTTTTCAGTACTTGGTCGCTGAGCTCGAAGAGGACTAACCACCGGAAAAGGCATGACGTATGCATGCCTTCCACTAATGAAAGCAAGCTGATTTTAACAGGCAAGCCCATGAACCAATGAAAGACACTGACGTGACATGGACGGGGCTCCGAGCTCATTTCTAACTACTTAAGCTTCTCGCCAGCGAAACGCATGTGCAAGGGCATGTGATGCAGGCTCGACCCTAAAAATAGGAGTTGACCCAGACTAATCAAGGAAAATCCTTACCTGGTGCAACCCCAGTAGGTTACTACGATCGACCAAAGGAGTATTGTTGCCATGCATGAATGACATGTTTGTAGGTGGTGTACTAAATGCAGGTTTGTGTGAAACTGTCCTTAGATTTGTGCACAATGATATTTGTGTTGTCTTATTTCTAATTTGCTTTTCTTTCTTTCTTTTTAGTGGGATATCATTGGTGATTGCTGTGTCTGTGCAGAGTAGTTGCTTGTGATTCAAGCTTTTTCAGGCACGTGAACGGTATAGTTTTTGAGTTTATAACTCTTACTAATAAAGCTACACTTTATTACTTATCTTACACAGTGCTGGTTGTTGGTGGTGCATTTGTCCAGTTAATTTTAGTAGGAAAGATCATGGCTAGCCGCAGGATGACCGCTCAGCAGGTGGTTGGTATGCTTTTTGAGTCATTGTCTGATCATGATTATGAGACGGACTCTGCATCTGAGGCAGAGGAGGAAGTGAGGGATTCTGGCAGTGACGTTTCTGCCGGAGAGGAATCTTCTGATGAGGAAGCCACACTCAGTGCAGATGAAGGGCCTGTTTCAGAGGAGGGCACTGATGTGCCATTAGTGCAGCAACTTGGGGCTGAAAGGTTTCCCGTTAGAAGACCTGAACTCTGGGTTGCCCCAAACATGGAGCAGCCAGAGTTGCCTGCCTTTACTGGTCTCCCGGGGTGTAGAGTCAATACTGAGAACTTTTTGCCTGTCAATTTCTTTGAGTTATTTGTGGATGATGTGTTTTTGGAAGAGATTGTTGAGCAGAATAATTTGTATGCGGAGCAGTATTTGAGGGACAACGCTGCTAGACTTAGGCCGCACTCTAGAGCTGCCCAGTGGATTCCCACAAATTTGGAGGAGATGAAAAGGTTTTTAGGTTTGACTCTTTTGATGGGGTTGATAAGGAAGCCGTCACTGGCTTCTTATTGGTCTACTAGTCCCTTGATGGCAACAGCTATATTTCCTGCAACAATGAGTCGTAATCGGTATTTGCTTCTTCTTAGGATGCTGCATTTTATTGACAATACATTAGCCTTGCAACGAGATCACCCTGATTCTGACCGTCTTTTTAAGATTAGGCCTGTCCTTGATCATTTTGTAGATCGGTTTTCAGAGGTCTATGTTCCAGGCAAAGAAACAGCTGTGGACGAGTCTTTGGTCCTCTTCAAGGGTCGTTTGTTTTTTAGGCAGTACATTCCTAGCAAGAGGGCACGATGTGGAATTAAATTGTATATGCTGTCTGAAAGTAGTACAGGATATGTGTATAATTTCCGTGTCTACACTGGTTGGGTTTCCAGTATTGACCCCCCTGGTTGTCCTCCCACTTTTGGAGTTACTGAGAAAATTGTGTGGGAACTTGGTAGACGACTGTTCAACAAAGGTCACCATTTGTATGTAGATAACTTTTACACTGGAGTGCAGTTGTTCAAGGAATTGTTTAGAGTGGACACTGTTGCTTGTGGCATAATTCGTTGTAACCGGAAAGGCTATCCAAGGGAGCTTGTCTGTAAAAAACTTGAGAGGGGACAGTGCAGTGCCTTGCGGAATGATGAGCTGCTAACTTTGAAGTTTTCAGACAGGAGGGATGTCTACATGCTAAGTACCATCCATGATGAGAGTACTTCCCCCGTGACTGTTTGGGGCCAGGTTGCTGAAGTGCACAAACCTGTGTGCATTTTAGATTATAATAAGCACATGGGAGGTGTAGATAGAGTTGATCAGAGGTTGGAACCTTATACTGTTATTTGTAAGTCTTACGTTTGGTATAAGAAGTTAGCAATTCACCTCTTCCACTTAGCAACTTTTAATGCTTTTATTGTGTTTAAGGATAGGTCTCCAGAGTCAAAGATGACATTTGTGAAATTTCAGGAGTCAGTGATAGAGAGCCTTATTGTGGTGGAACAGGCCAGAGTTCCTAGAGAAGCAGTGGTGGAGGATGTGGCTAGATTGAAAGATCGCCACTTTGCTAAGCACATTCCTCCCACACCCAAAAAAGACTTTCCAGCTAAGAAATGTAGAGTGTGTTTTCGAAGAGGTATCCGGAGGGAGACTCGAATGTACTGCCCAGATTGTCCTTCAAAGCCTGGGCTGTGTGTGTGTGGTTGTTTTAAGAATTACCACACCCAGAAGAATTACTGGGAAAAACCATGAGTGTAAACTCATGTCTGTTTTGTATTTTCATGTGTTCAGTTTCATGGTTAGCATTTCTGTCATGTACTTAGTTAGAGCTTTTGTGTTTGTAGTTTTGTAATGATTTGTAATTAGTTAGGGGTTTCTTTGTTTAAAAAAAAAAAGGATGCCATTGTGTGTGGAGTTGGGCTTGGCTGAGGGTGCACATAGTGTACATATTGACTTGCTGTTGGCTACTGCAACACACTGCCAGCCAAACACCAGTCCACACACTGCCATCAGCTGGTGTGATTGTTGTATCAGGCATGTGGGCGTATGTAAGTGATGGGCCCTTGAGTGGCGCTGTCTGTCGATGTGAGTGTTGTAATGTGCTGGGCCCGTGGCTGGCGGTGTGAATGGTCTTGTGCGTGTCATGTATGAAAGGTGTGTGAATGGACTGTAAAGCGGTTGGTGCCTTGTCGCGGCTTTACAGCTCACGAGCTGTGAGTCATTGGTTCAGTTTTTTGCCTTTCAGTTATTAACAGTGCATTTCATTTTTGTGAAATCTCTTGTTAATAAAATTTGATCCACTGAACCATCACTCACCCTTGTGCCAAATCCAACCAGTATGTGTGGTAAAAATGACAAAACCTGCTCCGCTGTAATCAGGCGTCGCAGCACACCTGTGACACGCTAGGTGCCTCGGGTGGGACCCCGATGATGAAGCATGCCACCAACTTGGTTGGTGGGTGAGGGGTCTTTTTCACATAACCTAAGTGCGTTTCTTTTTACAATTTTAGTGTTTGGCACATCACAGACATATGTGGACACATCAAAATGATATATTACAAAACTACCTGTGTTTGGGGAGTGGGGGCACCTATGTTTTTGGTCCTGGGTGCGGCCTTCATCTAGGGAAACCTACCAAACCCAGACATTTTTTAAAACTAGACACCCCAAGGAGTCCAGGGAGGTGTGGCTTGCGTGGATCCCCCAACATTTCCTTACCCAGACTCCTCTGCAAACCTCAAAATTTGCTTAAAAAAGCATATTTTCCTGACTTTCGTTTGTACGATCACCGCTCCAGCGCAAAATTCCTACTCCCCAGCATTCCCCTCAGTCTCCCAAGTAAAATGACACCTCACTTGTGTGGATCCCCAAATCAGAGTCAGCCTAAAGATGTATAAAAGAAGAATATGTCCTTATCAACTTGCTGTGCTATCTCCTCTATCTCTACAAGTTTTGGGCCTTATTCTGTTGCAGGCACCTGGCCCACCCACACAAGTGAGGTATCATTTTTACCGGCAGACTTGGGGGAACGCTGGGTGGAAGGAAATTTGTGGCTCCTCTCAGATTCCAGAACTTTCTGTCACCAAAATGTGAGGAAAATGTGTTTTTTTAGCCAACTTTTGAGGTTTGCAAAGGATTCTGGGTAACAGAACCTGGTCAGAGCCCCACAAGTCACCCCATCTTGGATTCCCCTGGGTCTCTAGTTTTTAAAGATGCACTGGTTTGGTAGGTTTCCCTAGGTGCCGACTGAGCTAGAGGCCAAAACCTACAGGTAGGCACTTTGCAAAAAACACCTCTGTTTTCTGTGAAAAAATGGGATGTGTCCACTTTGGGTTTTGGGGCATTTCCTGTCGCGGGGGCTAGGCCTACCCACACAAGTGAAGTATCATTTTCATTGGGAGACTTGGGGGAACGCTGGGTGGAAGGTAATTTGTGGCTCCTCTCAGATTCCAGAACTTTCTGTCACCGAAATGTGAGGAGAACTTGTTTTTTTAGCCAAATTTTGAGGTTTGCAAAGGATTCTGGGTAACAGAACCTGGTCAGAGCCCCACAAGTCACCCCATCTTGGATTCCCCTAGGTCTCTAGATTTCAGAAATGCACAGGTTTGGTAGGTTTCCCTAGTTGCCTGCTGAGCTAGAGGCCAAAATCTACAGGTAGGCACTTTGCAAAAAACACCTCTGTTTTCTGTGAAAAAATGGGATGTGTCCACGTTGTGTTTTGGGGCATTTCCTGTCGCGGGCGCTAGGCCTAGCCACACAAGTGAGGTACCATTTTTATCGGGAGACATGGGGGAACATAGAATAGCAAAACAAGTGTTATTGCCTCTTGTCTTTCTCTAAATTTTTTCCCTCCAAATATAAGAGAGTGTGTAAAAAGGACGTCTATTTGAGAAATGCCCTGTAATTCACATGCTAGTATGGGCACCCCGGAATTCAGAGATGTGCAAATAACCACTGCACCTCAACACCTTATCTTGTGCCCATTTTGGAAATACAAAGGTTTTCTTGATAGCTATTTTTTACTCTTTATATTTCAGCAAATGAATTGCTGTATACCCGGTATAGAATGAAAACGCACTGCAGGGTGCAGCTCATTTATTGGCTCTGTGTACCTAGAGTTCTTGATGAACCTCCTATATATCCCCGCAACCAGAAGAGTCCAGCAGACGTAACGGTATATTGCTTTCAAAAATCTGACATTGCAGGAAAAAGTTACAGAGTAAAACGTAGAGGAAAATAGCTGTTTTTTTCACCTCAATTTCAATTTTTTTTTTTTAGTTGTCATTTTATGTAGGAAACCCTTGTAGGATCTACACAAATTACCCCTTGCTGAATTCAGAATTTTGTCTACTTTTATGAAATGTTTCGGTTTCTGGGATCCAGCATTGGTTTCATGCCCATTTCTGTCACTGACTGGAAGGAGGCTGAAAGCACAAAAAAACGTAAAATTGGGGTGTGTCCCAGTAAAATGCCAAAATTGGGTTGAAAAATTGGGTTTTCTGATTCAAGTCTGCCTGTTCCTGAAAGCTGGGAAGCTGGTGATTTTAGCACCGCAAACCCTTTGTTGATGCCATTTTCAGGGAAAAAAACACAAGCCTTCTTCTGCAGCCCCTTTTTCCCATTTTTAAAAAAAAAAAATGAAATTTTCACTGTATTTTGGCTAATTTCCTGGCCTCCTTCTGGGGAACCCACAAAGTCTGGGTACCTCTAGAATCCCTAGGATGTTGGAAAAAAAGGACGCAAATTTGGCGTGGGTAGCTTATGTGAACAAAATGTTATGAGGGTCTAAGCGCGAACTGCCCCAAATAGCCAAAAAAAGGCTCGGCACAGGAGGGGGAAAAGGCCCGGCAGCGAAGGGGTTATTGTATTTAATGTGAAGGTCAAGCCTAGTTATGAAAGTGTCAAAAGCTTCTACTAGTTTTTTTGTACGTAATTGGGGTGCATGTCAGAAACACAGCATCACCCTAATGTAAAAATGCTGGAATGGGAATTAATCTGGTGTCATGCCTGTCAGCCCTTGCGTGGTTTCTCTGTACTTTTTGCTTCTGACCTCCTGTTTGCTGTAATTTGTTTTAGCTGGGTTTGATACTCTGGGCACTTTACCACTGCTATCCAGTGCTAAAGTGCAAGTGCTCCCTTTCTAAAAGATATTGGTAATTTGTTTTCCATGATTGGCAAATTTGATTTACTGGTAAGGCCCTAGTAAAGTGCACTATGGGTACCCAGGGCCTGTAAATCAAATGCTACTAGTGGGCCTGCAAACAAACACAAATGACGGACAGAATGAGGACCCAATCAAACATTCACCCCTAGTCACAGATCTGGGTTTAATCCATAAATTATTTTGCTCACTGTGCCACCCCAGTTTAGACCCAGCTATATGCAAATTAGTGTTGACTCTGTTCCCCATGGGAACAGTCCACCCCGAACTGCCAGGCCAGGTCCTCCCTGGACTGGAAACAAGCATCCTGGGGCCGGTTTGAGGGATCACCCTTCATCAGACAGGCTAGCTTGAATCCAGTGGCACAGTGACCCCGAGACTGCTCAATTATATCAAGGCTGTCCCACATCATAATTCTGTTAAATATGACTCTTTCAAGCACCTTAAATGCAATGAGGGAGATGGGCCTTTAGCAAAATCGATCCAAATGATCCCCCTTCATGAAAATGAAGACAATAACAGAACTGGGCCAAGAGGAGGGCAAGTTGAAAATGCGTATGTTGTTAAAAAACATTCATAAGCAATGTCTCCCATAAACATGTGTCATACTTGAATTGATTGATTTGTGTGGGTGTGTCCTACCTTATATTTTTTTTGAAAATTTATTTTATAAGGGAACATGTAAGGGTAACCAACCATCTACCCTCATAAGGTTGAATGAACCTTTGGACTCAGATAGGTGTGAGTGTTAGGATCTGAACACAATTAAGTCAATTATAAACAAAACAAAACAATACCATCATTAATCAAACATTAGAGTCAGTCATTTAAACACACCATGACTTATTTGGCCATCAATCACCACACCAGTTTAGTAAAGTTCAAACATTTATTGCCCTTTAGATTAACAATGCTAAGATTTCGTAAACCATGTGCAAAACCAAAATATGAAGATACATGAATAACACAGGTTGACCAAACCATCTAAAGACTCTCAGCTTTGATAGAATTTGAATCATTAGGCACTCAAGAATCACCATACAGAATGACAGCAATATAAGACGCACAGTTGAGATTGAATACATTAAGGTAGCACAGATGTATTGTTCTCAATCAGTTATTTTGCATAGCCAAATTCAGAATATGACATTCTAGCTATTACCCTAATTAGATTAAGCATGTTGGACTTCATGCAAAAAGAAAAAGAAGACAAAAACTAATTTGGAAATCATTGGAAATCTATGGCGCTAGCAAAAACAGCGGTTGGGTTTCTAGAAGAGAAAAACATGTAAACCTGCAAGAAAGACAAATGCACAAACTACGTTATATCTCTCCTTAATGGGTTCAGCAGGCAGCGAAGTCTTCTTCAGTGGAGCATCTTCTGGTCATCTTCAGTGGGCAGTGACATATATGGGAACATTTCAGTAATATTTGGCCTTACTGCATCTGAACTGTCAGTGGAACATAGTACATTATTTCACTAGCAGAAATAAAAGCACATCTGAACACAGCCAGGAACAGGGAAGAACTGCACTCTAAACAGCAGGGAAGGATTCTGCATAAGACTGATCACAGCAAAGGACAAAGCAAAATCTCCTGAAAGTCTGAGCTTATATCACAATATAAGTCCCAAAAAGTAATTAGATATCTGCCATTGGGTAGTTTTGGACAGAACCAATTAAAATTAAAGCATGTTTATCCATGTTAAACTTCCTGTGTTGTTTTCTCCCTCATTGGTTCAGTTCCTTTTACTGCCATCACCAGTTTCCGTTGCAGAAATAAAATGTTTCAAACTACATAAAATTACTGAAAGCCATTGTTTTCTGTGGAACACTATCTGTCAGGAACTAAAATGTTTCAATATTAATACATTTTCCTCCACATCAACAGGATGCTTCAGGAAGGATAGAACAATGGCAGTGACTTTCTATCCACATCAGCAATTTCTAAACATCACATTATTTCATCTGAATTAGCCTAACATAGGCCTGTTTAAAAACACAGTAAAATGTGTAGTGTACAACATTTCATAAACTCAAACTATTTATTTTCTCAACATGTAATTATTATTTTTTCATTACTCTTGTTAAATAAAACATAAAATACATTTAATTAGACAGTGATTTCTTTTAATTTTCGAAACATCTGTGGCAATTATCATTGTAGGCCTCATTTTCATTTCAGCCTTGCACTTTTAAACAAACGTTTTTCTTGCAATTTTATTAGTAATTTTCACACTCTAGCAATCCCTCCTCTGATGACTATATATGTAATCACATAACCATATTAATTAATTTATTAATTCATTTATGTTAGCCTAAAACTTATTCTCTCTAATACATCTATTCTTTCTTGTATTTCTCCAATTTTCCGTTTGTCTTAAATCCTAAAATTGTTTGCTTCTCAGTTTTTCAAGTCTCCATTCTTCCCTCCTCGGATCATTTTTCATCCGTTTTCTCTTAATCAGTTTATACAGTTTGTAAAATCTAATAGTACAAATGACACAAGTAATTATGATCAATAATGGTCTCAGAATTTGTCCCACAATCCCTTTACCAAGATTACCCAGCCAATTTTTCACATTTTTGCCAACATGTTCCTATAACCCTGCCTCTTTCAGATCTTTTAAGTCTGAATTTGAATATGTCAGGTTCTTAATGACATTTCTAATTCCTTTACTATTGTCAAGAATTTATGCACAACAACATTTCAATTTCAGCATCCGGCAGACTCTCCCTTCTTTCGCTAAAATGATGTGTAATGCAAGACGTTCTGAAGAACCATTGAACGGACCGCAGCCATTTCAGTATCCATTAAAATTACATCTCCAGAAAAATCAGTTAGCATGTTATCGACAATAGTAGACAACTTTCTAATTTTCATAGCATTCAGAACAACTCCTACAGAAGGAATAATTGTTCCAAATATATCCCCAATTATTCCAGAATATGTTTCTCTTTTTGGTCTCGGTCTGTGCAATTCATTTGAATTATGTGTGTCATCTATGTTCTCAATTTGGTAAATTTTCGGGACTACAACTCCCAAATAGCAAGTCCCATACCATCCCGTTGGGAGACAATATTAAGCATTCTTTCCACAGATGTAATAAACTCCTGGAATAACAGGGTCCTGGCCATTTAGCATAAAGTCCCATGTATTCTTGAAAAGAAATACATGTCTGTATTCACTCGTTCCAACAAAGTAGAAATACTGAATGTATTCCTGGTTATAAAGCCTTGTTAATAGAAGACAACAACTAATTCCATATGTTATTGGCAAGCTATGGTATGTTATTCCATTTTGCACTGATGAAGGAATTTGCGTGCAAACATAACACTCTCTCACATTCATCGTCTCAACATATTCAAACAAGTGATAGAAAACATTAGAAGAAAGATCTCCTTGTGAGTGGTCTAAATGCAAGTATTTCTCATCCCTATTAAACTTTTCTAACTTTGAAAGTGTAGTAGTCTCTACAGAACTAATAAAACTATTTTCAGGTGTGATGAATACTTATGATCACAATCAACAACAAACACACTAGCACACATACAATTCCCAAAGCAATAAACCTACACTTGCACCACCTCTATTGTGATTGTTATCCATCCTGCAAAGAATCAGAAAGTAGAAGAAAAAGAAAAATATTTATCTATGCATCCAAAAATCAAAAAAAATCTTTGCAGTTATTTACAGCTTTCAACACTTCTGCAGAACTGTTGACAAACAAATTGGTTTAGCAGCTTGTCAACATTGGTTCAGTTTGTCAAAAACTCAGTTTCAAAGTTTCTTTCAGTATATCATAGACTGTTAAACAACAATTTTCATTTGCACTTGTAGCATGTAATGTTCTTCTTGTTCAGCTGGCACTTTAGTTTCAAATTTCAATAAAAAAAAAAATTTGATCTGGAAATTCAAGATCAAAACAAAAAAACAAAAATTCTCGTTGCCACTCATCTGTTGCACAATATGCCTATTCAGGACCAGAGTATCTTTGACTTGCAACTCTTTTTCTTTTCGATCTTCAATTTTCACTTATTTCTCCTCCACTCAGATCTTCATCTTTGTTTGCTCTTTTTGTTGTGTCTTGTCTCCTGTGGGAAAATGCCTCTCATGGCATGGTTACCCCCTAACCCTTTGCCTTTTGTTGATGCTAGTTATGACTGAAGTGTGCTGGGATCCTGCTAACCAGGTCCCAGCACCAGTGTTCTTTCCCTAAACTGTACCTTTGTCTCCACAATTGGGAAAGCCCTGGCAGACAGATAAGTCCCTTGTAAGTGGTACCCCTGGTACCAAGGGCCCAGTGGCCCGGGAAGGTCTCTAAGGGCTACAGCATGTATTATGCCACCCTGGGGACCCCTCACTCTGCACATGCACACTGCCTCACAGCTTGTGTGTGCAGGTGGGGAGAAAATGACTAAGTCGACATGGCACTACCTTCAGAGTGCCATGCCCACAACCCACTGCCTGAGGCATAGGTAAGTCACTCCTCCAGCAGGCCTTACAGCCCTAAGGCAGGGTGCACTATACGTTTCAAAATCTTAGACATTGTAAGTGCAGGGGAGCCATGAAGAGTATATGGTCTGGGAGTTTGTCAAACACAAACTCCACAGTTCCATAATGGCTAAACTGAATACTGGGAAGTTTGGTATCAAACTACTCAGCACAATAAATCCACACTGATGCCAGTGTGGGATTTATTGAAACATTCACACAGAGGGCATCTTAGAGATGCCCCCTGTATACCAATCCAACTACTAATGTTAGGCTGACCAGTTTCTACAAGCCTGCCACATCCAGACGGGTTTCTGGCCACATGGGTGAGTGCCTTTGTCACTCTGTGGCCACAAACATAGCCTGCACTGGGTGTAGGTGCTTCACACCTCCCCCTGCAGGAACTGTAACACCTGGCGGTGAGCCTCAAAGGCTCAAGCCTGGTGTTACAGCGCCCCAGGGCACTCCAGCTAGTGGAGATGCCTGCCCCTCTGGACACAGCCCCCACTTTAGGCAGCAAGTCCGGAGGAGATAATGAGAAAAACAAGGAGGAGTCACCCACCAGTCAGGACAGCCCCTAAGGTGCCCTGAGCTAAGATGACCCCTGTCCTAGGAAATCCTCAATCTTGTTTTGAAGGATTCCCCCCAATAGGATTAGAGATGTGCCCCCCTCCCCACAGAGAGGAGGCACAAAGAGGGTGTAGCCACCCTCCAGGACAGTAGCCATTGGCTGCTGCCCCCCAGCCCTAAACACACCCCTACATTTAGTATTTAGGTGCTACCCTGAACCCAGGAAATCAGAATCCTGCAACCTGAAGAAAGAAGAAGGACTGCTGACCTGAAAGCCCCGCAGAGATGACGGATACGACGACTGACTTGGCCACAGCCCTATCGGCCTGTCTCCAGACACAGAGAACCTGCACAGCGATGCATTCAGCAGGACCAGCGACCTCTGAGGACTCAGAGGACTGACCTGCACCTAAAGCACCTAGAAACTTCTGAGGACAGTGCCTCTGTCCAAAACTGCAACAAAGAAACCAAATTGAAAGAAGACTCCAGCCTCACTCCAGAAGTGTGAGTCTTCACACTCTGCACCTGATGCCCCCAGCTCGTGTCCAGAAAAACCAACACCGCAAAGAGGACCCCCAGGCAACGCCAACGACGTAGACACCCTGAGTTGACCTCCCTGCACCCCCACAGCAACGCCTGCAGAGAGGATCCAGAGGCTCCCCCTGACCGCGACTGCCCGGTAACAAAGGAACCCAAGGCCTGGAAGAAGCACTGCACCCGCAGCCCCCAGGACCGAGAGGAACCAACCACCGGTGCAGGAGTGACCAGAAGGCGGCCCTCATCCTAGCTCAGTCAGTGGCTTGCCCGAAACACCCCCCCCCGGACCCTGCCTGCATTGCCAGAGTGACCCCCGGGTCCCTCCATTGAATTAAATACAAAACCCAACGCCTTGTTCACACACTGCACCCGGCCGCCCCTGTGCCGTTGAGGTTGTATTTTGTGTGCTTATTTGGGACCCTCCCAGTGCTCTACAAAACCCCCCTGGTCTGCTCCCCAAGGATGCAGGTACTTGCTAGCAGACTAGAACCGGAGCATCTCTGTTCTCCATAGGCACCTATGTTATTTGGGCCCTACTTTGACCTCTGCACCTGACCGGCCCTGTGTTGCTGGTGCTGGGTGTTTGGGGTTGACTTGAACCCCCAACGGTGGGCTGCCTATGCCCAGGAGACTAAACTTGTAAGTTACTTACCTGAGAACCTAACCAATACTTACCTCCCCCAGGAACTGCTGATTTTTACACTGTGCCCACTTTTAAAATAGTTTATTGCCATTTTTGCCAAAACTGTGTACATTACTTTTTTAATTCAAAGTTCCATACTTACCTGTGTAAAGTACCTTACAATTTATGTATTTATCTAAATTCTGAATCCTGTGGTTCTAAAATAAATTAGGAAAAGGAGGAGTCAAATCTGTATGACATGATCCAACTCAGCTCTTTCATCAGCTGCTTCTTCAGGAAATGTAATTCATATCAACTGATCTTCCCACTCGTCTGCTTCTAGAAGAGTTCTCCTCTAACTTAACTCTCCTGCTCCATTTGTTGGTGCTTGAGCAACTTCAGCAACCTCTATTTGATCTATCAGAGGTGTACCTGGATCTTCACCAGTTTGCACTGTCTTTGTTTCTGTTTCCACAGCCTCTCTTCTTGCTTCTTGAGACTGCTCAATAGTTGTCGGTACTCTCAACAACTAATTTTCATCTTCCAGTGGATAGGGCACTTTCCTCTTGTGGCTGGCATGTATCCAGTTCGAGGTCTCAGTGCAATTCACAGCAGTCGTGGTCACAAGTACGACTTGATACGGACCCTTCAACCTAGGTTCCAGACAAGGTTTTCTCACGTGCTTCAGGACCACCACCCAGTCGCCAGCCCGCAGACTGCGACACTGGTACTAGGATGGCTGCCCGCTTATTACTTTCACCTGATGACAGAAAGAGTGAACCACATCAGCTAGAATCTTGCAGTAATCCAGATCATATGTTATATTCACAAGAGCATTTGCCGGAACAGCTGGCAGCCTCATTGCTCTACCTATGAGGATTTCATGGGGAGACAGTCCTGTCTTCCTATCAGGTGTGTTTCTCATGCTCATCAAAACCAAAGGCAACGCATCTGGCCATTTCAGATTTGTAGATGCACACATCTTTGCAAGTCGTGCTTTCAATGTACCATTCATTTGCTCTCCCAATCTAGATGCTTCAGGTCGATAGCTACAGTGCAACTTCTGCTCAATGTTTGAGATTGAACATAATAATTTTATCACTTCGTTATTGAAGTGGTTTCCTCTATCTGATTCTAAAGAGGCTGGGAATCCAAACCTTGGTATCAATTCTCTAAGCAAAAGCTTTGCTACTGTGATTGTATAATTTCTACGTGTAGGGTAAGCTTCAATCCAGTGACTAAAAATACAAACAATCACCAACATGTATCCAAAACCACCACACACAGGCGTCTCAATAAAATTCATTTGCATTCTGTTAAATGGCCCTCCTGCTCTTCCTACGTGACTCAAATTGACAACTGTTCTTTTTCCCATGTTATTCTGCTGGCAGGTGACGAATCTGTGGCAAATTGCTTTGGCAACCAGTCTAAACTTCAGGGTAAACCAGAACTTTACAAAAGTTTGAATTATTACATCTCTGCCAACGTGCGCTTGATTATGATAATGTCTCGCCATTTGCATCAGTAGACAGTTTGGCAAAACTACCTGTCCTTCATTTGAGACCCAAAGATCACCTGCATCTGTCTGAACACATTTTAATTTGATCCATTCTCTCTTCTCTTCACCAGACACATTTTCTTGGAGAGATTTCATTTCATCCCACATATCAATTGTGGTGAACAAGTAATTTGCATTTGTTTCATAAATTTCAAATTTCTGACATTCTTCATTAATTGAAATGCAATTCAAGGTCCAAAATCTAGCAACCTGATCTGCATAAGCATTTCCTTTTGAAACAAAATCATTTGATTTCTGATGTGCACTGCATTTGACCCCAGCAATCTTCTCAGGTAATTTTAGGGTATGTAACAAATCATTAATTCTATCACTATTTCTAATTGGTGAACCAGAAGAGGTCATGAAACCTCACTGTGACCACAACTGGAGAAAGTCATGGACAATTCTAAATCTGGACTTGCTATCCAAAAAAAATGTAACTTTAAGCTGTGCATGAACACAACAGGTTCTTGTAAGGGCAACTAATTCAGCAACTTGTGTAGAAAATACTCTTTGAAGCCATGAAGCTTCAAGGATACCAGAAATTGTACACATAGCATAGCCAGCTTTCAATGTTCTCACATCATCTTTTAAACAGGAACCATCAACAAAAATAATTTCATCATTCTCTTCTAGCGGAGTATCTTTAATATCAGCTCTGGGTTTCATTCACAATTCAGTAACCTCCGGACAATAATGTTCAACTTCTTTCAGGTTCACAATTTCAACATTGTCAATTGGGAGTAAGGTTGTTGGGTTAAGCACTGTACATCTTTTCATGGTAACATTTGGAGAGACCAATATCATCAGCTCATACTTAGTTAGCCTTGCAGTTGTCAGATACTGGGTTTTAGTCCTGGTAAGAAGGACTTCAACAAAGTGAGGTGCCAAAACAGTTAAAGGATGTCCCAGCACAATAACTTCATACTGGGATAGTGACAAACCAACCGCTGCCACAGCTCACAAACAGTCAGGTAAAGCTGCTGTGACTGGATCCATAGTAGCAGAAAAATATACTACCAGTCGATTAACACCACCATGTACCACTAAGAGGACAGAAAGAGCACATAAATCTTTCTCATGACAAAACAATATAAATGGTTTCGTGTAGTCAGGCATTCCCAAAGCTGGCGCTCTGCACAAACTCTCTCTCAACTCAGTAAAATCTTTCATACAAGCTTCATCAAAAGGAACCAACATTCTGACATCTCTTTCTGTAACTGGAGGATTCATTTGTAAATTAGGATTACATGGACTGTTTAGCACTTCTTTTAGAACTCCCTGCTTCACAACATCTTCAATTACAGGAATTACTCCTTCAATTACATCTGGTGCCATGTGATATTGCGGTATCTGTGGAAAAACTACATTAGGTTTGACTGTGACTTTAACTAGTTCAACTCCTTTGATCAGACCCATATCTTTTCCAGAAAAATCCCAAACTTTTAAATTAACTGTATCCTGTAAATCAGTCGGCAGGTCTTTTACAGTGAAAGCAGGATAGAAAATAATCAGTGGAAACTCTTCATTCACTGAATCACATTCAGTTTGCATAGATGAATCATCATCATCATCACTATTCATCTGAATAGCAATTCCATCATTTGAACATGTAATCAAACATTTTGTTTTGCACAATAGATCTTTTCCTAACAAGGAAACTGGACTCAAATCACAAACTATAAATTTGTGTAGTCCTTCAAAGTTTCCGATTTTAACAGGGACTGGTTCAGTAATCGGGTTTGTCAGAAACTGATTTGCAACTCCTACAATCTGGATTGTTTTCCCAGAAAGTGGCACATTAGGAACTTCTGCTGCTCTCACTGTAGAGCGTGTAGCACCTGTATCAACTAGCAATGAGACATCATGACCCATTACCTTTCCATTTATATAAGGACCCTTCTGATCCACTTCGAACAAAGCTGCTAACACACATTCTTCTTCATCCGAACTTTCACTCTCACCCATTATTTTATAACTCATCACTTCATCATTTGATTCATTCTCACTGTGAAGTGTAAAATGTTTACCTGTATGATTACTGTGATTTAACTTTTGACTTGTGTTCTGCTGAAGAAGCATAATCTGCTGCTGCACCATTGGAGCTTGAGGTATTTGCAATTGTTGCTTTGGTACCATTAGTAAATGAGGCTGAGTTAACTGTGACTGTGGCACCTGAAAATGTGACATTTGTGTTTGCTGCATTGGTTGAGAACTTTTGTGGAGGAATCTGCATCTGATTATTTTGGACATTTAAATTAGGACCCCCTCATTCTCTTGAATTTGGAAACTGATAGTTTTCATTCATCTGTGTAACCATGCCTTCTTGTAACAACATTGGACACTCACGCTTAAAATGCCCCAAAAAACCACAACTGTGACAAGGAAACATCCTTTTCATTACCTGCATATCACTTGAATTGACCATCACATTTGAATCGACATGATTACCACCTTCATTTCCACCACAAACTCTGCCTCTTGCTTGATTCTGAAACAACGTTTCCCAGTTGCTGAGGATAGATTCCCTGCTGCTGTGGATAATTTCCCTGCATCACTGATTGTGCGACTTTAATCTGCATCACCATCGCCTTTTCCTTCAATTTCTTCTGCTTCATTTCAATCTCGTCACTACAGTATTTCGCAAACTGTAACACTTCATCAACCGGTTTTGCTTGCCAACAAATCAAATGATTCTTAAGCATCTGTCCAATTTCAGGTCTCAAACCTTTAACAAATCTGGACACAAATTAAATCATGTCTTTTGGTTCAATTGTTTCTGTACCACTGTAACGTTTAAACACTTGCAGCAATCTCTTTCGGTTCAATTGTTTCTGTACCACTGTAACGTTTAACGCTTGCAACAATCTTTCATAGTATGCATGTATCAACTCTTTCGCTTCCTGTGCTGTCCTATCAATTCTCTGAAAATCAATACTTTTGGGTTAAATTCTCTTTTTCAAAAATTCGATGTGAAATAGTACTTCATTACATCAGGAGATGGTGCACCTGTAACTGGATCTCGTGGAGGTTCTCTTGTTAGCCAGTCTACACTCCTCTTGCATTCACCCATAAATCAGCTGGAACCATTATTTATAACAGGGTATTCAAATCTTCCCACCGGCATTTTGCAAGCTTCGCAAACCTATCTGTTTACTGGTACCATTCCACTGGTTTCTTTCTCAAATTCGGGTAGTCATATGTTAGTGACAAAATATCACTTCTGCTCCAAGGGACATGTACAAAATTCCCTCTTGGAATTTCTCTCATTTGAAACACTTTTATTGTATTATCAGTCTGCTGTACATTAGTATTCACATTCACAGACTCCTTTTTCTTCGGATCCCTTCTCTTCACCCATCTGCCTTCCCATTTATCTAATGCTCCCCTTAATTGGATATTCTGAAATAATTATTTAATATGAATCTTCATTCCCGGTATTTTCATGTTCTCAAAATCTTTTTAATCAAATTCTAATCTATAACTTCTTCTCAGTTAATTTGTTTTCTCAAGATCAATGTCATATTTTTCTGCTAGGTCTGCTAATTTCTGGTGTACCAGTCTTGCTCTGTGTGTAAAGATTTTACAGGTGAAGCTTAACTCATCCTCATTATACAAACCTATTCTATTCACATCAATTGTTCCCTCAATTATTTCATTTATTTCTAATTTAAGCATTGCCAAGTTCAATTAATTTTCCCTCTCAGTATTTACCTTCGTCTTCGTTCCTCTCAACTTTTCTAGACAGTCTGTTAACTGCTGAGCTGTCAAACCTTGTAAGGAAACTTTACTATTATTTACATTAGGTATGGTATTATTTACATTTGGTATGCCCTGTGGAGTAATACATGGAGTCTCTGGAATTTGTGAAGTTCTGGAATAACTCAAATCAATTAGTGGACCTGTCTTGTCAAAAGTCTGGTTCATTGGAGTCATAACTCCTGTATGAACATTTAGGGGGTCATTACGATCTTGGCGGGCGGCATCAGGCGCCCGCCAAGATCTGACCGCCGCACCCCCGCCGCGGCCACTTGGAGATCCCCGCTGGGCCGGCGTGTGGAAACCTGGTTTCCGCCCGCCGGCCCAGCGGGGATCACGGCCGCAACATAGGAGCCGGCTCCAAATGGAGCCGGCGGTGTTGCGGCTGTGCGACGGGTGCAGTTGCACCCATCGCGCTTTTCACTGTCTGCATAGCAGACAGTGAAAAGCTGCATGGGGCACTGTCAGGGGGCCCCTGCACTGCCCATGCCAGTGCAGTGCAGGGGGCCTCAGGGGCCCCACAACTCCCCGTTCCGCCAGCCTTTTCCTGGCGGTGCAAACCGCCAGAAAAAGGCTGGCGGTCGGGGACTCGTAATCCCCTGGGCAGCGCTGCAAGCAGCGCTGCCGAGGCGGATTATCACCGCCGGGGCAGAAGTGGCGGAATACCACCGGCCCCGGCGGTGCGACCGCGGCGCTTCCGCCGCGGTCGTAATAGGCCAGGAAGCACCGCCAGCCTGTTGGCAGTGCTTCTGTCATTTTAGCCCTGGCGGTCTCGTACCGCCAGGGTCAAATTGACCACCTTAATCTCTCCATTCCTGTATTTGAATTGAAAACATTCTATACATTATTCTCATTATTTCCCTGGGTAAACAATGTTACAACAGGCCCAATAGTAACCGGTACTGCCAATGTTTCTGGACCTGTCTGATCATTCTGATTTCTTGAGTATCTTACTCCTGAATTCTGACCTGTCAAAATTGAGGAACTTGTCTGTGATCTCACAGCAGGTGTGTACCCCTGAATATTCTGAACCTGTACTGGAGACACTAAACTAGATGTAGACTCCATCTGCACCATCACGGGTTTCTGGTAAGCCTGTGATATCTATGATGACTGTACAATAGGCCCTGTCATACTTGTGCAGAACTCACAAAAGGAACAATAGGGTAGACTACAGGTGGCACAGTCTGAACCATAGGTCTGAATCATGGATGTCTGAGTAACAGTAATACCAGGAACAATATTTGCAACCTGTTCTTCACTCTGTGCTACTACAACTGGAAATGGAGCACTTTGATCTGTACTAGTACTCGGACTTATCTCTTATGCTGCATATGGCCGAGGACGACTTTTCAGTAACTGCATTATGAATTCCTCATCATCTAATTCATCATCAAGTCAATTATTTTCTAGCCTCAACTGACTTCGACTCATCTTCTTCAGAAGAGACTTTCTTTTTCTTTTTAGTCTTTTGTTTGACCCCGCTCTCTTTCTCTTGTGTAATTGCAGGAAACATTTTAATTCCCTGTAAAGTCTCAGTTCACCAAAATTTTAGCTTATTGTCCCATCTAGCTTCTGCTAATGTCTTCTCTGCTTTTCTCATTCTTCTCTCAAATTTTAATTTCTCTTGTTACCTGGCCACTAATTCCAAAGTATCTAAAGCTTCAAATTTTGCTGGTCTTGGAGGAGGATTTAAATGGGACAGAATGTTTAGCAAATTTTGTAAATTTCTCATATTAAAAGTTTCATGGACAGGAAACTCTAAACTCCCTTCCTTCTCTGTAATTTTGCACCAATGTTTTAACCAAAGACACGTTCCTGTACCTTTCTCCTCAATTATGATATATTCCGGAGTACATTCTGGCCGGCAAATTTCTCCTACTGTAGCTGGAATATAGTCATCTGCGCTTACTGCACTCTTTACTGCTTTGAAAAAATGTATTTTTACTCAAATTGACCCATAACTACAATTTAAATTCAAAACAGGAAGTAATTCAATCCCAAAATCCTTTTTGCTTGCCTCTCTCACCAATAGCTGTTTACAGTTGCCCACCAATCCGTTCACGAGCTTCCTTTTGTCAATCGACCTATCTCAGCGCGAACCTACATGACATCACTCTTACACACATACACACACGAGCTGACAAAGTCTTGCGGCTTGTCCTCCCGAAACTCAAATCTCACAAAACGAATGCAAAATATTGTGAGCACTAAAACAAAATCAACACCAACTTGTCTGCTTGCTACAGGTATAGGATACAAACACTTCGGAAGCATCACAGAATTTTCGATTGCGGCATTTAGCTCTAACAACTTCTCATTCAACTTCAGCTTTCTCTGACTTGCAAGTAAAATTTGACAAGCAAATTCTATCCTTCACCAATACTAGATCCTCTCTGTGCACTCAGTAATCATCAATATTGGTCAAACTAACACTCCCCTTTGCAATAAAGATGAAGTCCAATTGCTTGAAAGTAGGTTCTTCATTGGAAGTGTAGTGTGGTTAGTTTTACGTATCCTTTGCGCATTAGCTTCAGGCTTTAGGCCTTTGTGCACTTTGCCCTGGATGTATTTTATTCATTTGCTTGCAGCTTAGAGCCTCTGTGCACTTTGCTCTTAATGCTTTTTATTAGGCTTCGTACTGTTATTTTTCAAATAGCCAGTTCTACGGTCTTGTTTTTTATTCATATCACACTGTTTAGCCTACTTCAGCACTGGAGTTCTCCATAACACATTCCTGTTCACTCTGTGCTTCAGTCAAGGATACAGTCTGGTACATTGCCGATAGACGTGGTAGGAGTTTAGTCTTTGGCATTCCTGCTTGTGATCACGCTGACATGTTAGTTATAAAATCACTTCCTTGTCCCAATACATGCAAGAGGGAGATTCCGACCAGGGAACCACAACTAGACGCTGACTGCCTCGTTGCAGATGCTGAACCAAGATCCCAGGCCTTTGCTCAGGTATGAGGGCTGATGTCTCCCCAGGGATTCAGAAAGGCAAGTTAGAAGCTTAACATGCTGTGCTCGAAATAGACCAAGCAGAGAGAGAGAGAGTAGAAACTATTAGACACCATGATAGCTTTGTTCTTATGTTTTACTCTCCTCGTGACTATTTCAATCCTACTGTGTTGTATGGTTCTGGTTATTGCGGCTCACGCCTTATTAGCTAAAATGCAGTTGTTTTATTAAAACATTATATAAAACTTATACTGCCTTTGTCATTTGTATATGAGATCGTATTGTAAATGAGAGAGTTGGTTTGGATCTGAGTGACCACGACTTCCCTGAGAAGTTCCAAAGATGTCATGCGCTCGGCTGCCCAATCATCTCTTCCCCTTGGGAGAAATGAGGCACTGCTAGTTAGCCGGAGCAAAAACCGGATTTAGGGTGACAGAGTTCCTTACACGTGGGTCCGACTCAGTCCCCCACACCGTGATCGATCCTGCTGCCTAGAAATCGAGTAGTCTCATTTAGGATAATGAGAGCCCACACGACATGGCGCCGCCAACGATTGGTCTGGCTCTAATATTTAGGTCCGGCTGACTCTCTCGGTCTCATATATATTTTGACTCCTCGGTTCTGTAAGCGGAGACGTCCGTGGGGCTGAGGGTTTCCGCCACCACAGGATAGGTACATCCTATTACTTAGTGGTTGGTTGTTCAAGCTTGAACTTTAAAAGGAAAACCCCGATATTGGTGTGCCTTCTCTGACCTAGTGCTGTTTTTTACAAATGGCGAGTCCTAATGTAGTGAATATAGCAATCAATATGTGACAACCGCTCACAGGACATCTGGTGGCACATGGCCTGACGGTCCAGGGGGGACCGGTCACTTTTGTGGTGGACGCCCATGCAGCCTATAGAACAGAACTTTTTTATTCTTGGGTCGTATTTCCAGCAGTTGATGGGGGTACAAACACGTTTCACGACTACACTGTTGCGAATGTCCCTGGACAATACAGGGCTTATGCATATTTAGAGATACCTTTATCTTATCAAGAACACCATAATTGGCTTGATGGCGCCCTTCCACACACAGTAGCACAAGTTAGGTTAGGTCCACTGAGTAATGATGGTCCTACCTGGCCTTTATTGGCTACATATACATCTCCTCCTGCGGCTGCTCAATTGACAGTGGTTGAAGTTCGTCGTTTATATACAGACTTAACGGCTACATATAGACGATTAGTTCAGTTTGTAATGCAGACACTAAATACAAACGCAGCGCGTGCTGCTCCGGCGCACCCACAAGCAGTGGTTCCGGGTATTAATCCAGCCACTGTGCACTCAGTTATGGGTACAGTACCGGCTAAACGTGAGGAAACTCCATTTTGGCTGGCGCAAAAAATTAATACGCTGGAAGCAGTATTTCCCCATACGGGACCTCAGGATAAACATAGAATATTGACGATGTGTTTGCCATATGGGATGGTTCCTCCGGTGGACCTTTGTAATACCTGGGGCACACAGTACACCGTCATTAGCTAATTTACCGGAAGTGCTTAAACAAATTCAAGATGAATATGGGCGGCCCCTGCCTTGGATGTGGGCATGCAGTTAATGGGCAATTTTGCAGCAGTTTCTTCTATTATTTTAAGTAATCTCAAGGGAGAGGCAGTAGCGCTAGCAGTGCGAATGCGTCTTCGGGACGTTCCGCACATTAATCAAGAGCGGGAACTCCCGAGAATAATTGCAGAAACATATTCCAGTATTGGTCGCGATAGCCTAGGGGCTAAACCGCAAAAAACCCAATTACAGGGTAAAAATAATAAAGATAATGCTAAACAACAGCAACCTGAGGGTACTAAAAAGCGCTGGGAAAAGAAACAGCAAACGCCTAAGAAAGATGGGGGACAGTCTCCGCAACCGGAGACCCCGCAGAATAGGTATAATCTCAGGAATAGGGATAATTTGAAGACGCCGGAAAGATATCAATATACTGATACACGCCAATCTCGTTCCTTTCAGGACTCCTCAGAGAAGAGAAGTGAGAGAGGTGGGTGGTCAGAGCGGAGAACGGAGTACGTGAAACCAAGACAGGATTCACAACGCTCAACGGAGGTTTCTATTAAACAAGAAGAGAAACCGCTGCAACAAAAACAGCAATTTAAAAAGAAGAAAGTGGCAGCAGTCTCAGTTAGACATGCCGCTCAAGAAGAGAGTTCTCTTGACGAACAAGACATGGGCGTTGGCACTGTTAGACAGCGCGGCAGAGGTCACAATAGTTCGCCGGAGTCTTCTAGAGCATCTGGAGGTGAAAGCAACTGATGACTTCATACAAGTCGAAATGGCAGATATATGAGTCTCTGATCCTGATAGAGTATATCAAGTGACTCTGCAATTAGAAGGAGACATTGACTGCATTGTACACGCCATCTTTTGGGACCATGTGGTAAAATCATATGATGTTCTGCTGGCCGAACAAGATTGGCCGCCTGACTTTGTTCGCGACTGTCCAGTGGGGGAAGAGGTTATTGCACCTTCCTTCTCACCACTTGTTCCGAGAGAACTAGCGGAGTCCTATAGTAAATTATGGGCTCTTGCACAGGCCCCCGCTCTATATAGAAATAATGAGGGGTGAGACAGACAATCACCTTATCATGTAATTCCAATAAAGGGCGAACCTCAGCCGCAGCCGCAGTATCCTATCAAATTTGAAGCAAGGGCATCGGTTAGGAATATTCTTACACAATTGGAGTACCAGGGTGTAATTGAGCCCTGTGTCTCGCCGATGAATAATCCCATATTTCCGGTTGTTAAACCGGACCATTCTTATAGGATAGTGGTGGATTACAGACATTTAAATGGTCATACACGCACATATGCAATACAGAATTCACATAGCGCAGCGCTTATGAATAATATAGTGCGTAAAAAATACAAAACAACGTTAGATATCTCGAATGGATTTTTCTGCCAAAATATAGCGCCCGAAAGTCAGGCTATACTAGTTTCAGTGCGTTTGGCTCTCAGAAAAAGTTTTGTTGTTTGCCTCAGGGGTGTAAGAATAGCCCAGGACTGTTTTCGTCTCGTGTAACTGAAATTCTGCACGAGTTGGACCCTGAAGCGTTGTCATATGTTGATGACATATATCTGACAGACAATGAGATTCTGCAACATCTAAGGCGTGTATCGCGCATTGTTGTGGGGTTTGCTGAAATTGGCTATAAGTTTAATTTTAAGAAATCGAAGATTGCCTTCCTCAGCGTCATTTTCCTGGGATATGAGTTGTCGAGAGAGGGCAGGAGCTTGGCGCCACATTTTTTTGAGAAATGTGCTCAATTGCAGCCTCCTAATACGGTTCGGAAGCTCCAGTCATTGTTGGGGTTTCTGAATTTTGGCAGAACTTACATTCCTGAATATGCTACGCGTATAAAACCCTTATACGAGTTGATTCGTCCGAATTTTTCGAGTAGATTTTGGACGATTGAGCATACACATATCCTACGAGATTTGCAGACTGATCTCTTAGCAGTTAAACACTTACACACACAGGACAATAAGACACATTTAGTCATCAGGGTGATACCTGGGGCTGTTGGGTTTATGTATGTCACCTTTAGTGAGGGTGAGATAGTCCTGATTGCATACAAGTCCCACTTGTATTCTGCTGCAGAACAACGATTTGCGCAAACTGAGAAAATACTCACTGCCGTACAGATGGCTGTGATTAAAGAAAGACCTCTTGCCCAGGGCCAACGCATTATTGTCGTTTCCCCGATTCCGGCCTTTGAGGCTGTTACAAAAGCGAGTGTCCCTAATTCGAAAGCTTTACACCCGCGATGGATACAATGGGCTACGTCTTTGACAGCCACTGATGTAGATTACATATTTAACGCTAAACTGCAGACTCAAGAATTTCTTCAATATGAAATGGAGTACCCAGTTCCTGCTGGCACATTGCCTATTGACCAATATCAGGTGGTCATGTATACCGATGGCTCTGCGCAACCAGCGGTTGGGACTAAACAACAGTATTCTGCTGCATGTGCGGTGGTGAGCGGCACTATGGAGGGGGGAAGTGTTCTGCCCCCGACATACTTATACTAAAACCTTGGGAGATTGCACGGAACAGCTGGCTGAGCTCAAAGCTCTATTGTTAGCGTTGGAGCACGCGGATCCGGCGATTTTAACCTTGCTGGTCTGTGACTCCTTCTACTGTGTTCAGTCTTTCAATGAATATCTACACTATTGGAAGTTGAATGGGTTCAGAGATTCTAAGGGCAACACCATTAAACACAAATTGTTGTGGGGTAAGGTTGCGGATCTGAAAGAGACGCTTCCTAAGATCCATGTTGTGCATACACTTGGACACCAGCGCGTTGTGCAGATGATTTTCCTCAATGGCACGGTACAACAGGCACGGTACAACAGACTAGCTGTTTGGGCTTGGCAACGATTAGAGAGTTAAATTTGCCTAGTATACCTGTCCCTTCCAAATTGAACAATTGGCAGCGATATGTTAATTGCTATGTTTAGTGAGTTTACACACTGGGTCCAGAATGGTACGCTTAACACTTCATTGGTACATCCGGGCGGGTGGTTATTATGGCCTGTAGACACTAATAAGTGTCATCAACGTTTTGTCACCTCTTCAGGGGGTTCAGGACTAGTAGGGCAGACCCTCGTTACATTTCACCAGAACATGTTGATATCATAACTACATACAGCGTGGGAAAGCTTTGTCAGCAATGGTTGAAGTCGTCCACGCTGGATGCAGTTAAATCACATCTCACGTTACTGTCTAATGATACTGACTTACAAGATTTTTTGTCAGGACCTAAGGTGCCGCGGAAGAAACGATTTTTATACGAAGTATATAATGAGATTTGGAAGCTTTCACAGCAGGCTGCAGCGGCCCGGTTGAGGCAAATTGATCAGGAAAACCTGATGCAGGCTTTGTCTGTTGTAGATAATGGCATGAATACCCTTTCTGACCGTGTTTACACAATTGACAGCATTGTTTCCTCTGCTATAGACATTATTAAATCAGATATGTCTTCTTTATATCATGGGCAGAGTCAGACACGGTCCATCACGCAGCTGGGTTGGACTCTTCAGACCTTGAAGGCAGGTCGCGTTCCGTGGCAGCACATTCGTGCCAGAGAGATCTTTGTCTCCTTTAATTTAACTCGTCAACAACAGCTGATGGCTAAAAAGGAAGCGACGTATGTCATGTTGAATATTGAAAAATTGGAAAAACTGCCTTTCACGGTTGCTGAGATTCCGTCAGCTGAGTGGTTGATTCATGGGGTAATTAATCTGCCTATCTCCACTCTGCAATTTACTTCTTGTTTGAAGCACATTCCGGTGGGTAGATATGAACGGTTGGGAGACAGTTACATACACGAGGTTTGGGAGCTTCCCTTTCTATACAGATGTATTAATGGTTTGAGGGAGGTTTTTCTTAGCGGTAGTGAATGCGAAACTTCTGTCAGCCATTCCATGGTTTGTAAACAGCTGTCCTTGCACGGAGCGTGTAACGCTTCGATTGCTAACTTAGCTTGTTATCTGAAGGGAGTTCCAGTCCCGGTTATTAAAAACACCTTCCAGGTGCTTTCTAACGGCAGTTACATTGTTCTTAACAGCGAACACTGCTGTGGCATGCGTGCCCGAATAGTTTACGTTGTCGTTGTCACCAAGGCCGTTACGTGCTGCGGGAATGTGTTGTTTCCCCCCACTCAAATTAGGGAGGTAGCAGACATCTGGCCTCATATTGCTACTTCCAAGGTTAATTTTGACAAGTTGAGTCGACTAAAGGCTTTATTGTTTCAAAAGCATGTGGCCCTTACATCTGCTAGCGAGACCTACGCACTACAGGTGGCAAGGTCATCAGCGGAAATACAGTCCCTTTTGAATACTAACTTTCCGAGTCACTTTGGTGAACTTGTGGGACGTATATTTAATGCGTCCAGCACTGCTGGAATTGCACATTTTTCAAAGCCGTTGGTGTTGGTTTTGCTCACACCTTCTCTTCCATATTCGGTTTGATACCTTCGGCTATACACTCTATTTTCGGAAGCATTTTTGGAGGTTTCCCGATTACTTTGGCTTTATTGGCTGGAGTCTTGCTATTGTTGCTTTTTTTTCGCAATGGCTGTCCCACCACAAAGAGATCCTATATTGCTGCTCCCGTCAGCGCAGCTGTGTCGTGAACGCATGATGCAGCATTTTGGAGCGACACTCCTGGGACATTTGGAGTGTGACTGGTCTCTGTCATTCCGACCAGTTTTGGATTGTGTGCAACCCTTGTTTCGGTGCCTTTGGTGCTCGTTTGAACATGCACTGGCTTTCTGTCTCTCACTGCAGCGCCCTCCAGTGGTCGAAACTGATCTGTTGATGTTCCCGATTAGGGCTCATTCCCAGACTTGTGCACTACGGTTGCGTTTGCTTCGTGAGGCAGTTTATGAGATTCTCTTCCTGGAGGAAGATGGTATTGTCTCATTCATAGGCCCTGCACGGGGTGCCGCCCTGAATGGTTTTGGGGCTTTGGAACACACCAGCTCCGTGGTACTTTGTGGCGTGGATCTTCCGATATTGACATAAATCGAAGTGGAGGAACTCCTGCTTTCTATTGCTTCTGTCTGACAATTGGATTTTTTTCTCTCCTGCAAAATTGACATTATATTGAATTTGGCTTTATCGTCACATGTTTCCTAAATTTATGACTTTGTTGTCTTCTGACCTTGTCGAAATATATATAGTTTTATGTATTGTTTATATTTGGGGCATACTTTTATATTATTGGAACCACTTGCTACCGACAAGGGGAGGGTGTAGTGTGGTTAGTTTTACGTATCCTTTGCGCATTAGCTTCAGGCTTTAGGCCTTTCTGCACTTTGCCCTGGATGTATTTTATTCATTTGCTTGCAGCTTAGAGCCTCTGTGCACTTTGCTCTAAATGCTTTTTATTAGGCTTCGTACTGTTATTTTTCAAATAGCCAGTTCTACGGTCTTGTTTTTTATTCATATCACACTGTTTAGCCTACTTCAGCACTGGAGTTCTCCATAACACATTCCTGTTCACTCTGTGCTTCAGTCAAGGATACAGTCTGGTACATTGCCGATAGATGTGGTAGGAGTTTAGTCTTTGGCATTCCTGCGTAGGGACATTTTGTGATCACACTGACATGTTAGTTATAAAATCACTTCCTTGTGCCAATACATGTAAGAGGGAGATTCCGACCAGGGAACCACAACTAGACGCTGACTGCCTTGTTGCAGATGCTGAACCAAGATCACAGGCCTTTGCTCAGGTATGAGGGCTGATGTCTCCCCAGGGATTCAGAAAGGCAAGTTAGAAGCTTAACATGCTGTGCTCGAAATAGACCAAGCAGAGAGAGAGAGAGTAGAAACTATTAGACACCATGATAGCTTTGTTCTTATGTTTTACTCTCCTCGTGACTATTTCAATCCTGCTGTGTTGTATGATTCTGGTTATTGCGGCTCACGCCTTATTATCTAAAATGCAGTTGTTTTATTAAAACATTATATAAAACTTATACTGCCTTTGTCATTTG
Organism: Pleurodeles waltl; assembly: GCF_031143425.1. Taxonomy (NCBI): domain Eukaryota; kingdom Metazoa; phylum Chordata; class Amphibia; order Caudata; family Salamandridae; genus Pleurodeles; species Pleurodeles waltl. The sequence continues at coordinate 169,112,346 of NC_090448.1, read as the reverse complement.
TATATGAGATTGTATTGTAAATGAGAGAGTTGGTTTGGATCTGAGTGACCACGACTTCCCTGAGAAGTTCCAAAGATGTCATGCGCTCGGCTGCCCAATCATCTCTTCCCCTTGGGAGAAATGAGGCACTGCTAGTTAGCCAGAGCAAAAACCGGATTTAGGGTGACAGAGTTCCTTACACGTGGGTCAGACTCAGTCCCCCACACCGTGATCGATCCTGCGGCCTAGAAATTGAGTAGTCTCATTTAGGATAATGAGAGCCCATGCGACATGGCGCCGCCAACGATTGGTCTGGCTCTAATATTTAGGTCCAGCTGACTCTCTCAGTCTCATATATATTTTGACTCCTCGGTTCCGTAAGCGGAGACGTCCGTGGGGCTGAGGGTTTCCGCCACCACGGGATAGGTACATCCTATTACTTAGTGGTTGGTTGTTCAAGCTTGAACTTTAAAAGGAAAACCCCGATATTGGTGTGCCTTCTCTGACCTAGTGCTGTTTTTTACAAATGGCGAATCCTAATGTAGTGAATACAGCAATCAATATGTGACAACCGCTCACAGGACATCTGGTGGCACATGGCCTGACGGTCCAGGGGGGACCGGTCACTTTTGTGGTGGACGCCCATGCAGCCTATAGAACAGAACTTTTTTATTCTTGGGTCGTATTTCCAGCAGTTGATGGGGGTACAAACACGTTTCACGACTACACTGTTGCGAATGTCCCTGGACAATACAGGGCTTATGCATATTTAGAGATACCTTTATCTTATCAAGAACACCATAATTGGCTTGATGGCGCCCTTCCACACACAGTAGCACAAGTTAGGTTAGGTCCACTGAGTAATGATGGTCCTACCTGGCCTTTATCGGCTACATATACACCTCATCCTGCGGCTGCTCAATTGACAGTGGTTGAAGTTCGTCGTTTATATACAGACTTAACGGCTACATATAGACGATTAGTTCAGTTTGTAATGCAGACACTAAATACAAACGCAGCGCGTGCTGCTCCGGCGCACCCACAAGCAGTGGTTCCGGGTATTAATCCAGCCACTGTGCACTCAGTTATGGGTACAGTACCGGCTAAACGTGAGGAAACTCCATTTTGGCTGGCGCAAAAAATTAATACGCTGGAAGCAGTATTTCCCCATACGGGACCTCAGGATAAACATAGAATATTGACGATGTGTTTGCCGTATGGGATGGTTCCTCCGGTGGACCTTTGTAATACCTGGGGCACACGGTACACCGTCATTAGCTAATTTACCGGAAGTGCTTAAACAAATTCAAGATGAATATGGGGCGGCCCCTGCCTTGGATTTGGGCATGCAGTTAATGGGCAATTTTGCCGCAGTTTCTTCTATTATTTTAAGTAATCTCAAGGGAGAGGCAGTAGCGCTAGCAGTGCGAATGCGTCTTCGGGACGTTCCGCACATTAATCAAGAGCGGGAACTCCCGAGAATAATTGCAGAAACATATTCCAGTATTGGTCGCGATAGCCTAGGGGCTAGACCGCAAAAACCCCAATTGCAGGGTAAAAATAATAAAGATAATGCTAAACAACAGCAACCTGAGGGTACTAAAAAGCGCAGGGAAAAGAAACAGCAACAGCCTAAGAAAGATGGGGGACAGTCTCCGCAACCGGAGACCCCGCAGAATAGGTATAATCTCAGGAATAGGGATAATACGAAATTTCCTAGCTATCGTGAAGGAAAGTTTCAATTCTATTAAGGACACGGAGGCGAGGATTATGCAGATCTTTCTTCACTTTTTATTAAACAGCAAGTTCAAAGTCAAACAAAACATGAACAAAAAACTACAAGTTCCATGAGCCCGCCGCCATGGTAACGAGTATCCAATGAGGTGCACTCCTTCATGTTGGTATAAATATCCCGAAATGCGTCACACTTCCTCGACTTCACTGCGGAAGGAATCCTGGTAGAGTCAATTGGTTGTAGTTTCGAAACCTACAAAAGAGGTATAATTAGATGCTAATCCAATAGAACACAGAAACATACCGAAGGCAATAAAGACATGAACCTTAACATACATTTAAATATAAAATGTAAAATACATCTGAATCAAGTGCTGCCTAATGTAAATTAGAACATGAGCAGAATAACAATAAATAAAGGTATAAACGCAAGTATACTACCTTGCTACGCAGATAGATGTAATCGGGAGGGAACATACCAGCGTAATGTATGTGGGTGGGATAATCCTCGCCTCCGTGTCCTTAATAGAATTGAAACTTTCCTTCACGATAGCTAGGAAATTTCGTATTCTATCACAGGACCGGAGGCGAGGATTATGCAAGTTCAAAGCTTACTCACCACTAGTGCGGCTGCTTCATGAATTGGTTTAAAGTAAAACTTCTTAAAAGTAGAATCTGAAGACCAATCAGCAGCATGCATGATGTCCTCTAATCCGCCCCCCACTTGTATGGCTTTGGAAGCCATAGCTCCCCGAGTAGAATGGGCGCCAAAAACTTGAATATCTATTCCTGCCTCAGAGAGAATCCATCGAATCCATCTGGCAATGGAAGGAGAAGAAACCGCCTTGAACGGTCTCTTTATAGAAATCAACAATTGATTCTCACCTGGAGGTCTACAAGAACTGGTCACTTCCTCATAGACTTTGAGACATCTAAACACAGATAGTTTCGGGGAATCAGGAAAAGCGGGATAGGATACCGACCTGGTATTAGTCTTTGTCCTCCTTGCAATAGTAAACGTGACTCCTTCTGGAGTAAAGACTCGAGCGGAAACATCCAGTGCTCTGATATCTGACACTCGCTTACAGGAAATGAGGCAGAGAAGCATGGCTAATTTGGCCGACAATTCTTTCGTCGACAAATACTGGTTGTCCCGCCAAGAGGATAAAAGATTAAGAACTAAGTCCACATCCCAGAGCTCCGAATATCTGGGTTGTGGAGGTCTGGAGAGTCTAATACCCTTAAGAAGTTTACATATCCAGGGATGCTCCCCGATCGGGAGATTGTTCAGGGGAGGGTGGCCCGCGGAGATGGCCGAACGAAAAGAATTGATCGTGCGATACGCCTAGCCGGATTTTGCTAATTCTGCAAGGAAATTGATGATGTCGGTAATACTGGCCCCCATGGGATCGCAGTGTTTGCCCACACACCAACGAGACCATCTATTCCATGCTGATCTATATCGTTTGCATGTACCAGGGGCCCAGGCCTGTGCGATGAAGTTATTAGCTTCCTGCGAAAGTCGGTTGTCATGCCAACGATGCCGGAAATCTTCCAAGCTATGAGGGAAAGATGACCTAGAAGGACTAGAGGGTGACAGAAACCCGACGGATCCAGGAGTATTGAGGGAAAATCCGGGAGGCGAAGAGGACATTCGCACGAGAGTTCCAGCAGAGTCGGGAACCACGCCTGTGACCTCCACCAGGGGGTTATTAGAATCACCGTCGCCTCTTGGCGGCGAACTTGAGCAGCAACCCACGGGATAAGAAGAAACGGGGGAAAAGCATAACCCTGAAGGGTCCCCCAATGTTGGAGAAACGCATCTACTGCCGCCGCTCCCGGATCCGGACGCCAGCTGAAGTATAGGGGAAGCTGAGCATTCCAACGAGACGCAAAGAGATCCACTGAGCAGGGACCCCAACGATCCATGATCGCCTGAAAAACCGAGTGATGTAGTCGCCAATCGCTGGGATCCTGGAGAAACCGAGAATTCCAGTCTGCCCAGATATTCTGGGATCCCGGAAGATACTCTGCTGTGACTGAGATTTGGTGTTGAAGGCAAAAATGCCAAAAATCTTTCGCTAGTTCCGCTAGGGCTCTTGATCTTGTCCCCCCAGACGATTTATGTATTGTACTGCCGATACATTGTCCATCCGTAGAACTACACATGAGACTTTGTCACTCGTGAGAGATTTGATCGCAAATGATCCCGCCAGGAGCTCCAGGCAGTTGATATGCATGGTTAGTTCCTGCGGGGTACAGCGACCCCCGAACGAGATGTCCCCGCAACGAGCCCCCCATCCCTGGCGACTGGCGTCTGACTCGATCACCAGATCCGGGGCTGCTCCAAAAATGGCCCTGCCATTCCATGCCTCCATGTGGTCCAGCCACCAAAACAACTCCGTCCTTGCCTCCTGAGACAGGGAGATCAGCTCGGAGTACGTCACCCCTCGGCGAAGGTGAAACGCTTTCAAGCGTTGCAGGGCTTTGTAGTGTAGGGGACCAGGAAAAATGGCCTGAATCGAAGAGGAAAGCAGGCCGACCACTCTGGCTAACTGACGTAGTGAAATCTGGTCTCGTCGAAGGACTTTTCTCAGTTCCTTCTTTATCTTGGAAATCTTCGTCGTCGGGAGACTGAGAGACGCCGATCGGGAATCCACTAGAAACCCTAGGAAGATTAAAGATTGTGCTTTTATCCAAAGCTGAAAAAGTAGCCACAAATTTTCCTAACTCTTTCACAAAAGGGACGCCAAATAAATTGCCTTGGGCAACAGCCCCTGCCTCTGAGTTAGACAGTTCCCCTAACTTGGGGTCGATTTTGATCAATAAAGACCTGCGTCTTTCTGCAGAGATGGCACAGTTCGCGTTGCCCCGGAGACAAACAGCTCTCTGAGCCCATCCTGCTATGATGTCTGTCTGAAGGAGAGTGTTTGCTTGCTTGGCACGCTCCGCTAATTGAATAATCTGTGTGAGGGGACCTAACACATCAAGAAGTTTATCTTGGCATGCCCTCCAGGAGCGATCAATCCCTTTTTTTTGGGATCCTTGGTATACTTGGCAAAAAACGTACACATTTTAGGGTCAATGTCAGGCGTAAAAGCGACCTTATCCGATAAAGACGGGCGTGGGCACTCCGCCCGTAGACGAGCTCGCACCTCTTTGTCCAGAGGTTGCCTAATTTTGCTGGCGACATATTCAGCTACCTTGTGGTCTGGACGTCACTCCGAGGAACGCGGATGGTAGATACCCTCCGGTTCAAACATATCGGAGTCAGAATCGCCGTGATCCGAAGGATCTGGTAGGGTAGCACCAGGACGCCAAGGGCGACCTGAGTCGTCATCCAAAGATGATGAGTCCTCATCTGAACCTCCCATGAAGCCTTTAGGGGATCCCAAATCAGGGTTCCATAGGTGGTGAAGCATGTCACCCATTACCCCGGGCAAACGGCCCTCCCGGGAGGGTAAGCGCTTATGCGCGCGCGCACTCTTGGGGTTGGATAAAAACTCACCATCCTCCAGGTGCCCCGCGTCGCGCTTGCGCATTTTCCTGGGAGCCGAAAGGGTAGAGGAATCACCCTCCGCTCCCGTCACACCAAACATGCCCGTACCCCTGGACACCTGTTCAGTAAGTTTAGCTACAGTATCCCTAAGAGGGGCTAAAGCGTGAGAAATAGCCTGTGAAAATAAAGCATCCACCCCAGGGGGAAGGGTACGGTGAGAGGGACCCTCACCTGGGGACATGTTGGTAAAGGGTTCATTCACTTGAGAGGATTGCATAATGAGGACTGGACAGAGTATACACCCAACAAAAATATATATAATATATAGGGTAAATCCCTACCCTCTCTGTCACTCAAGTAAAGTCAAGAAATAATGCCTTCCCAATGGGGTAATCCTTACCCAAACGGGTGTCACAGGTAGGGAAAAAACTGCACCAGAGGCACGAAAACGTGCTACTGAGGTAAAAACCCTCAATTCTTAAAGAAAATAACAAACGCGAGGTGCGAGCGCCGAGAGCTGAGAGTAACACGCTCTCTGACGCTGAAAAACGCAGCGCGCGCGCCCTCTGGTGGGTCCGACGCGTATTTAAACACGCCGAGGGCGAAACAGAAAAATAAAACGCTCGAGCGGAAACGTCTGTTCCGGACCGCTCGTAGCAACGAACGTTGCTATAACAATTAAATACACGGAAAACACAATTGAAGCAGTAACGCGAGCCAACAAACAAACTTCTAACCGGAGGCAGAAAAAGGCACTTATCTGACTCGCAGCAGTGAAGAAAGAGGAAGTGTGACGCATTTCGGGATATTTATACCAACATGAAGGAGTGCACCTCATTGGATACTCGTTACCATGGCGGCGGGCTCATGGAACTTGTAGTTTTTTGTTCATGTTTTGTTTGACTTTGAACTTGCTGTTTAATAAAAAGTGAAGAAAGATCTGCATAATCCTCGCCTCCGGTCCTGTGATAGAATTTGAAGACGCCGGAAAGATATCAATATACTGATACACGCCAATCTCGTTCCTTTCAGGACTCCTCAGAGAAGAGAAGTGAGAGAGGTGGGCGGTCAGAGCGGAGAACGGAGTACATGAAACCAAGACAGGATTCACAACGCTCAACGGAGGTTTCTATTAAACAAGAAGAGAAACCGCTGCAACAAAAACAGCAATTTAAAAAGAAGAAAGTGGCAGCAGTCTCAGTTAGACATGCCGCTCAAGAAGAGAGTTCTCTTGACGAACAAGACATGGGCGTTGGCACTGTTAGACAGCGCGGCAGAGGTCACAATAGTTCGCCGGAGTCTTCTAGAGCATCTGGAGGTGAAAGCAACTGATGACTTCATACAAGTCGAAACGGCGGATATGCGAGTCTCTGATCCTGATAGAGTATATCAAGTGACTCTGAAATTAGAAGGGGACATTGACCGCATTGTACACGCCATCTTTTGGGACCATGTGGTAAAATCATATGATGTTCTGCTGGCCGAACAAGATTGGCCGCCTGACTTTGTTCGCGACTGTCCAGTGGGGGAAGAGGTTATTGCACCTTCCTTCTCACCACTTGTTCCGAGAGAACTTGCGGAGTCCTATAGTAAATTATGGGCTCTTGCACAGGCCCCCGCTCTATATAGAAATAATGTGGGGTGGGATAGACAATCACCTTATCATGTAATTCCAATAAAGGGCGAACCTCAGCCGCAGCCGCAGTATCCTATCAAATTTGAAGCAAGGGCATCGGTTAGGAATATTCTTACACAATTGGAGTACCAGGGTGTAATTGAGCCCTGTGTCTCGCCGATGAATAATCCCTTATTTCCGGTTGTTAAACCGGACCATTCTTATAGGATAGTGGTGGACTACAGACATTTAAATGGTCATACACGCACATATGCAATACAGAATTCACATAGCGCAGCGCTTATGAATAATATAGTGCGTAAAAAATACAAAACAACGTTAGATATCTCGAATTGATTTTTCTGCCAAAATATAGCGCCCGAAAGTCGGGACTATACCAGTTTCAGTGCGTATGGCTCTCAGAAAAAGTTTTGTTGTTTGCCTCAGGGGTGTAAGAATAGCCCAGGACTGTTTTCGGCTCGTGTAACTGAAATTCTGCACGAGTTGGACCCTGAAGCGTTGTCATATGTTGATGACATATATCTGACAGACAATGAGATTCTGCAACATCTAAGGCGTGTATCGCGCATTGTTGTGGGGTTTGCTGAAATTGGCTATAAGTTTAATTTTAAGAAATCGAAGATTGCCTTCCTCAGCGTCATTTTCCTGGGATATGAGTTGTCGAGAGAGGGCAGGAGCTTGGCGCCACATTTTTTTGAGAAATGTGCTCAATTGCAGCCTCCTAATACGGTTCGGAAGCTCCAGTCATTGTTGGGGTTTCTGAATTTTGGCAGAACTTACATTCCTGAATATGCTACGCGTATAAAACCCTTATACGAGTTGATTTGTCCGAATTTTTCGAGTAGATTTTGGACGATTGAGCATACACATATCCTACGAGATTTGCAGACTGATCTCTTAGCAGTTAAACACTTACACACACGGGACAATAAGACACATTTAGTCATCAGGGTGATACCTGGGGCTGTTGGGTTTATGTATGTCACCTTTAATGAGGGTGAGATAGTCCCGATTGCATACAAGTCCCACTTGTATTCTGCTGCAGAACAACAATTTGCGCAAACTGAGAAAATACTCACTGCCGTACAGATGGCTGTGATTAAAGAAAGACCTCTTGCCCAGGGCCAACGCATTATTGTCGTTTCCCCGATTCTGGCCTTTGAGGCTGTTACAAAAGCGAGTGTCCCTAATTCGAAAGCTTTACACCCGCGATGGATACAATGGGCTACGTCTTTGACAGCCACTGATGTAGATTACATATTTAACCCTAAACTGCAGACTCAAGAATTTCTTCAATATGAAATGGAGTACCCAGTTCCTGCTGGCACATTGCCTATTGACCAATATCAGGTGGTCATGTATACCGATGGCTCTGCGCAACCAGCGGTTGGGACTATACAACAGTATTCTGCTGCATGTGCGGTGGTGAGCGGCACTATGGAGGGGGAAGTGTTCTGCCCCCGACATACTTATACTAAAACCTTGGGAGATTGCACGGCACAGCTGGCTGAGCTCAAAGCTCTATTGTTAGCGTTGGAGCACGCGGATCCGGCGATTTTAAACTTGCTGGTCTGTGACTCCTACTACTGTGTTCAGTCTTTCAATGAATATCTACACTATTGGAAGTTGAATGGGTTCAGAGATTCTAAGGGCAACACCATTAAACACAAATTGTTGTGGGGTAAGGTTGCGGATCTGAAAGAGACGCTTCCTAAGGTCCATGTTGTGCATACACTTGGACACCAGCGCATTGTGCAGATGATTTTCCTCAATGGCACGGTACAACAGACTAGCTGTTTGGGCTTGGCAACGATTAGAGAGTTAAATTTGCCTAGTATACCTGTCCCTTCCAAATTGAACAATTGGCAGCGATATGTTAATGCTACGTTTAGTGAGTATACACACTGGGTCCAGAATGGTACGCTTAACACTTCATTGGTACATCCGGGCGGGTGGTTATTATGGCCTGTAGACACTAATAAGTGTCATCAACGTTTTGTCACCTCTTCAGGGGGGTTCAGGACTAGTAGGGCAGACCCTCGTTACATTTCACCAGAACATGTTGATATCATAACTACATACAGCGTGGGAAAGCTTTGTCAGCAATGGTTGAAGTCGTCCACGCTGGATGCAGTTAAATCACATCTCACGTTACTGTCTAATGATACTGACTTACAAGATTTTTTGTCAGGACCTAAGGTACCGCGGAAGAAACGATTTTTATACCAAGTATATAATGAGATTTGGAAGCTTTCACAGCAGGCTGCAGCGGCCCGGTTGAGGCAAATTGATCAGGAAAACCTGATGCAGGCTTTGTCTGTTGTAGATAATGGCATGCATACCCTTTCTGACCGTGTTTACACAATTGACAGCATTGTTTCCTCTGCTATAGACATTATTAAATCAGATATGTCTTCTTTATATCATGGGCAGAGTCAGACGCGGTCCATCATGCAGCTGGGTTGGACTCTTCAGACCTTGAATGCAGGTCGCGTTCCGTGGCAGCACATTCGTGCCAGAGAGATCTTTGTCTCATTTAATTTAACTCGTCAACAACAGCTGATGGCTAAAAAGGAAGCGACGTATGTCATGTTGAATATTGAAAAATTGGAAAAACTGCCTTTCACGGTTGCTGAGATTCCGTCAGCTGAGTGGTTGATTCATGGGGTAATTAATCTGCCTATCTCCACTCTGCAATTTACTTCTTGTTTGAAGCACATTCCGGTGGGTAGATATGAACGGTTGGGAGACAGTTACATACACGAGGTGTGGGAGCTTCCCTTTCTATACAGATGTATTAATGGTTTGAGGGAGGTTTTTCTTAGCGGTAGTGAATGCGAAACTTCTGTCAGCCATTCCATGGTTTGTAAACAGCTGTCCTTGCACGGAGCGTGTAACGCTTCGATTGCTAACTTAGCTTGTTATCTGAAGGGAGTTCCAGTCCTGGTTATTAAAAACACCTTCCAGGTGCTTTCTAACGGCAGTTACATTGTTCTTAACAGCGAACGCTGCTGTGGCATGCGTGCCGGAATAGTTTACGTTGTCGTTGTCACCAAGGCCGTTACGTGCTGTGGGAATGTGTTGTTTCCCCCCACTCAAATTAGGGAGGTAGCAGACATCTGGCCTCATATTGCTACTTCCAAGGTTAATTTTGACAAGTTGAGTCGACTAAACGCTTTATTGTTTCAAAAGCATGTGGCCCTTACATCTGCTAGCGAGACCTACGCACTACAGGTGGCAAGGTCATCAGCGGAAATACAGTCCCTTTTGAATACTAACTTTCCGAGTCACTTTGGTGAACTTGTGGGACGTATATTTAATGCGTCCAGCACTGCTGGAATTGCACATTTTTTCAAAGCCGTTGGTGTTGGTTTTGCTCACACCTTCTCTTCCATATTCGGTTTGATACCTTCGGCTATACACTCTATTTTCGGAAGCATTTTTGGGGGTTTCCCGATTACTTTGGCTTTATTGGCTGGAGTCTTGCTATTGTTGCTTTTTTTTCGCAATGGCTGTCCCGCCACAAAGAGATCCTATATTGCTGCTCCCGTCAGCGCAGCTGTGTCGTGAACGCATGATGCAGCATTTTGGAGCGAAACTCCTGGGACATTTGGAGTGTGACTGGTCTCTGTCATTCCGACCAGTTTTGGATTGTGTGCAACCCTTGTTTCGGTGCCTTTGGTGCTCGTTTGAACATGCACTGGCTTTCTGTCTCTCACTGCAGCGCCCTCCAGTGGTCGAAACTGATCTGTTGATGTTCCCGATTAGGGCTCATTCCCAGACTTGTGCACTACGGTTGCGTTTGCTTCGTGAGGCAGTTTATGAGATTCCCTTCCTGGAGGAAGATGGTATTGTCTCATTCATAGGCCCTGCACGGGGTGCCGCCCTGAATGGTTTTGGGGCTTTGGAACACACCTGCTCCATGGTACTTTGTGGCGTGGATCTTCCGATATTGACATAAATCGAAGTGGAGGAACTCCTGCTTTCTATTGTTTCTGTCTGACAATTGGATTTTTTTCTCTCCTGCAAAATTGACATTATATTGAATTTGGCTTTATCGGCACATGTTTCCTAAATTTATGACTTTGTTGTCTTCTGACCTTGTCGAAATATATATAGTTTTATGTATTGTTTATATTTGGGGCATACTTTTATATTATTGGAACCACTTGCTACCGACAAGGTGAGGGTGTAGTGTGGTTAGTTTTACGTATCCTTTGCGCATTAGCTTCAGGCTTTAGGCCTTTGTGCACTTTGCCCTGGATGTATTTTATTCATTTGCTTGCAGCTTAGAGCCTCTGTGCACTTTGCTCTAAATGCTTTTTATTAGGCTTCGTACTGTTATTTTTCAAATAGCCAGTTCTACGGTCTTGTTTTTTATTCATATCACACTGTTTAGCCTACTTCAGCACTGGAGTTCTCCATAACACATTCCTGTTCACTCTGTGCTTCAGTCAAGGATACAGTCTGGTACATTGCCGATAGACGTGGTAGGAGTTTAGTCTTTGGCATTCCTGCATAGGGACATTTTGTGATCACGCTGACATGTTAGTTATAAAATCACTTCCTTGTCCCAATACATGCAAGAGGGAGATTCCGACCAGGGAACCACAACTAGACGCTGACTGCCTCGTTGCAGATGCTGAACCAAGATCACAGGCCTTTGCTCAGGTATGAGGGCTGATGTCTCCCCAGGGATTCAGAAAGGCAAGTTAGAAGCTTAACATGCTGTGCTCGAAATAGACCAAGCAGAGAGAGAGAGAGTAGAAACTATTAGACACCATGATAGCTTTGTTCTTATGTTTTACTCTCCTCGTGACTATTTCAATCCTACTGTGTTGTATGGTTCTGGTTATTGCGGCTCACGCCTTATTATCTAAAATGCAGTTGTTTTATTAAAACATTATATAAAACTTATACTGCCTTTGTCATTTGTATATGAGATCGTATTGTAAATTAGAGAGTTGGTTTGGATCTGAGTGACCACGACTTCCCTGAGAAGTTCCAAAGATGTCATGCGCTCGGCTGCCCAATCATCTCTTCCCCTTGGGAGAAATGAGGCACTGCTAGTTAGCCAGAGCAAAAACCGGATTTAGGGTGACAGAGTTCCTTACACGTGGGTCCGACTCAGTCCCCCACACCGTGATCGATCCTGCTGCCTAGAAATCCAGTAGCCTCATTTAGGATAATGAGAGCCCACGCGACAGAAGTACCTTATCCACAGTACAGCAAGACAGCTTCTCTCCAACAGCTCTTCTCCACTCTCAGAATTCTCTTCCCCAACACTCTAATGTGACATCATGTGTGACATCAGAACTCCTGCAGTGCTCAACCTACCTCACACCTTCCCTCTAACAAATAAAAAAAAAAAGAAAATGTGATTAGATAAATTATTTAAAAAAACTTAGAACAAAGATTAAAACTAGAATGCACATTTCAACATTTTTTTTAAACCACCACACGATTAAGATTCCATACTCTCAAATCCTTGACCTTCACAGCATTCCTAAACAACTTTCTCACTCTCAAATGGACCCAAAAACTTGCTTCCACTTTTACACAGTACAGGTTGTTTCACCAGAATTTCATCCCCAACTTTCACATCAATCACACATGTCTTTTTCCTATCATCAAAGTATTCTTTTCTTTTTTGAACACATTTCTTTTCCTGTTCTTCTTTCTCCCTCTTGTCACTCCAAGTTACACCATCATTTTTTCCCCAACTCACCCCTCCAGGTGCTAATAATGTATTGGCTTTTCATCCTCTAACCAATTCAAAAGGAACTTTACCTGTGGTAGTATGGGGAGTGACCCTATACGCTTGTAAACATTTTTTTAGACCATTCTTCCAATTCCTATTCGCTGCAACCTCTAACTGTATGCACTCCTTCTCACATTTGTTAAACCTTTCAACTGTCCCATTTCCTTGAGGGTGATATAAAGAACACTTCTTGTGCTGATTTCCCTTCTCCTTAAGATAATTCTCCATTTCTCTTAACACAAATTGGGGATCATTATCAGTCACAATGGCGTTCGGAAATCCTTCACGTCCAAAGATCTCACTCAAGAAGTCTAATATCTTCCGGGTCTCCAAACTACCGCTGACACACAATTCAGCCCACCTGGAGAATTGATCTATCACTACTAGAATATAACTACATCCACCTTTTGTATGAATGGGTCCAACAACATCAACTGCTATAACATCCCATGGTTTCTGTGAGACTTCCCGTATGCCCATAGGTGGTACCCTGACTTTATATATCTTGTCACTGTTGCAACAATCAATACACTCTCTGATTTTCCTCTCAATCATAATGTCCATCCCTGGCCACCAATAATTGAGACGAATTCTCGCTTTCGTTTTACTCATTCCTTGGTGTCCTTCATGTCCCAGCTCCATTATTTTCTCCCTCAAACTTGTTGGAACCACTAATCTTGACCCACGCAACAGAACGCCATCTTCTACTGAAAGTTCCTCTTTTATTTTCAGTTCCCTCTTACACTTTGCATTCTTGTTCCAACCCTCACTTAGGTGACTACACTCACTCTGTAAAATGGAATCCTCTCCAACTGCTTTAACCCATTCTTCACGTCCAAAAATACCATCAGTTATACTACATACACTCACTACATCATCCATAACTTTTCCCTCACACTCTTCTGTTTCTGTACTGAGCTTTGACAAACAATCCGCTATCCTGGTAGTCGAACCTGGAACATAATGTACCTTGAAAGCAAATTCTTGCAAACTAACTACCCACCTACTAATCCTGCTGGAGATAGTGTCAAGGCCCTTTCTCGTGAACACTTCTACTAGAGGTTTATGATCAGTGAAAATTTGAAACTTCTTTCCCCACAGAATTTTGTTTTAGTTTGTTAATTGCCCAATGAACACTCAAAGCTTCCTTCTCAATTGTAGAGTTTTTGATTTCTGCTCCTCGTAATGTTCTTGAACAATATACAATGGGTTCTAGCACTCCCTCCTCTGTTTCCTGCAACAGGACAGCACCAAGACCTTTCATGCTAGCATCAGTCATTACAACACTGTCTCTTCCTGGATCAAAAGATTTCAAACACTCAGCACTTGATAATTCTCTTTTGACATTTTCAAATTCTTCCTTGCAAGCATCACTCCACACATATTCACACCCCTTCTTCAGTAAGTTACGCATGTGCATAGTTTTAGATGCCAAATTTGGTAAAAACTTGGCATGAAACTCTACCATCCCAAGAAAAGACATAAGTTATTCTTTCTTTTCTGGATCTCTCAGTTTCAGAATATTTTCCACCAGTTCCTTCTTCGGATGCACACCACACGATGATATTTTGTGTCCCAAATAGTCGATCTCTGTTCTGCAAAAAGAACATTTTTTAAGTTTCAAAGTCAGACCATGTTCCCTCAATATAGTGAGAACTCTCCGGACTCTCAACTCATGCTCATCTTCCGTTTGACCATGTATCAAAATGTCATCTTGAAAAAACTTAACTCCTGGCTCTGACACAAACAAATTGTGCATGACACGCTGAAACACCGCTGCTGCAGATACGAGACCAAACAGCATTATTTTAAATCTGTAGGTACCAAAGGGTGTGATGAAGGTTGTAAAGTCTCTCGAGTCTTCATGTAATTTGACCTGATGGTAAGCTGACGTCAAATCCAACTTGCTGAAAAACTTTGATCCGTGCAATAATGTGACCATCTCCGTTATATTTGGTAACGGAAACTGGTCGCTGACCACACATTTATTCAGATTCCTCAGATCCACACATAATCTGATTTCTCCTGTCTGTTTGCTAGCCACTACGATCGGAGAAACCCATTCAGAGGCTTCAACCGGCTCAATAATTTCCTCATTACACAACCTCTTTATTTCTTGCTCAACATCATTTTTCATTGAGATAGGAATCTGTCTTACTTTGGCCACCATGGGTACTGATCCTCTTTTTACTCTAATCCGATGAACATAAAGTTTTAAACAACCAAGTTTGTCACTGAATACTTCACCGTATTCTTTTATAAATTCAGGGAGGTCGGAATCATTTGCTGTAACTGGACAGACGTTCTGAAGGCTCTTACCTAAATCATCTTTCAACATGACTGAAGTAGACGAATTTGGATCCAAAATAACTTTTAAGTCTCTTTGATGTGGCCAGCTCAAAACACTATCTCCTTTGACAGGAACATAGATCTTTCCAACAATGGTGTTAGTTTTGAATGTTATCTCTGACTCAAAGTACCCTCTTAAGTCAATACTCATTCCGCCATAGGCACCAGGAACAACATCAGGTTCTTTTAACTATACTTTATGACTAAATTGTTCATCAAAAACGTCACTTGACAACAGGGTTAACCAGGCTCCTGAGTCATATAACACTTCACTGGACACACCCAGAATTGTAATGATATCCTTTGGATAATTTTTTTTCTGAGTGGAAGTAGAACCTGACAGGATGCAATCTTCCACCATCTTGACCGACAATTGGCTTTTAGAAGACCTACAACATTTGGCGAAGTGTCCCTTTCTGTTGCATATCCTACAAATCATGTTGATGGCTGGACATTTCTTATAAGATGCATAATGACCTATATTGCCACTCCAGTAACATTTCATGTCCTTGTATTTAGACCACTGCTTTTGTTGAGTTTTGTCTTCACTTTTCTCACAATCTCCTTCCTTTTTAGGATTCTCTTTTTTCATTGTAATTTTATTGACCAATAGATTTCTCCCCTTTTCTAATTCCTCCACACAAGCCAAAGTGTGTTCCACTCTTTTAGCCAAAGCAACAACTTCAAGCAGAGGTGGATCATCTTTGCTCCATAGTTCTTCTCTCACCTTATCTCTTGAGCACCTTAACATGAACTGGTCTCTGATACGCTCCTCAATGGTCACTCCAAACTTGCACGTGGAAGATAGTTTTCATAACGCCGTTACATATTCCTCAATCGTTTCACCTGTTTTTTGCTCTCTCATCCCGAAATGGTATCTTTCTAAAATTGTACTGACTTTTGGAAGGAAATGCAGAACTTATTTCTTTAAACATAATTCAAATTCATTTAAATCAGTTCCCTCATCACCTGTATCAGGAAGAGTTTAAAAAATGTCCTGACCCTCACATCCCAAACAATGCATAAGGAGGGCTGTCTTCCTTTCGTTTGATAAATTTGTTCCACATACTCTTGAGTAATAAAGGAATGTTTTCTTCCATTTGGACCACTTAATAGGCGGTTCTCCTGGCACGTAAGAAAAAAAAGTGGTGGTGAAATATTCTGCATTTTTGATTAAATTTTGAAATATGTGTACATAAAATAAAAATTATTTATATTAAAAAAAAAGAAAATCTTTAACTTTTTTAATTTTTTTATAGTTTTGTAGTCTTTATGTAAATGCTAAGTTTTTGGTTCGTTTTCAAAGGATGTTTGCCCTTGTTACTATTATGGGTCCTTTACACTGTGCTCCTGTGACTTCAACATTAAAGCTCAGGTCTGAAGAATGTTTTATGTATTTATCTATTATTGCCAGTTTTTCCACACGTTTTATGGAAAATGCACTGATGCGATAGTTAAAGTTAGTCTTGCAGAGCACGTTGGTTAAAAATTAGATCCAGCCACTCGGACGCACGACCGCGTTGTTAGGATATTTGGAGACAGAGTTAGGAGTGAAAATCAATAAAAGCAGAGCTGCCAGGAAATGATTGTTTACTTAACACGCGTTACTTTCTGAGAATTCAAAGCGCGTGTTTGTTTAGACGTCTAAACAAAATAGAAATAAACTCTACAGCACGTGTCAATTTCAAAGCGCGAGTTAGAAAAGATTTTAGACGAGGTAACACGTGCATTTCAACAAAAGAATGCACGGCAGACGGCACACGTTTAGAGCGCTGAATTTAAAAGTACATGGAGCAGTTTAACATTGAAGTAGAGGATTTTAAGAAGACATAAAATAAGTTAATTTTCTTACACGGGGCCACAGGAATACGATGAAATGGTTGTCAGGAGAGGTTCACCATCGTGGTAGCCTTCAGTTTTCAATCCAATAAATGAAAAACGAGGAAGCCATATGAAGTAGATGCGCCAAAGTGAAAACAGGAATCTACTTTCATCCTGGTGTTAAGGTACTTCAATCCAGGTCACCTTCGTCGCCAAATGTAATAAAGATGAAGTCCAATTACTTGAAAGTAGGTTCTTTATTGGAAGTACCTTTTCCACAGTACAGCAAGACAGCTTCTCTCCAACAGCTCTTCTCCACTCTCAGAATTCTCTTCCCCAACACTCTAATGTGACATCATGTGAGACATCAGAACTCTTGCACAGAATTACCCTCAGTGCTCAACCTACCACACCCTTTAACACGCACTCTAGGAATTTTGTCAATCATGCCCGATCGACCTTATAAAACAGACAAGTTACAACAAAAACCCAAGTATCTCATATACTTGTATCAATACTCTGGAGTCTTAGACCACGCAGGGTCCGTACATTAACAGCCACAATTTTTTAGCACAAAGCACCACACACATTTGAAGTTCGATGACTTCCCTCAATGCACCCTTTGGAGTACGCAAACTCCCTAACAAACTACATTGGAGTACCCCAACTCCCTAATTTTCACAAACAATCCAATTCACCTGCGATTTGTTTAACCAGTGCAAGTGCAAATCTCATCCAATCACACTAGGAACGATGAGAACATCTTCAAACATGCATTGGTAAAATCAAATTCCATACAAACAAGCATTGGTAAAACCAAATTTCAAATTTTCAAACAAGCACTGGTAAAACCAAATCTCCAAATGTTTCCAAATTACACGTAATCGATCTCCCACTGTGGCATAGCCAAACCTCTCCTTATTGAGAAATAACCTACCAAAATTCTGTGGGCGCGTCCTACCTTATATTGGTTTTGGTATTTATTTTATAATGAGACACATAAGGGTAACCAACCATCTACCCTCATGAGGTCGAATTAACCTTTGGACTCAGATAGGTATGAGTGTTTGGCTCTGAACAAAACTAAGTCAACAATTGTGAGAAAACAGGGCTGATTGCAGAGGCCCCATAACTTTTTGCCCCATTTTACCCCGGTCGAAGGATTTTCATCTCGAAAAAACGACTAAGTCCGAAGGTAAAAATCACCACCGAGGAAACCGACTTCGCGTATCCGGACAAGGGCTCCAGGAGGTCGGATTCAACTGGCAGGTTCGTCCCGGTGAAGAAAAACGTCAAAATAAAGACTAAGTCAGAAGGTAACTTTTTAACCGAGGCCTCCCGCGACCTGTAGCCGAGCAGGGCTCCATCGCGGTCGGCCTGAAAGTTTGACTTTGCCCCGGTCCTGGTGCAACCAGATGACCCGATTGGCACTTTTTGTTTCTAAGCGCTAGAAAAATAATAATACTTTAAAAATTCATATCTCAGGTTCCCCTGAACCGATTTTAATTGTTTTTGTGTCATTTTAAAGATAAAAATATAAACTATTTTTATAAATTGGTTTTGGATTTTTAAACTGTTTCCTGTGTTTTATTTAATTACTGTTTTGTGATATTTGAATGCTTTACACTTTGTCTCCTAAGTTAAGCCTTGACGCTCGATGCCAAGCTACCAAGGGTAGAGCTGGGATTAATTTACAGAGACCTAACTGTACCTATGTGGAGGTTAGTGGCTTGTTGCTAGGTGTAGGTACCTACCTGCCCTACCAATAACCCATTTTCCAACATAATTGGAAGCAGCGACGGGATCCTGTACTTGTGTTCAATATCACGTTACAGTTAAATTGTCCTAGTGCAAAAATTGTTTTTAATTTTTAATTTGGATTAATTTCAATTATTGAATTTTTGTAATTTTTCTAAATTCTTGTTTCCAATTTTTGCAAAAAGTTTTTGTTGACACAAAACTAGGGAACCATGGAGCTTGATCTGGCTAGCCTACCCACACTGACAGTAGTCCAGCTTAGGGGGTTGTGTATTGAAAGAGGGTTGCCTGCAACCACTGATCTCAGGAAGCAAATCCTGATCACATCCCTGACAGCATGGGCTGAGGCCCAAGAGGTAGAGTCAGAAGAAGCTCCAGAGGAGGGAGAAAGAAGGGAGGATGCTAGCTCTAACCATTCAGGGGAGGGAAGGCAACTGAGCCTAAGTGAGGATGAGGAAGAACGGTCCTCAGTAAATACAGTCACTAGGGGCAGATCCAAAGCTAGTGGTGGGAAGGGGGTCCTTTCAGGAGGAGAGAACCCATCCATCAGAGAAAGAGAACTGGAGGCCCAGCTAGCATACATAGCTTTGGAAGCAGAGAAGCTGGCCCTAGAAAAGAAAAAGTGGGCATACAAAGAGAAAAGAGATGGAAGCAGCAATAAAGAAGCTGAGGTGTCCATGGGTGGGGGAGTTTGCCCCAGATTACCCAAGGGGGTAGTTCCTGCTTATGTAGAGGGGGATGACATAGATAAGTGGCTGGGGGCCTTTGAGAGGGCACTCCAAATGAGAAGGGTTAGGCCTCAATACTGGGGTTCCCTTTTGTGGGAGTTGGTCCCCAACTCAGGGAGGGATAGGCTTCTGACCTTAAGGGGGGAGGAGGCAGATTCATACCCTAGTATGAAGAGGTGCTTAGCCAAGAAGTTTGGTCTGACCCCAGAGCAATATAGAATGAAGTTCAGGGACACCCAGAAGGTCAGTACCCAGTCTTGGGTTGACTTTGTGGACATTTCACTAAAGGCACTAGAGGGCTGGATTATTGGTAACAAAGTAGATACTTATGAGGGGTTATACAATCTGATCATGAGAGAGCACATCTTGACCAATTGTATCCAAGAAAGGTTACGCCAGCATCTAGTGGACTCTAAGCAGACCAACCCTAGAGAGCTAGGGGAGGCAGCTGATGAGTGGTTGAGAACCAGGGTGGTTGTCAAGTCCCAGGGGGGAGACTCCAAGAAGGGGGGGACAGGTCCCCAAAAACCTAAGGAGGGAGGTGGTAAGCCCACCACAGAGACTCCCTCTGTACCCCAGAACCCTAAGAAGGAGGAGAGTAAATCCCACTCCCACTCTGACAAGCAGAGACAGGGAGACCCAGGGTTAAAAAAACTCTTGGACAGTAGGGCTTGCTTTGACTGTCAGCAGACAGGTCACTTCAGAGGAGATGCAGCCTGTCCAAGGAAGGTGGTTAGCACTGGGCTGTCCAGTGTAGCCATAGAGGAGGATTCCTCAGATGATGAAGTCCTCCTAGCATTGTGCTGGGAGACAGGACCAGATGGTAAGCTGGTGATCCCTGAGGGTGGGAGTAGGCACTTCCACCACATTCAAGTGAATGGGATCCCTACCACTGGCCTGAGGGACACCTGTGCCAGTCACACTATAGTGAGTGACCGGTTAGTGATGCCAGACATGTATGTCCCAGGAAAGACAAAGAAAGTCAGGATAGCCACAGGGGAGGTCACCTCCAAACCTGTAGCCATAGTGCCCCTAGAGAGGGAGGGTATCCTTGACTGGATTAGGGTGGTAGTCAGTGCTGACCTTCCCCTAGATTGTATCCTGGGCAATGACCTCCCAGAGGTGAGTCTGGTCACAGATGGGGTGGTCGCCCAGTGCGCCCCCCCAACCCAAAGTCCTGGGGAGTCAGTCCCTACAGTTAGGAGACAGGGGTCCCCAAGAAAAGGAAAGAAGAAAAGGAAGGGTAGGCCACTCTTAAAGAGAGTTCCAGGGAGCCAAGGGCCTTCTGCCCCATTAAGGGGGGAGCCCAGAGTTGGCACTGGTGAGGCCTCACCTGACCCCAAGGAAGTCCTGAGTAGTCAGGCAGCTGTCCAGATGCAAGGTGTTGCCCCTGCACTGACAGAAGGGAGAGTGGAAGGAGGGTGTCTGCCACAGGAAGTGGTAGCCCCCCACTCTAGACAGCAAGAGGGGTGCCAGGACCCCAAAGATGCCCCTAAAGCAGCTCAGCCACCTGTCAGTGGAGAGCTTAGGGTGTGGTTCTGGGTACTGACAGCTGTCAGTAGCCTCTGCTGGGTGCTAGCCTTCCTGGCAGCACTGTACTTGGCCTGGGAGGCAGACCCCAGGGCCAATAGCAAAGTAGGCCCCCTGACCCTGTTGGTCATGGTGGGGTTGCTCAAGTGTTGGGTGACCTCTTTGGGTAAGCTAGGTGTTGCCCTAGCAAAGTTAGGAGTAGGGGAGGTGGGCACCTCACTACCCAAGTTGGCAGAGAGAAAGGAGGAAGACCCCCCTAGAGGGAAGTTTCAGTTTGAGTTGGGTCCTTTTACTGTTGGGATGGCTTCACTACCCATAGGGAGTGACCCTGACAGGAGGGTATAAGGCAGAGTAGGCCCTGCAAAGGGACAGCCAGTTTTCTTCACTGTCTTCCTCGCATAACAAGCAAGGAAGACTCTCCCAGGGTTGGGCTGAGTCTCCTGGGCGTGTGGGCTGGGGGGGGGTTGTGTGAGAAAACAGGGCTGATTGCAGAGGCCCCATAACTTTTTGCCCCCATTTTCCTCTTTTTGCTGGTGTTTTCCTGACTTTGATGGTGCCCTGGGTACTGCTAACCAGTCCCAGGGCCTGTGCTCTGTGTAAAATGGATATGCAAATTAGGCTAATTATAATTGGCTAAGTTAACCTACCTATAAGTCCCTAGTATATGGTAGGGCATGTAGGTTTAGGGACCACAGCATAGGTGGTGCACACCTAGGTGCACTGCTGAGGTGCCCAGTGTCATTTTAAAGGCAGGCCTGCTTTGCTGGCTGCTTTTAAATTAAAGTTATATGCAAATTCGACTTTGGAATTAAAGGTACTTCCAAAGTCTTAAACTACCTTATTTTTACATATAAGTCACCCCTAAGGTGTGCCCTATGTGCCCCTAGGGCTGGGTGCCATGTAACTATAAGCAGGGACTTTATAAAAATAGATTTATAAGCCCTGGTGAGGTAAAAACAGCCAAATTCGTTTTTCCCTCATTGAAGTAAATGGCCTTCATAGGCTAGAATGGGCAGACTTTATTTTAAATTTTAAAGTCTCCTTAAATGTTACATACCAAGAATTTGGTATCACATTAATTGTTGTAATAAATCCCACAACTTCCAGTTGTTGGATTTAATATAACTTGTTCAGGTAAAAAGTTTAGACTTTACCTAAAAAGTTGCCAATTTCAGCTCTGCATTGTTTTTGCTGCTGTGCTCTGATTGGCCAGCCTGCAGCAGCTTCTGCCAGGCTGCCTTGATGAGGTGTGAAGTGGCCTGACTTCACACAAAGGAATGTGCTTGGGGGAGAGAATCTCCCCTCAGCAGATGGTGAGGCAGGAAGGGGGAGGGCGGCCAAACTGGTCTTCAAAGGCAGAGAAGGACATTTGGAGCTCCCAGCAACACCCCCACATCCTGCAACCCCAGACAATTAGGTGCCCCCTTGATTAGATTAGGAGAGGGCAGGAGAGGGGTGTGTTTATGATTTTTAGCCACACCAGTGGGTGGGCTCAGCCAGATGTAACCTCCAAAAATCAGATTCATCCATGTTGGATTTTTAGAGACTGTTGCCTTCTGGGATGGATTTTTGCCACACTTCCCAGGAAGTGGTCATCACAGGGGGACGACCCTGTACCTGATTGGAGGATCAGGACCCCCCTGCTTTTCACCCAGGAGCAAGGATAAAACTGGCAGACCTGACCCCACACCTCAGATCCCCTCCAGAAATCAACAAGAAAGGAACTAAAGAAGAAGAAGGACTGCCCTGCTGGACCCCTGGCCTGCACCTGGAACCTGCACTCAGAAGGACTGCACCAGCTGCACACTTGGGCTTCACCACAAGAAGGACTTTGCCTGGCTTCAACTGGTTCAAGGAGGGACTCCCTGTTTGCTACAGGTGAAAAATTGCTAAACCAGAGTCCCCTGCACCAACTCCTGAAGAAAGCGACCAGCTGACCACTGTCCAGTGGCCAAAAAGGAGTTTGCGCCAGGTGCATTCTGGGAGTTGAAGTCCGCACCCCCCAAGGACCATCACAGAACTTCTGGACCCTTGGGGTGAGCTGTGGACCCCAAAAGAACCTTAAAAGAACATCTGGGTGAAGCCCCAGAAGTTTGGAAAAGATTTGAGAATTTTTGGAAAAAACATCCAAAAAAGAGACTAAGTCCGAAGGTAAAAAGTTGACCGGGACCTCCCAGCCATCGTATCCGAGAAGGGCTCCATGGACGTCGGATCAAGATCCAGGTTTACCCCGGTCGAAGGATTTTCATCTCGAAAAAAGGACTAAGTCCGAAGGTAAAAATCACCACCGAGGAAACCGACTTCACGTATCCGGACAAGGGCTCCAGGAGGTCGGATTCAACTGGCAGGTTCGTCCCGGTGAAGAAAAACTTCAAAATAAAGACTAAGTCAGAAGGTAACTTTTTAACCGAGGCCTCCCGCGACCTGTAGCCGAGCAGGGCTCCATCGCGGTCGGCCTGAAAGTTTGGCTTTGCCCCGGTCCTGGTGCAACCAGATGACCCGATTGGCGCTTTTTGTTTCTAAGCGCTAGAAAAATAATAATACTTTAAAAATTCCTATCTCTGGTTCCCCTGAACCGATTTTAATCGTTTTTGTGTCATTTTAAAGATAAAAATATAAACTATTTTTATAAATTGGTTTTGGATTTTTAAACTGTTTCCTGTGTTTTATTTAATTACTGTTTTGTGATATTTGAATGCTTTACACTTTGTCTCCTAAGTTAAGCCTTGACGCTCGATGCCAAGCTACCAAGGGTAGAGCTGGGATTAATTTACTGAGACCTAACTGTACCTATGTGGAGGTTAGTGGCTTGTTGCTAGGTGTAGGTACCTACCTGCCCTACCAATAACCCATTTTCCAACAACAATAAACAAAACCTAACAATACAATCATTAATCAAACATTAGAGTCAGTAATTTAAACACACTATGACCTATTTGGCCATGAATCACCACACCAGTTTAGTAATGTTCAAACATGTATTGCCCTTTAGATTAACAATGCTAAGATCACATAAACCAAGCGCAATACCAAATTATAAAGATACATGAATAACACAGGTTGACCAAACCTGCTAAAGAATCTCAGCTTTGACAGAATATGAATCATTAGGCACTCAAGAATGACTATACAGAATAACAGCAATATCAGATGCACAGTTGAGATTAAATACATTGAGTTAACACAGATGTATTATTCACAATCAGTTATTTTGTGCAGCCAATTTCAGAATGTGACATTCTAACTATTACCCTAATTAGATAAAGCATGTTGGACTTCATGCAAAAAGAAAAAGAAGACAAAATCTAATTTGAAAAACATCTATCTATAACACTAGCAAAAATAGCGGTTGGGTTTCTAGAGGAGAAAAACATGCAAACCAGCAATTAAGACAAATGCACAAACTATGTTATACCTCTCCTTAATGGGTTCAGCAGGCAGCAGACTTCTTTACTGGAACATCTTCTGGTCATCTTCAGTGGACAGTGACATCTATGGGAACAGTTCAGTAATATTTGGCCTTAATGCATCTGAACTGTCAGTGGCACATAGCACATTATGGTGGTCATTACAACCCTGGCGGACGGTGTTAAAGCGGCGGTAAGACCGCCAACAGTCCGGCAGTAAAATAATTGGAATTACGACCGTGGCGGTAACCGCCAACAAAGACAGCCACTTTAACACTCCGACTGCCACGGCAGTACAGACAAACAGCTTGGTGGTCACCGCCAACAGACAGGCGGAAGACAAAGTACCACCCACAGTATCACAACCTACCAATCCGCCACCTTTTCCAGGGCGGATTCACCGCAGACAAAAACACGGCGGAAACAGGATCTCGAAGGGAAAACGCTCACCTCTACACACCCCACAAGGAATCCGGACGCCATGGAACCAGAGCTGCACATCCTGCCAGCCCTTATCTTCTTGCTCCTCTACAAGGAGCATGAACGCCGGCGGCGAAGACAACGGTGAGTACTGCACCTACGACACAGGGGAGGGAGGAGGGAAAAAACAGGGACACACACACGCAACACCCCCACCCCCACCCTCACCCACGACAACACACACACAAATACAGCATGATACATTACAGTTACACCCCCCAACCCCCCCGGAAGAATACAAAGGCAAAAGGAAATGAGTGTAACCATTGTAATATATTAAAATCAAGTACGCAAAAATATATATATACACCATAAACAAAATATACACCAAGCTTAGTAGTCCAGGTAGTGCTCCAATGAAGTCCGTGGAACACTGGGCCCACACGGTATGTGCGAGGCCCACACAAGATCCCCGACCATGACGGAGAGAACATTGCAGGGGCATCAGAGAGCAAGAAAACAGGCACCTCAGGGGGAGGGAAAGGGGGGTTACCTCAGCCGTTGAGTGCACGACGCCAAATGCACGAGAGGGCCACATGCCCACTGTACCATCCTGGGGAGTGCAAAGCCACAGTCTCTCAAGTCTATACAGTGAGTGGGTTGCCCACTGTTCCATCCTGGGGAGTGCAAAGCCACAGTCTCTCAAGTCTATACAGTGGGTGGGTTGCCCACTGTTCAATCCTGGGGAGTGCAAAGCCACAGTCTCTCAAGTGGATAACAGTCTCCACTGGTTCTGGAGGGGCATGGTGCCCAGAGTGCTTCATCCTGCTAAGGACAGAGGTAGTGGATGACAGTCTCCACTGGTTCTGGAGGGGGCATGGTGCCCAGAGTGCTTCATCCTGCTAAGGACAGAGGTAGTGGATGACAGTCTCCACTGGTTCTGGAGGGGGCATGGTGCCCAGAGTGCTTCATCCTGCTAAGGACAGAGGTAGTGGATGACAGTCTCCACTGGTTCTGGAGGGGGCTCTGTGCCCAGAGTGCTTCATCCTGCTAAGGACAGAGGTAGTGGATGGCAGTCTCCACTGGTTCCGGAGGGGGCTCTGTGCCCAGACTGCTTCATCCTGCTCGTAACGGACTCAGTAGCATCAGTGCCCTTGCCGCTCATGGGCCAGCGATGCTTGTAGCGGCGGTGCCCTGTTCAGCGGTGCTTGAGGCGGCGGTGCCCTGTTCAGCGGTGCTTGAGGCGGCGGTGCCCTGTTCAGCGGTGCTTGTAGCGGCGGTGCCCTGTTCAGCGGTGCTTGTAGCGGCGGTGCCCTGTTCAGCGGTGCTTGAGGCGGCGATGCCCTGTTCAGTGGTGCTTGAGGTGGCGGTGCCCGGTTCAGCGGTGCTTGAGGCGGCGGTGCCCTGTTCAGCGGTGCTTGTAGAGGCGGTGCCCTGTTCAGCAGTGCTTGAGGTGGCGGGCTCCTTTGCAGTGACTCAGCTGCTGGCGCTCCTCTCTAGCCCAGTGGGGCTTGTGCTGGCAGTCCACTCTAGCCCAGCGGGGCTTGTGCTGGCGGTCCTCTCTAGCCCAGCGGGGCTTGTGCTGGCGGTCCTCTCTAGCCCAGCGGGGCTTGTGCTGGCGGTGGCCTCCTGGGCAGCGCGGATGATGGCGGTGGCCTCCTGGGCAGCGGGGATGATGGCGGTGGCCTCTTGGGCAGCAGGGCAGGTGCTGGCGGTGGCCTCCTGGGCAGCGGGGATGATGGCGGTGGCCTCCTGGGCAGCAGGGCAGGTGCTGGTGGTGGCCTCTTGGGCAGCAGGGCAGGTGCTGGCGGTGGCCTCTTGGGCAGCAGGGCAGGTGCTGGTGGTGGCCTCCTAGGCAGCGGGGATGATGGCGGTCTTCTCCACTGTGCTGCTCTTCCCAGACTTGCCGGGTTTCTTGTGGCCCTTCCCCACCTTGGAAGGTGTCGCAGCTGACTCCACATTCCCACCGGGACCCCTGGGAGCGGCTTTGGTGGCTGGAGTCTTCCCCCTCTCCCGCCGTGCACTGGCCAACTTTTGATGCTTGACAGGTGGGGGACTGTCCGTGCTGTGGCTCCGTGCCACACTGGCTGCCCTGGTGGCCGGTGCACTCCAGATTCCTGTCAGAGTCACCAGATCCTCGGGGTCTGTGCACGTTCCCAACACGTCCACCACTGAACAGCTCCAAGATTCTGATCACAGAGACTGAGAGAGTTCAAGAGGGGAAGAGGGGATTAGGAAGGGAACGGCTGGGAAGGAGACCTGTAGTAAAAAAAAAAAGGTTAGAACACACAATATGAAAATTATATCTCCTGAAATCAATACTAAACTATGATTCTAAGCCTAGTCACTCTGAAAACATGAACAATCTAGGAGTTAAGTTTAAAATAACTAAGTTTCAAGATGGCCGGATCCCTGTAGGGGAATCAAGATGAATTAAATGAAAACTTTCTTACTCAAGTACTTTCTTTTACATGAGAATCAGAAAAAACATTCTGACTAAATTTTAAACCAGTCATATAAACCCTGTTTTGAGAAGGTATACTAGGACCATACAATATTGCATCTAGAAACTATGGCCTTCTGTGTACTCTTAAAATGTTTCAACACAAATTGTGAATATTGCATATATATATATATATATATATATATATATATATATATATATATATATATGTATAGTAAACACCATTAAAAGGATTGCGCACCATGAATAACACAATATGGATTCAGGAAACAAATCACATAACTTGTCAACTCAAATATTACATAATAAATATCTTAGAATAGTGGCATACAATAAACAACATGAATTAAACTCGAAACTCGAGGAGAGAATCGTGCGTCTTGCCAATTCGAGTGTTACCATGTAAAATACCAAAAAATGGTAACATGCAATGAATATCAAAGTCAAATCCTCATTAATCAAAATGCACGTCTTGCCGATTTGTAAAACACAATATAAATGTCAAGGATTAACAGCTCACAATAAATAACAAGATCAAAGTACAATGAAACACATCGCGCTTCTTTTGACGATTCTTAAGCCACCATGTAAATGTCAAGAATGGTAGCGCGCAAAGAACAACAAAGTTAAATGCTCATAAAACGAGTTGCGCGTCTTGCCAACTCGTAAAACATCATGTAAATGTCAAGAAATATCAGCACGCAATGGACAACAATGTCCAAACACCATAAAACGAATTGCGCGTCTTGCCGATTCTTAAGCCAACACGTAATTGTCAAGAAATGGCAGCGCGTAATGAATAACGAAGTCAAACCTTTATGAAATACATCGCGCATCCTGCCTATTTGCAAACCACCATATAAATGTCAAAAAATGACAGCGCACAAGTAATCTGTTCTTCATTTAAGAATTAAAACCAAGAATATGAAAATTCTCAATAACGGTGTTGGGAAATGTCCAACCACCGTCTTACCGCCTGGAACAATGATCACCAATGAAGAATGAGGGCAGAAGACTGGAAGATCCAAATAGGCCGCCGGGACAGGAGCTCAGGAAGAAGCTGCTGCTCTGCACCGGGACCTCTGAATAGTGAGCACTGGGAGTTGGGCTGACTCTCTTTTATAGAGTCTTGGCCCAGCCCAGAACCACACCCAGGCATGTTGCAGGGAAAGTCTCTGGAAGGGCCTGGAAAGGGGCCACACCCTAACACACTCTGAAAACCTGCAGCAATACATTGCAAAGGAACAGTATTTGTAAACATATTAAAAATAAGTTGTCAGGATTGAACTCTGCAATGCAAAAGGTTAAACCACAACATATCAGCACAATGCATAAATTACGTTGTTTTGAGAGTGCTGGGTTTTTGCATTTTTGTCACCAACAGAGTACGTACTGCTCTGGTGTTGACAGTACTCCCCTCTCCCAGACGCGCTCTAGGGCCTGGTTTGCTTGGATTAAGACGATGAAAGCGTCTCACGAGTACTGGAGCATGAACATCAGATGCGGAAACCCATGAGTTACTTTCAGGACCATAACCTTTCCATGAGATGAAGTACTATAGATTACGCCCTCTCAGTTTAGAATCCAACACTTTCTTGACTTCGTATTCTTCTTCCCCTTGTACTAGAACAAGAGCTGGATGAGGGTGGACCTTTTGGACTGCCTTTTTCAAGAGGGAAGTGTGGAACACTGGATGAATCCGTAAGGTTCTGGGCAATTGTAGTTTATAGGTCACCGGATTGATTTGCTGAAGGACAGTATAAGGACCTATGAATTTGGGGTTAAACATGTGCTTCTTCTTGAAGTCTATGTGTTTTGTGGAAAGCCACACTTTGTCACCTGGTTGATATTGAGGTCCCTCACAATGTTTCTTGTCATAATGCCTTTTATATTTTTGTTTGGCTTTTTCTAAATGCTGTTGAATCAGTTTCTGGGTTTGATGTAAATGCTGAATGGTTTCTGACACAGCTGGAGTAAGAGAACTTTCTTGAGGAATTGTGATGGGCAAGGTGTCATGATGATAGCCAAATAAACCAAAAAAGGGTGTAACGCCAATAGAAGTGTGGAATGAGTTATTGTAAGCTAACTCAGCTAACCAGAGCATAGATGTCCAAGAATGAAGTGCCTTTTCAGGGTAGGCACGTAGGTATTGTTTTAAAGTCTGATTTAGTCTCTCCGTTTGACCATCTGTTTGAGGATGGTGACTAGTAGATAGCGTAGATGTCACTTGGAGTGTTTCACACCATGTCTTCCAGAAATTGGAGGAAAATTGTGACCCCCGATCGGAGAGGATAACCTTTGGCAGTCCATGATAACGAACCACTCTGTTCAGTAAAATAGTTGCCAATTCACTAGAAGTGGGAATTTTTTTACAGGCAATGAAATGTCCATATTTCGTGAGACTATCTACTACCACCAGAATTACTGAATGCTGTTGAACCACTGGCAGACCGGTGATAAAGTCTAAAGAAATGTGCTCCCATGGACGACTTGGGGTTGGATCAGTTCAAGAGTTTTAGGAGTACCTGGGTGACCTGCCATAGGTATAACATGCAACCAATGAAACACTATCTTGCGAAGTTTGGTAGTGAGTATGAACAAACGAGCATCATGAAAGGGTAAACCTTGCTTGATTGACCTTTTGGGATCAGCTTGGGCCCATGTTTGCCATTTTTCAACACTGAAAGAATTGCGAATTTCTTCAAAGAAATCTTCAGTTTTTATGATACATAGAACCTTGTCAGGAGCAATGATAGCTCTGGAGGCTTGAAATGCAGGCAATGTGGTAGACTCTTGACGGGACAAGGAGTCAGCCTTGCGATTATCTTTACCAGGCCGGAAGTTTACTACAAAATCAAATTTGGCAAAACAAAGCATCCAGCGTAATTGCCGAGGGGTCAAAAGTCTGGCGGAACTCATGAATTGAAGATTACGATGATCAGTATATACTGTAACAGTGTATTTGGCACCCAACAAATGATGTCTCCATTCTTTAAAGGCGTCACGAATCGCCAGAAGCTCTTTTTCAGCAACGACATAGTTCTGTTCGGCTTCGTTCAACTTCCGAGACATATAAGCTACAGGATGAAGTTGACCAGTGTCTTTATTTCGTTGTTATAAGACGGCTCCTATTGCTACATCTGAAGCATCAGCTTTCACTATGAAAGGTTGATTCGCATCAGGATGAGTTAAGACTGGGGCAGTGGAGAAAGCTTTCTTCAAAGTCGAGAAGGCTTGCTCAGCTTCTGGGGACCATACAAACTTTTCTTTCTTTCTTAGTAGCTTAGTGAGTGGAGCCACTGTCTGGGAGAAATTATTTATGAACCTCCGGTAAAAATTTGCAAACCCCAGGAAACATTGTACATCACGAACAGTCTTTGGGGTGGGCCAATCAGATACGGCTTTTACTTTCTTTTCTGCCATCACCATACCTTGAGGGGTAAGAATAACCCCTAAAAACTCAACTATGGGAACATGAAACTCACACTTGGTTAGTTTGCAATATAAATTGTGTTTTCGAAGGGCTGCAAGAATTTTCTTGACATGTTGGACATGTTCATTTTCATTGTCTGAGTAGATCAAAATGTCATCGATGTAGACTATGGCAAATATGTTGAGGTACTCTCTAAGAACGTCATTCAAGAAAAATTGAAATGCTACTGGAGCATTACACAGACCAAAAGGCATGACGGTGTATTCAAAAAGGCCATATCTTGTCTTGAACGCTGTTTTTCATTCGTCACCCTCTCTCATTCTGACCAAATGAGAAGCACCTCCAAGGTCAAGCTTCGTGTAGATTTTTGCTCTCTTTACTTGTTCCAATAAGACCGGAATTAGGGGTAAAGGATATTTATTCTTGATGGTGACTTTGTTTAAACCCCTATAGTCAATGCAAGTTCGAAGTTCTCCATTAGCTTTTGGAACAAAAAACAAAGGCGAAGCTGCAGGAGACTTAGAGGGGCGAATGAAGCCATTCTCCAAAAATTTATCTAGGTATTTTCGTAAATGTTGATTTTCATGTTCTGACAGGGCATATACACGACAGTTGGGAAGTATCGCACCTGGGGCTAGATCAATTTGACAGTCATAAGATCTATGAGGAGGTAGAGTCTCTGCTCCTTTCTCATCAAATACATCTTTGTAAGATGAATACTGTTTGGGCAGCTGAATTTCTTTCTCCGCTGCAGTAGCTATGTAAGAGTTGCAAACTATTGGTACTTGAATCTTTTGGAGACATTGTTCGTTACATAGCGCAGATGAGAACGCGATTTTTCGTTCTGCCCAATTGATCTCCGGATTGTGATGAGTTAACCATGGCAAGCCGAGGATAATCCCATATTGGGGAGCATGGATCACGTCTAGGATGATTTTCTCTTCATGTTTCTTTCTTTGAATCTTATCTTCACAAATCTTCGACAAGGGGATAGTCTGAAGAGTTACCGGACATCCAGTCAAGAGTTTTCCATCGACTGCCTGGGTGATTTCTGGGGTCTTCTTTTCAATACATGGGATCCCATGTAAAAAGTAAAACATAAAAAATAAATTAAAAAAAAGTAAAAAAAGGGGGGGGGGAGGGGGGGGAACGAACCAATTGGACATCAACAAAATCCCCAGTAGCCCCAGAATCGAGTAGAGCTTTTTTTAAATAGATCTTTTACTTGACCTGAACTCTTATTTCCAGTTTAAGATGTCTAGCTTGTGAAGGGTCCACGGTGACACCCAAGAGCAACCCTTCTCTGCATCTCGGGTGTTTTAGTTTTCCAACTCGACTGGTGCATTGGCTGCGACCTTCTGAACTGGACCTTGCTTGTTCTTTAGTTTGATTGGACAATCTTTGGCAAAATGACCTTTTCGCCCACAGTAAAGACATTGTCCATTTTTTCTGCATAGGTCCTTTTCATCTTTGGTCAAAGGTCTTCTGATGGTTCCAATTTCCATCGGTTCCGGCGTTCTTTCTTTCGGATTTCTTGAGTCTCTGTTATTATGAACGCGCCATGAATATTTTTCAATCTTTTTGCGCGTTCCTTTACGTTCTGCTAAACGATGATCAAGTCTCAAGACAAGATTTATTAATTCTTGACAGTCTGTAGGTTGTGGATCGATTTGCGCTAAGATATCTTTTAATTCCTCTTTGAGTCCCTTGTAAAACAAGACCGCTTGTTTTTCTTCAGGCCAGGATGTCTCGGCAACCAACCGGTTAAAGTTGGCTAAATACGACACTAGGTCTTGATTTCCTTGGCGTAAATCTAATAATTCACGATCTGCTGACTGTGTTACAGTTCTACGATCAAAAACTCTCTCAAATTCACAACCAAAATTTCTCCAGTTATACAACAAGGGACTATTTTTACGCACAAGAGGAATTGCCCAAGTAGCTGCATCCCCAGTCAGATATGATAACAAGAAAGCTACTTTGGACTGGGCATCGGGAAAAGTATTTGGTCTGCAGGTGAAGTGTAGTTCCACTTGAACCAGGAAAGATAATGCTTTCAAAGGGTCAGCTGAGAAACATTCTGGGGGGGGCTAAAGGAATTGCAGAAGGAACATTTAGGGAAATCGGATTACTTCCAGAAGCCTGAGAAGAAGTACCTGGCCAAGACACACCTGTGGGACTTTGTTCCTTCTTCTCTACCTTATCTTGCAACTGACTCACTCTCTCTGCTAAGCTAGTTGTCAATTCTTTGGATGATACCACCTCTGCTTGGAGCTGGGTGATAGCCTTGACTAACTCGTCTAGCGTGGCCATGCTGAGAACATACACAAGCCAGGAGGATAATAATTTGTGGGCTCACTATTCTGTCAGAGTCACCAGATCCTCGGGGTCTGTGCACGTTCCCAACACGTCCACCACTGAACAGCTCCAAGACTCTGATAGATAAATCACAGAGACTGAGAGAGTTCAAGAGGGGAAGAGGGGATTAGGAAGGGAACGGCTGGGAAGGAGACCTGTAGTAAAAAAAAAGGTTAGAACACACAATATGAAAATTATATCTCCTGAAATCAATACTAAACTATGATTCTAAGCCTAGTCACTCTGAAAACATGAACAATCTAAGAGTTAAGTTTAAAATAACTAAGTTTCAAGATGGCCGGATCCCTGTAGGGGAATCAAGATGAATTAAATGAAAACTTTCTTATTCAAGTACTTTCTTTTACATGAGAATCAGAAAAAACATTCTGACTAAATTTTAAACCAGTCATATAAACCCTGTTTTGAGAAGGTATACTAGGACCATACAATATTGCATCTAGAAACTATGGCCTTCTGTGTACTCTTAAAATGTTTCAACACAAATTTTAAACCAGTCATATAAACCCTGTTTTGAGAAGGTATACTAGGACCATACAATATTGCATCTAGAAACTATGGCCTTCTGTGTACTCTTAAAATGTTTCAACACAAATTGGGAATATTGCAGATATATATATATATATATATATATAGTAAACACCATTAAAAGGACTGCGCACCATGAATAACACAATATGGATTCAGGAAACAAATCACATAACTTGTCAACTCAAATATTACATAATAAATATCTTAGAATAGTGGCATACAATAAACAACATGAATTAAACTCGAAACTCGAGGAGAGAATCGTGCGTCTTGCCAATTCGAGTGTTACCATGTAAAATACCAAGAAATGGTAACATGCAATGAATATCAAAGTCAAATCCTCATTAATCGAAATGCGCGTCTTGCCGATTCGTAAAACACGATATAAATGTCAAGGATTAACAGCTCACAATAAATAACAAGATCAAAGTACAATGAAATACATCGCGCTTCTTTTGCCGATTCTTAAGCCACCATGTAAATGTCAAGAAACGGTAGTGCGCAAAGAACAACAAAGTTAAATGCTCATAAAACGAGTTGCGCGTCTTGCCAACTCGTAAAACATCATGTAAATGTCAAGAAATATCAGCGCGCAATGGACAACAATTTTCCAAACACCATAAAACGAATCGCGCGTCTTGCTGATTCTTAAGCCACCACGTAATTGTCAAGAAATGGCAGCGCGTAATGAATAACGAAGTCAAACCTTTATGATATACATCGCGCGTCCTGCCTATTTGCAAATCACCATATAAATGTCAAAATATGACAGCGCGCAAGTAATCTGTTCTTCATTTAAGAATTAAAACCAAGAATATGAAAATTTTCAATAACGGTGTTGGGAAATATCCAACCACCGTCTTACCGACTGGAACAATGATCACCAATGAAGGATGAGGGCAGAAGACTGGAAGATCCAAATAGGCCGCCGGGACAGGAGCTCAGGAAGAAGCTGCTGCTCTGCACCGGGACCTCTGAATAGTGAGCACTGGGAGTTGGGCTGACTCTCTTTTATAGAGTCTTGGCCCAGCCCAGAACCACGCCCAGGCATGTTGCAGGTAAAGTCTCTGGAAGGCCCTGGAAAGGGGCCACACCCTAACACACTCTAAAAACCTGCAGCAATACATTGCAAAGGGACAGTATTTGTAAACATATTAAAAATAAGTTGTCAGGGTTGAACTCTGCAATGCAAAAGGTTAAACCACAACATATCAGCACAATGCATAAATTATGTTGTTTTGAGAGTGCTGGGTTTTTGCATTTTTGTCGCCAATAGAGCGCGTACTGCTCTGGTGTTGACAATTCCGGTGACTACAGGCACCACTGGTCCAGGAGATGTTGTGGCTGAGGTGCTAGGTTGGGACCTGGAGATTCGGGCCCTAGGAGACGGACGGGGTGGGGAGGTGTGGGAAAGAGGTCAAGGTTGGACAGGAAAAGTTTTTTGGAGACACTGGGACGGGTAGCTGGAGGGGGTTTGGGATTGGAGGAAGAGGTTGTGGTTGTAGGAGGTGTTCGTTTGGTGACATTGGGTGAAGGTGCATGCGCTGGAGGCTGTCGTGAGGTGGATGGCTGTTGGGTGGGTGTGTGCCTGCGTTTGTGTATCTTGGGAGGTGGCGTCACAGACACACTGGGAGAGGACACAGGGGACGTGTGAATGGTAGTGGGGGTGGTGACTGCAAATGAGCGGGGTGTGGTGGTGTGTGTGCTGGTGATGGCAGTAGTGGCTGTAGATGTAGTGCATGCAGGTGTGGGTGTAGACGAGACTGGGAGGGAGGAGGGAGATGAGGAGGAGGGAGAGGAGGAGGAGGGGGACACAGTGGAGGCAGTGGATGTTGGTGTGTCTACATGTGTGTGATGTTTGCGTGAGTGCCTGTGGGATGTGTGGTGCTAATGTTTGCCTGAGCTTCCCTTGTGTGTTGATGTGTGTGCATGCTGGTCTGAAGGTGTGCTTGGGATAGGCTGGGGTACAGGGGACTGGGTCTGGGTGGAGGAAGTTGGAGGGGCGAGGCTAGAAACGGGGACAATGGCTGCCATCAGTGCTGAGGCCAGAGTCTGAAGAGCTCGCTGAAGGGCCGCTTGACCAGAATAAATGCCCTCCAGGAATTCATTTGTTTGTTGCAACTGCCTTTCTACACCCTGGATGGCATTCAAAATGGTAGACTTCCCAACAGTGAGGGACCTGAGGAGGTCAATGGCCTCCTCACTGAGGGCAGCAGGGGTGACTGGGGCAGGGCCTGAGGTGCCTGGGGTGAAGGTGACGCCCACCCTCCTGGGTGAGCGGGCACGGGGCAAAGGCTGAGGGGCTGATGGGAGGGCGGTGCTGGTACGGGGGTGGCGGGGGGATGCGGGGGGCACAGATGTTGTCACCACCACAAGTGAGCTCCCATCAGAGGACGAGTCCGTGTCGCTGGTGTCAGCTCCTGTCCCCGCCGTGGAGCTCCCCTCGCCCTCCGTCCCACTGGTGAACTTCGAGTCCGTAGTGTCGCCCTCCAGGGCCATGTGGGATGCAGCTCCCTCGTGCTCCGGTGCCACTGCTCCTCCGCCTGATGATGCTAATGCACACAAGAACAGGGAGACCACAAAAAGGGGGGGACGACAGAAGAAAGACATGTTGAGTGCATGCATTACCGCTACCGTTGGCGGACACGACAGACACAGAAGCCCCCTGCACTACGCCGCGCTCTTGGCCTCCACTGTTCAATCCCTGGGAAATGGCCTACAAGGCTATGGATGACATCTGCACACATGGATGACACAGGGACATGACTAGGTGTACTTGGCACTCTACAGAGGTGGGGTGCCACATGGCCTGCCTTAAGGAGGGACCTTGCCTACTAAACTCGCCCTGGCCTAGGTAAACCCACAGCCCACCTCCCCCATCCAGACACCTCCACTGCGCGCAAAATCAGCAGGATGAGTGTGTACTCACCCCCTTGTGGCTGCTGTGATGCCCTCAAGCGCCCATCCAACTTCGGGTACGCCACCACCAGGATCCTGAACATCAGGGGGGTCATGGTGCGACGGACACCCCTCCCACTTTGGGAGGCCATCCGCAGCTGAGCCTCCACTGTCTTCTTGCTCCAGCGGCGAATGTCCTCCCATCTTTTCCGGCAGTGGGTGCTCCGTCTGTGGTAGACCCCCAGGGTCCGGAGGTCCTTGGCGATGGCATGCCAAATATCTTTTTTCTGGTGGGCGCTGACCTACATGAATTGTACAGGGGGAAGAGAAACTTTATTACCAACTGCACAGTCACAGTCATTGGCCCCCATCCCTACCCTTGCAATGTGGCTCATGCATTCATCGTCGTTTCATACACGCCTCAATCTCCCCCCCCCCATCTTTCATACACCCCACTCCACTCAGGCATAGCCCATACAGCATGCTCCCAGTGTACTTACCTGTTTGTCTGGAGGACCGTAGAGTAGCGTGTACTGGGGGAGGACCCCATCCACTAGTTTCTCCAACTCCTCCGATGTGAAGGCAGGGGCCCTTTTCCCCAGACACTCGAGCCATTGTCTCTTCCAGACCGAGGTCACAGCAGCACTTGCAGTGTAGGTCCTCTGCTGTCGAAGATCAGGTATCGAGTGATTGAATAGATAGAAAATGGCGGTCACGTCCGCGGCAGTGCGTACCGTCACCGCCAGCGTACATCGTCATTGGCTCCTGGGACCCATAGGGTCCAATGCTAACCAATGCAGCATTGCGCCGCGGTCTTCGACCGCCTACCGCGACGGTGTACAACACCAGCACAGTTACCTCACATCCCATTGTCCCACTTTAGAGGTCAGGCAGCCGACATTTCAGGGGCCCACATGGCTTAATTTTTAACTGCGTCACACATACTTAGGCCTAGACTCAACACACATACAGGCCACTTTTCGGATTAGGATCCGTGTTCCGTGTAAGCTGTGGGTACGTACCTCTGAGTTGGTTGACTCTGTGGTCGCTTTTGTCCTTCATAGGCACTGTCCGCTGGGACATGTGAGGAGATGGCGGCATCCTCCGGTGTACAGACCGCTGGTGGACCTGTCGACAATGGAGGAAAGACATGTGATCATCACCTACAGGCTTGACCGTGCCACAATCCATGAACTGTGTACCCAGCTGGAGCCAGACCTGATGTCAGCTATCCGCCATCCCACAGGAATCCCCCCTCAAGTGCAGGTGCTCTCAGTGCCCCATTTCCTTGCAAGTGGGTGATTTCAAACAACAGTGGCCATAGCATCAGGGATGTCCCAGCCTATGTTTTCCAACGTGTTGTCCAGAGTGTTGTCTGCCCTGCTGAAACACATGCAGAGCTACATCGTTTTCCCTCAGGTGGAGGATTTGCCTACAGTGAAAGGTGATTTCTATGCTCTGGGACATATCCCCAACATCATAGGTGCTAT
Organism: Pleurodeles waltl; assembly: GCF_031143425.1. NCBI lineage: Eukaryota > Metazoa > Chordata > Amphibia > Caudata > Salamandridae > Pleurodeles > Pleurodeles waltl. The sequence continues at coordinate 169,074,532 of NC_090448.1, read as the reverse complement.
TGATGGGACACATGTGGCTTTGGTCCCCCCCCCAGGAGTGAACAGGTGTACAGAAACCGGAAGAGTTATCATTCCATGAATGTGCAGATGGTGTGTTTGGCAGACCAGTACATATCCCATGTGAATGCCAAGTTCCCTGGCTCAGTGCATGACACCTACATCCTGCGGAATAGCAGCATCCCTTATGTGATGGGGCCACTCCAGAGGCACAGTGTGTGGCTAATAGGTGAGCACCTGGAAGCAAGACAGTGGGAATGGTTGTCTGGGTCTGGGGATATCCCTACAGGTTAGTGCGTGTCTAACAGTTGTCCCTCACCATTTGCATGTGACTCTGGTTACCCCAACCTGTCATGGCTACTGACCCCAGTGAGGAATCCCAGGACAAGGGCAGAGGAACGCTACAATGAGGCCCCTGGGCGAACTCGGCGGATTATCGAACGGACCTTCGGCCTCCTGAAGGCCAGGTTCAGGTGCCTCCATATGACAGGTGGATCCCTATTCTACTCACCAAAGAAGGTGTGCCATATCATCGTGGCCTGCTGTATGCTTCACAACTTAGCTTTGCAACGACAGGTGCCTTTTCTGCAGGAGAATGGTCCAGATGGCGGTGTTGTTGCAGCTGTGGAGCCTGTGGACAGTGAAGACGAGGAAGCAGAAGAAGAGGACATGGACAACAGGAACTCTGTGATCCTGCAATATTTCCAGTGAGACACAGGCAAGGGTACAGACCTGCCTACTATATGTACTTTAACACTACTACCTCTCTACTGTCTGTTGTTTTCACCCAGTGTATGGTCACTGAGTTGTCACTTTCCCTTACGATTTCACAGTGACATCTGCTTTGTTTCCTCATGGACTACAGCTGTGTGACATAGGTATGTTGACATTACAATTGTAAGAGCATTTTGTCACTGTAATTGCTAATACACTATTTCGAAATCACAGACTGACTCCAGATTGTTTTGTGCTTCAAAGGTGTTTATTTAAGTGCTAAATATTGGAGGGGGTTGTAAACTGGTCAGGGGTGATGGTGGAGGAATGTCCATGGCAGAGGCCAGTCTATTAGTCTCACAGGTGCATTGCCCAAATGGGCATAGGAAGTGGAGCTGGGGCAGTTTGAGGATGGACAGGGTGACAAAGTGGGACAGATAGATGACATTCAGGGTGGTCTCATTTCTTGGCGGGGTCTTGGCATCGTTCTCTGTCTTTGTCCTGGATCTCAGGGACCGTTTGCAGGGTGGTTCTCCCTCTGCAGGGGGTGGGGTGCTGGTGTGGTGGTCCTGTGGCGGGGCGTCCTGTCCACTAGCGCTGGCGGAGGTGGTGGGCAGTTCATCGTCCAGGCTAGTGTCAGGGGCCCCTGGTTGTGCCACAGTGTCCCTCCTGGTGTTGAGTACTTCCTTCAGCACCTCTACGATGGTGCCCAGGGTGGAATTGATGGTTCTGAGTTCCTCCCTGAATCCCAAATACTGTTCGTCCTGCAGGGTCTCCTGAAACTTGGCCAGTACCATTGCCATCGTCTCCTGGGAGTGGTGGTAGGCTCCCATGATGGAGGAGAGGGCCTCGTGGAGAGTGGGTTCCCTAGGCCTGTCCTCCCCCTGTCGCACAGCAGCCCTCCCAGTTCCCCTGTGTTCCTGGGCCTCCGCCCCCTGGACCGTGTGCCCACTACCACTGCCCCCAGGTCCCTGTTGTTGTTGGGGTGGTGGGTTAGCCTGGGTTCCCTGTAGTGGTGGACACACTGCTGCTTGACGTGTCCTGGGGACAGAGGTATGGGCCCGCTGGGTGGGTGCTGTGCTGGTGTTTCCAGAGGGTGGAAGCTCTGTAGTGGCCTGTGACTGTGTGATGGGAACCGACTGTCCTGATGTCCCCGATGGGCCGGGCTGGTCATCTAGATCCAGTTGGACAGAGCTACTGTCATCACTGTGGGCCTCTTCTGTTGGTGGTGTGGACATGTGTGGACCCTCCTGTCCTGTGACGTTGGGTAGGGGTCCTGCAGGGGTATAAAAGGATGTTTATTACATCTGTGTGTGGCATGGTGTGCAATGGGTGGGTGACCGTGTACCCCAGTGCTTGCATTCCTGTGTGGGACCTCGTGTGATGATGGTTTAGGGGGGTGTATGGGTATGTGCAGTGGGCATGCTTTGGTGATGGGTGTCCATGCTTTGGTGTTGCATGTAGGGCTTGGTGTTGGGATGGGTGGTTTGTGAAATGGGGACATTTTTTGAGGAGTTGGTGTGATGGGGGTAAGGGTGAGGGTGGGGGTATGTGATGGCATGCAGGTAGGGTGGGGGATGTAATAGTTAAGATTTGACTTACCAGAGTCCATTCCTCCATCTAATCCTGCGAGGCCCTCAGGATGCAGAATCGGCAAGACCTGCTCCTCCCATGTTGTTAGTTGTGGGGGAGGAGGTGGGGTCTGCCGCCAGTCCGCTGAACCGCAAGGTGGTGTCTTGAAACCACAGAACGCACCTTCCCCCATAGGTCGTTCCACCTCTTCCTGATGTCATCCTGATTTCTTGGGTGCTGTCCCACTGCGTTGACCCTGTCCACTATTCTTCGCCATAGCTCCATCTTCCTAGCTATGGAGGTGTGCTGCACCTGTGCTCCGAATAGCTGTGGCTCTACCCGGACGATTTCCTCCACCATGACCCTGAGCTCCTCCTCCGACAACCTGGGGTGTCTTTGCCGTGCCATGGGGTGGTGTGGGTAATGTGTGGGGTGGTGTGTGTGGTGATAAGTGTTCTGATATGTAGTGGTGTGTTGTGTGAGGTGCGTGGAAGTTATGTGGGTGATGGTCTGGTGTGCCTGTGGATGCTTGGTAGTAGTTTGTAGTGTCTCTCTCCGGTCTTCTTTCTGTATTTTTGTCGTAGGGGTTTGTGGGTGATGTGGGTGTGTGTTTTATATTGTATTGGGTGTGTGGGAGTGGTGTGTGTGTATGTGTATCAGGTGTCCAATGTGGCTGTGTTTTGTATATGTGTGTGTATTTTGAGCGCGGCGGTGTGTACCGCCAATGGAATACCGCGGTTGAAAGACCGCCGCGTGGATTTGTGTGTCGTGATAGTGTGGGCGTATTTCTGTTGCCGTGACGGTGGAGGATTTGTTTTTCGCCAGTTTATCACTGACCTTTGGTGTGGCGGACTTGTGTGGGTGTCTGAATTTTGGCAGATTCCGTGCTGTGGGTCATAATAGCTGTGGTGGATTTCCGCGGCGGCGGCGGTGTGTTGGCGGTCTTCTGCACGGCGGTAAGCAGCTTTTACCGCCAATGTTGTAATGAGGGCCTATGTCACTAGCAGAAATAAAAGCACATCTGAACACAGCCAGAAACAGGGAATAACTGCACTCTAAACATCAGGGAATAATTCTGCCTACGACTGATCACATCAAAGGACAAAGCTAAATCTCCTGAAAGTCTGACCTTACATCACAATATTAAAGTACCAAAAAGTAACTAGATAGTCTGCCATTGGTTAGACTATAGCGTGGTTTTAGACAGAACCAATTAATACTAAAGCATATATGTCCATGTTGCACTTCTTGTGCTCTTTTCTCCCTAATTGGTTCAGCTCCTTTCACTGCCATCATCAGTTTCCGTTGCAGAAGTAAAATGTTTCAAACTACATACATCCTCTGAAAGCCATTGTTTTCTGTGGAACACTATCTGGCAATAACTAAACAAATGTTTCAATATTAATACATTACCCTACACGTCAACAGGATGCTTCAGGAAGGACAGAACTATGGTAGTGACTTTCCATCCACATCAGCAATTTCTAAACATCACATTATTTCATCTGAATTAGTTTAACATAGTCCTGTTTAAAAATGCAGTAAAATGTGCAGTGTACAACACTTCATAAAACTCAAACTAATAATTTTCTGTGTCAATTATTCATTTTCATTTTAGCCTTGCACTTTTAAACGCACGTTTTTCTTTCAGTTAATCAGGCAATTCTATTGGTAATTTTCACACTCTAACATTTGTACACTGTCGGGTCTGGGAGTTTTATTACAAGAAAAATCCTCTAGGGCTGTGACTATTTCATGGAGCTCTACAATAAGCAAGTGTTGGCAGTGGAACGAAAGGATTTTGACAAAAGATAACCACTTTTGGCAGTCATTCCGTAGAGGTTAGAGAAATGCTTGCCCCACTGCTCTGCTGGAATGAGGGAGCTTGTGCTTGTCAGGTGGCTGTACTCTGCCCTGATAGTGTTAACACAGCAGCTGGGTCAACGGATTCTGTGATATTCACTTCACTCCTGCTCCTCCGTACTAAGCCTCTGTGCTCAGTTGTAAAGCACAGCACAGAAGCATGAATGCCTATATCAGAATTATGGCACAGTGGTTGTACACTGTTCCACTTTGCTTATGCATCTTGCTTGCCATGAAGACTAAAGCAGCAGTTGCCGCCCGCTGCCTCAGGATTTATTGGCACCCATAAGCGATGTGCAGGAAGGATCAGAGGCCTGCTCAATTCAGGTCATTGGAAATTAACCTGCAGCATCTATAGAACTAATTTCCATGAAAGAGTCAAACAGCCCGTCCAGGGAATTTTTAATGACTTAGGGCCATATGTACGAACACTTTTTCCCATAGACACAGAATGGGTAAAAACCTTTGCTACATCTGGCCCTTAGACCCTTATTATGTCATTGGTGGTAAATCCCATTTAACGCCATGCCGACTGCCGTCAACATAAGCTGGCGGATAACTGCCAACCATATTATGACACACACATACCAATCTGTCACTATACAGCCACACACACAAGTCTGCCAGCCCAAAGGTCAGTGATAAACTGGCGGTATCCAAACCCACACTGTTACACCAACAGAACAAGGTCCATCACATTATGACCCACGAATCACGGCGGCAGACATTCAGTGGCGGTAAACCATTGGCGGTACATACCGCCGTGCTCAAAATACACACACTCCAAAAAAACTATAACACAGTGGACAATTCAAACTACACACACCTGACACCAATACACACACCACACCTACACACCCACACCACTATAAAACACACATCCACACTACCCACATCCATTTATGTCTAGAAATAATTGCCACAAGAGAGAGATATAGCAAGAGCACCCACAAAACCAGAGCCACATAAATCCATCACCTATACACCATCCACATAGCTTACATCACTCACACCAACACATCACCCCACACCCTCAAGCACACCCCTCACACTACACCCATGGCACCACAACTACCCCCAGGTTCTCAGAGGAGGAGCTAAGGGTCATGGTGGAGCAAATCATCCGCATAGAGCCACAGCTATTTGGATCACAGGTGCAGCAGACATCCAGTGCTAGGAAGATGGAGCTATGGCAGAGAATCGTGGACAGGGTCAACGCTGTGGCACAGCACCCCAGAACAATGGATGACATCAGGAAGAGGTGGAACGACGTACGGGGGAAGGTGCATTCCGTGGCAGCAAGACACCAACTAGCTGTACAGAGGACTGGCGGTAGACCCCCGCCTCCCTCCCCTACAACTAACAACAGAACTGGACTCTGGTAAGTCAAATCTCTATTACTATCACCCCCCCTACCTGCATGCCATCACAAACCCCCACCCTTACCCTCACTCCCATCACTTCACCACCTCCCACATACCCCACTATCACAACCCACCGATCCCAATACCAAGCCCTGCATGCAACACAAATGCATGGACACCCCTCACAGACCTGCATGGACACCTATAACCACTGCAGGCACACTGGAGAGAATCACCTAGCCCACCAAATAGCAACTAAATCAAAGGCAAATCTGCCAGGGCAACAGCAACCATAGAGGGCAACACACCCATGCACAATATGTCACACGCAGAAACAATAACACTGCATTCACATCCCCACAGATACCCCAGCCAATGTCGGAGAAGAGGTGCAAGCAACATCCAGTCCCCCCCAGAAGAGGCCCACAGTGATGACAGCAGCTCTGGTAGCTTGGATTTGGATGGCCAACCTGGCCCATTAGGGACCTCTGGACAGTTGGTTACCCAGGCACAGTCACACATCACCACAGAGCCACCCCCCTCAGGAAACACCACCACAGCACCCACCCACGGGGCCCATACCTCTGTCCCCAGGACACGTCAATCAGCAGTCTGTCCACCACTACAGGGACCTCAGGCCACTCCACAAACCCAGGATGACCAGGGACATGGCGTCAGTGGCAGTGGGCACACAGTTCAGGTGACAGAGACACAGGACAACAGGGAAGCTGGGAGGACTGCTGTGCGACAGGGGGAGGACAGGCCCAGGGAACCGACTCTCCAGGAGGCACTCACTGTGATCCTTGGAGCATACCAACAATGCCAGGATACGCTGGGCCAGATACTGGACAAGTTGCAGGAGAACATGCGGCTGCAGGAGGGACAGTACCTGGGGATCAGGGAGGACTTGAAGGACATCAACACCACCCTTGTCTCCATTGCAGGGTTGCTGGCAGACATGGCCAACACTATGAGGGAGTCAGTGGCACACCACCGGGCCCCTGACACTAGTCAAACAGATGAACAGCCCTCCACCTCCTCTGCAACTAGTGGACAGGAGGCCCTGCCACAGGACCAACAGGCCACCAGCATCCCTCCCCTGTAGAAGGAGAACCACCCCGCGAACATTCCCTGTTATCCAGGCAGAAGCCAGAGACTTTTGCCAAGACCCCCGCCAGGAAATGAGACTCTCCTGATTGTCACCATTGTGTCCCACTCTGTCACCCTGTCTGCCTTGAACTGCCATTGCTCCCCTTTCTATGCCCCCTTGGACAATGCACCTGTGATACAAATAGACTGGAATATATCCTGGAATTTTCTCCATCATCAACGCAGCCCATTCCACTACCCCCTCTACTTCTTAGCGCTTAAATAAACACCCTTTGAAAAAATACAAGTATGGAGTATGTCAAATGATTTAAGTATGTATTTGTTTATCCAGGTTTAAACATTGCAATTCAACGGTACAGTAATATATACATAGGAAAGACCTGTAGTTGGCTGCAGTCAACACACCAGGAGCTAAAGTGGGGGCACAAATTATCTTCAAATAGAGATGCCGAAGGGTACAGTGAGTGGCCATAGTATTGGGAAAAACAGTCTGCCAGTGACAATATCAAACACAAAACTGTCAATTAAATGTGAAGCTACACTGTCTTACCTGTGTGTCATTGGAAGTATTGACGAATGATTGCACTTCTGTTGTCCTCATCCTCTGCCTCCTCATCTTCACTGTCCACAGGGTCCACTGCTGCCACACAGCCATCTCCAGCCTCCTCCTCCTGCAGAAAAGGCACCTGGAGACACAAGGCAATGTTGTGCAACATATGGCATGCCACGATGATCTGGCAGACCTTCTTGGGTGAGTAGCACAGGGATCCACCTGTTAGATGGAGGCAACAAAACCTGGCCTTCAGGAGGCCAAAGGTCCTCTCTATAATTCTTCTTGTTCACCCATGTGCCTCATTGTAACGTTCCTCTGCCCTTGTCCTGGGATTCCTCCACAGGGGTCAGTAGCCATGAGAGGTTGGGGTAACCAGAGTCACCTGCAAATATCGAGGGACAACTGTTAGCCACACACTAACACTTAGGGCCCACACCATACCCATACACCAACACATACTGGGTGGGAACCAGGGCTCACCTAATAGCCACACCCTGTGCCTCTGGACTTTGGCCATCACATTTGGGATGCTGCTATTCCTCAGGATAAAGGCATCATGCACAGACCCAGGATACTTTGCATTGACGTGGGAGATGTGATGGTACGCCAGGTATACCATCTGCACATTCATGGAGTGAAAGCTCTTTCGATTTTTGAACACCTGTTCATTTCGCCGGGGGACAAATGCAATAAGTGTTCCATCAATATCCCCAATAATGTTGAAGATATGTCCCATTGCATAGAAATCAGTTTTCACTGTGGCCAAATCCTGCACCTTGGGGAAAACGATGTAGCTGCACATGTGTTTAATCAGGGCAGACAACAATCTGGTCAGCACTATTGAAAACATTGGCTGAGACATTCCTGCTGCCAAACCCACTGTCACTTGGAAGGAGCTAGTTGCCAGGAAATGGAGCACTTATAGCACCTGCACAAGAGGGGGGATCCCAGTGGGGTGACGGGTAGCAGAGATTAGGTCAGGCTCCAATTGGGCACACAGCTCTGTGATTGTGGCCCTGTCAAGTCTATAGGTGAGGCTAATGTGCCTGTCCTCCATTGTTGCCAAGTCAACCAGAGGTCTGTACACGGGGGATGTCTCCATCTCCTATTCATCCGCAATGGTTGCAAACTATGGGGTAAAATAGTGAGCAGCAGGTCATTATCTCTTAATTTCAAACACTACAGTTCAATGCATGTTGTGATTGTAACAGTATTTTGTTGGAGGTGTCCAAATGGTGCATTTGTGTACTGTGACGCAGTTAGGATCCATGGCCTGCCACCCCCCTGAAATGGCATCCGCCTGTCCTGTATGGAGGGACAGGTGGAAATGAGGTAATTCTGCTGACGTTGTGCGCCGTTGCGGAAGGCGGTCGAAAACCACCGTGCAACTTCTCATTGGTTAACATTGGGCCCTGTGTGGTACAGTGGCCAATGGTGATGTACACCAGTGGTGATGGTATGCACGGCCGCGGACGTCACCACCATTTTCTATCTATTCACTCACTTGCAATCTGACTTCCCTGTCCCCCTGAGGTGCCTGGCTATTTTCGACCTGATGCCCCTGCAGTGTTCTCTCAGTGTTGTTGCAGGAGTGAGGTGGGGCCTTGGACTATGTGATGTGGCCCTGTGGCCCACGGACTTTGAGGACTGGGCAGTGTCCCTACATTTGCAAATATGTATATACTTGTTAATTTGGATGCACGTATTGCTACTATGTTTATCTTATTACACTCACTTTAATCAATTCATGTTGTCCTTGCATTATTCCTGAGGAGTACGGGGTGAATATGTAATGTTTGTGCATCTGCTTGTATGTATGGTGTTGGGGGTGGGGGTGTTGTGTGTTGCGCGTGTGTGTGTCACTCTCTTTTTCCTCCCCTGTGTTCTAGGTGGCAGTACTCACCGTGGTTGACTTTGCCGGCGTTGGTATTCGTAGTGGAGCAGAAGGTAGAAGATCATGGGGAACACATGGAACTCGGGCTCCATGGCGGCGTGGTTCTTCCGTAGGTGTCCAGAGGTGAGTAGTTTCCCTTCTGTGCAGTGTTACTGCCAGGCTTTTGATGTCATTGGTCCTGCCCCGGAAAAGGTGGCGGATTGGTGTCTCATAATACAGTGGGCGGAACATTGTCTTCTGCCTTGCTGTAGGCGGTTACCGCCGTGGTGCCTGTTGATTTCGCCTTGGCGGTCGGTGTGTTAAAGTGGCTGTCTGTCTGAGCGTTTTCCGCAGTGGTCATAATTTCATATTTATTACTGCCGGCCTGTTGGCGGTTTTACTGCCACTTTATCACCAACCGCCAGGGTTGTAATGAGGGCCTTAATGTCTACCACATTTATTTGGGATAGAAATTAACTCCTGCTCATCAGCGTTGATGCCCCCAGGAAGCATTGGTTATGAAAGTTTGCAAAGGTATATTTGTCCAGGATCTGAATTGCACCTTCCAGTTCACGAGTACTTGAATACTGTGGCACATCATGACTCATGAAAGTGGCAGGAGCTGTGGGTGAGCCTGTTGACTACCCTGTGCATGTGTCATGTGCAAGGATTCAGTGATGTGCAAAGATCTGGACCCTTGGGCATTCTAAAGTTCAAACTTTGGTTGAGCGAATGCATAATTTATTTTATGCAGAATGTTTTTCGGAATTCGTAGAGGTGCAAAATGCACTTTGACCCGTCTCTTCACAACATATTGATAAATCCCAAATATGAATCACACCCTAGTTTATCTTGTCTGGTATTGTTTATCTGGGTCATTGGGATAGTCTCCGCATTTTTTCTTCGCTCTAGTCACATGAAACCAAAGAATAACTTTCAGGTCTTGTTCCTTTCTTTTTCTGTCCAGCAGGTGCATTTTTTAGTTGATATCGAAGGACTCCCCTTATTTTTTTCTCTCTATACAGTTTTTAATTTCATTCAGCCCTTCTTTTAGGTTGCGCTGTGCTTGTTAAATCTATTGTATTAAATATACCCTAAAAGGGGCTTACATCCTGCCTTCCCTTTACCTTCCCTTCTTATTGGTCTGTGTGCTTGTCAATTTTCTTTTCCTCCTTTCTATTGGTTGTAGGTGTTCCTTTCCTTAGAGAATTGTGTGCTTTTCTCGTATCATTCTCATCTGCCTCTTGCTGCTTTGAGGGTGGAACTTCTTTAGTTTGATTGTTGTAGAGCATTTAGACCCTCATTACGAGTTTGGCGGTCTCATGACCGCCACTGTGGTGATGGCAGATGTACTGCAGGCGGGCCGGCGGAGAAGACCACCATATTATGAGCATGGTGGTGTTCCCAACAAAACCCAGCCATTACTCCGCCAGTACCGCCAGTGCAGCTGGAACGCCGCGGCCGGTGGCAGGCATCTTCAGGCCAGTGGAGACCATGTTTCTGCTGACCATATTACGAGGTTGCACACTGCCAGGATTTCAGGGGTCTGATGGAAATGAAAAGTATGAAAAGGAGACAGTCACCTTCAGGAGCACAGACACGTCCGCTGCCACCATGGAACCCGAACTTGAAATCTTCCCACTGCTCCTGCTGGCCATACTACAACAGAACCAGCGGCAGCGATGAAGACAACAACCGTAAGTACACCCACCTAGCACACTCTGGAGGGAAGGCCATTAGTACACAACCATACACAACACACAACCCCGGCAGGGCAAAACACGGCCACACACACACACGGAAACACACCCGTACCAACACACATACACATCTACATACACACACACAAACAATACACACCACGGCCAACATACATGTGCTATACACACACCACACCGCACACACATACACACACACACCACCACCACTGTCGAAAACATCTACAGACAACACCACCGATTCACACAACGACAACACCATCGTATACACACAAATGCATTGGTAGAGAGCCACACCGCACACCTCTACAGGCAAACACATACTGGCTGCAACACGTAACAACAGCACACAACAAATAAAAACATTAACACTGCCAAACAGCTTGTCTGAGCACACCCCACGTCCACCCAACACACAAAGTACATCACAGATGCATCACAACACACACACCACTACAACACAATGCCACACAACACCAACAAAACACATCAAAACAAGTCCATAGCACAACTCATGCTGCTACACAAACACATCACATACACAGAAGACACACATCCAATCTCACATGTGCAACACATACATATGAAAGAAAAGTCAGGACAAGTTTGTAACCTTCGACCCCAATGGTGAAGTGGAGCAGATATATTGAACTGAATAAATAGAGGTATATACAACTATATACAAAATGATCCTACTGGCCAGTCGAATAGTACTCTGTGCCCCTGGCACACTGGGCAATGTTGCACGGCCCAACTTGACTCCTGACTGCAAAGTGGCCTCCACATGGCAGGGGTATCAATGTGTCAAGCAGGCACCTTAGGGGTGATGGGAGGGTGGGTGAGGTGGGGGCTTGGGTTTGGGAGGTTGGTCCTTAAGTTTAGGCTTGGGAGGGCTGGACTTTGACTTAACCTTAGGGGAGGACCCTTGGTTTTGTCTTTTGGAGGGCCCTCCCTACCTTTGTGGGGGTCGACGTCTTAGGTGTGGGCAGTGCCAGGGGGACCATGGGAGGGCTGGGAGGTGGAAGGGCTGGGACTGGGGAGGGTAGCATGGCGCTTGGGGGAAACAGGGACTGGGTCAGTGGGAGGGAATAGGGCAAATTCATCTAAAAATCTTTTCTTGGGAACACAAGGGCTGTCATGGGAAAAATGTTTGGGAGTTGAGGGGACGAGTACTTGATAGGTGTGTATGCATATGTGCCGTGGGTGCTGGTGCGTGGGTGGATGCCATGTGTGCGCTGGGTGTCTGTTGGGTGGGTATGTGAGAGCATTTAGGTGTACTGGAAGGAGGGGTAGGAGATGGAGGGAGATTCCATGGTAGATGTGTGAGTATCTGTTGGGGTGATGTGTGCAGGTAAGGTGGATGTACTGCATGTGGGGGTGTTGGTAGTTGTGGTGGGTGCGCATGTGGTGTATGGGGTGGATGAATGGGTGTCTGCTATTGTGGTGATGGTGGGCATGAGGGGACTGATGGCTGGATCTGGGAGTTTTGATGTGGTGAAAGCAGGTTTGAGTACTGTAGTGTCTGTGAGGGAGGAGGTGGTGGGGGAGTCTGTTTAGGGAGTGGATGTTGTTGTGTCTGCATGTGTCTATTGTCTGTGTGCATGGCGGTGGTGGGATTTGTGGTGCCTGTGTTTCTCTTTGCGAACTGTGTCTGTTGAGGTGGATGAATGGTGGTCTGACTGTGTGCTTTGGAAGGTTGTGGGGAGAGGGGTGTGGGATTGGTCACAGGTAGCTGGAGGGGGTAGAGAAGATGAAGGGACACTGGTTGCCACCAACAAGGAGGCCAGAGCCTGAAAGGATATCTGCAGGCCAGTCAGGGAACCGGGAATGCCCTCCAGGTAGGCATTTGTCTGCTGCATCTGTGATGCCAGTCCATGGATGACATTCATGATTGTTGACTGTTCCACAGAGATGAGCCTCAGGAGGTCAATAGCCTCTTCATTGAGGGCAGCAGGGCTGACTGGGGCAGAGGTGCCTGCAGTGAAGGAGGCGCCCACCCTTCTGGGTGAGTGGGCACGGGCAAGTGGGTGGGAAGCTAAAGGGAGGGCAGTGCTGGTAAGGGGGTTGGTAGACAAGGATGATGCTGGACTGGTCCCAGATGGGTCCGCCACCATCAGGGAGCATCCATTGGAGGAGGAATTTGAAGAGGATGTTGTTCCCATCTCCCCATGGCACTCCCCTTGCCTTCTGTTCCACTGATCCCCTTAGCTCTGCTGGTCTCAGCCTCCTGGGTCCTGTGGGCTGCAGCTTCACCGGTGCCCCTTGTCCTTTGTCTGATGATGCTGATGCACACAAAGACAGAGGGAGGCAGGGTGGGAGAGAAAGAAAGGGTGCTACGGGTCAATACATACCCATCATTCGGACAAAGTAACAACCTCAAAATCTGCAGACATGTCAAGCCATTGCATGCCTTTGAACTGACATACACATCTGCCTGAAATCATAGGACAAACTGAAGCTATGCAGTGAAAACTTACTGATGTGGAAACAAATGGTACACTTTGACTACATAAAGGGTCCTACAATCCACAGTAGCACAGTACTTGCCACACTACCATGCTTATATACATAGACATACCCTATATACCTTGCCCATACGATTCCTGCATGGCAAGGTTGCATGCCATGGCATCCTTTCACAATGTGTACAGTTATATCTTAGCCCCCTGCAGCCATCTACACCTACAGTATAAGCCAGCTGATAGAGAGCACACCAATTTCCTCAGTCACAGTGCCAGGTTATTACTGATGGCAATACCCTGACACCTCAGGTATACTGTTGCTGATGGAAGGACCTGCTCACTCAAAAGATGTGTAATGTGTCCTGACAAATTCTAACATGGGATTAAGTCCCCTCATGAGTCACTGTCTGCATGGCATTGGCAGGCAACATTGACAAAAGTCCTGCCAGGGTGGCTCATACCCATAACCAGTGTGCAAGTACCAATAATCTAAACCACATCTTCCCACTAGTGGGCCATTCAAACCCATACATGCCTATCATTAGCCAGTTGTGAGTGTGTACTTACCCACTTTTGGCACTTGTGCTGCCCTCAAGCGCCTATCCACCTCAGGGGAGGCCGCCTCTAAAATGTGGGCCATTAGGGCAGTCAGGGTCTGACGAGCACCCCTCCCTCGTTTTGAGGACGTCCACAGCTGGGCCTCAGCGGTCTTCCGGGCCCAACATCTCAGGTCCTCCCACTGCTTTCCCGGACATGGACCTCCAGGGTCCGCACTTGCTTGGTGATGGCACGCCAAATCCCCTTCTTCTGATGGGCGCTGACCTGCATAGGTGACTCAGACAGAAGGAGACAGTCATGTATAGTGGCATCACAACAACCGCAGTGGACTCCACACTTCAGTCACATCTCATGACCACACAAATGTGCACCTATGCCACTAACGCACCAAGGGCCAGATGTAGGAAACTTTTGCTAGTCGCAAATGGCCAGAATCGCAATTGCGACTCCGCAAAATCAGAAATGGGATACAGAAATCCCATTTCCGACTCGCAAAATGCGGCGCGAGCCATTACCGACTCGCAAAAATAGCAACCCCATTTTGCGACCCGCTAATAGGAAGTCGCAATTTGTGAGTCGCAAACCATATGCAATAGCCACTTGCAAATTGCGACTGGTCGCAAAAAGCCCATTTTGCACTTCCAATTTACCACTAACTCAGAGCAGGTGGTAACCATTACCAAAGTATAAAAGGAGACCCAAAAGGCATCTGGGTTACTCAAGATGGCGGAGATATATGTGACAGGAATGAGGAGGAGAGCCCACGCCGCACAGCAGAGGAGGAGGAGGAGCCAGAGACAGGAGAAGATATACAGAACCAGGCAGACACTTTTCCAACAAACTGAGGAGGAGATTTATGATAAATATAGACTCAGCAGTGCAGCAATACTAGATTTAATAGAATTACTCAAACCACAGCTACAACGCCAGACTGAGCGCGGCTGCGCCATCCCTACGCATGTGCAAGTGCTTTGCTCACTGCACCTCTTGGCCTCGGGTAGCTATCAGGGGGTCATTGCAGTGGCAGGTGGGGTATCCCAGAGTTCCCTCTCACGGTTCTTCAGGGCATTCCTAGATGCCTTACTCACACACATGTCCAGGTACATATACCTACCCAGGAATGAGGCAGAAATCAACAGCACCAAGTTGGAATTCTACAGGATTTGCAACTTCCCCCATGTCATAGGTTGTGTAGACGGGACACATATACAAATATGCCCTCCTGCAAATCTGGAATATCTGTTCCGCAATAGGAAGTGTACCCACTCACTCAACATCCAGGTGGTATGTGACTCCCATAATGTTATCACTGACATGGTTGAATTTCCTGGGAGTACACATGACTCCTACATTTTCATACACAGTGGGATACACCAACGCCTAGAACGTGGGGAGTTTGGAGACGGATACCTCCTAGGTATAGCTGAATACACCTTGCAGACATACACACAGGTCAATGTGGAACCCATCTATGCCCTGTTAACATTGTGCATTTTGTGCCAAACAGGTGACAGTGCATATGCACTTCGACCATGGATACTTACCACGTACTTAACACCCAGCAATGAGACAGAGAGGCGATACAACAGTGCACATAAGAGGACCAGAAATATCATTGAACGGACCTTTGGACTGCTGAAAGCAAGATTCAGATGCCTCCACAGAAGTGGAGGTGCCCTCCAGTATACCCCAATAACAGCTTTCAAGATTGTTGTCGCATGCGCTATACTGCATACTGCAACATTGCCACCAGACGTGGGCTACCTCTCACCCCTGAAGACCCAGATTCGGAGGATGAAGAGCAAGAGCTACCACATCGCTATCATGGGGATAGAAGCATCGCAAATCAAGGCAGACTGAGACGGGAACACATTGCAAACCAATACTTTGGAAGGTACGTGCTAACTGTTACCACACTCACTAATGTCACACACAAAAAGTCCAGGTGTTAAGTGGATCTAACAAGTGATTTAATTTGTGCAACCAAAAAAACTATATACATTGTGAACAGTTCAGGGGCTGTAACAGTCCTCCTGGCATCAGGACACATTAACCTCATGTGCCCCAACCCCAGGACAGTGTGGAGCTCAGATCCTACGCCGGCCTCGGCCAGCATGGCTGGTACCAGGGGTGTCAGCAGTGCCCTGCCTTGCGCTTCCACTGCGCAACACCCTGGTGTCACTGGCAGAGACACTGCTGATGGTGGAGCCCTCCTCGGTGTCTTGCGGCGTGTTGGCCGCGCCCCTGGCCACCTGCCGTGCCTCCATTATGTCAACAGCGTGGCTGAGACGGCCCAGTCCACGTGCCACATCACTGGCAAAGTGGCCCATGTCAACTTGGAGGCTGACTGTGCGCCTAGAAAGGCCAGTAGTGTTCACAGCCAGCCTGACTATGGAGGCAGACATGCGGTCCAGCCGGTTAAGTAGCTGCCTGTCACGACGCCTTGCACCCTCTGTCTGAGTTAGGAGTCCAGCCACAAGTTCTCGCATGGAGAGTGCAAGGTCGCCCATATGTGTGTTCATTTGTTGCAACTCCGTGTGCACAAGCTGCATGCTACTGCCTTGGTTTCACTCCATGCGCCGCAATGCCCCTGTAATTCCCCTAATCTCCTGTGTTTGCAGGCGCTGACCCCGTAGGAGTGCGGCCTCAGCACGCGACATGGAGGCGTCCCCTGACTCTGCCTGCTGCTGTGATGGTACATGTACACGTCGCCTGCGACGCAGTGGAGGCTCCGTGTCTTCTATGGTGACACTGTGGCTGGTACCAGGTGCTGGATCAGACACCAGTATGGCAACAGGTGTATCATGAGGGGACTGAGTGTTGGTGGTGCAGGTCTCAGTGGTGGCTGGTCCTGAGTCATCTGTTGGCTGCTGGCTGACCATTGGCCCCTGGATGCTTTGGCTGGTGGGGGTGTCTTGTGGGAGAGCTGTGGGACATAGGGAACACACTGTCAGTATCTACTATCTGTTATCAACTTCCTAAGAAACTGTTGCCTATCAACTGCCTACTTGACTACATTGCCCATAATGCACCATTCTGGTGGTTGCAACTCCGAAATGGAGCTATTTTGGTTGTGCATGCTACTGTGTACAAGGTGGGTGGGGGTATGGGATTATTGAGGGTACATGCATGTCTCATGGTACTCACCGGTTGATGGTCCTGGCTCTGATGTATCCAGCTCTCCCATCCCGCACACTGCCTCAGGCTCAAGGGTCTCCTCTACTCTTTCCTCCAGGGGTGTGGGTGGTGGTATTGTGGACGGTCCCCCTCCAGTGCCCCTCATCTTCCGGAGCCGCTCTGCCACCCTCTCCTTGGTCCGGGAGCGCAGGTCATACCACCTTTTTTTGAGTTCTTCAATGCTCCGGTGGCTGACACCCAGGGAGTTCACTTTGTCTTGGATGTCCATCCATATTTTTCTCTTTTCCACCTCTGGCACGGTGAGGGCTGCCCTCCCAAATAGTTGGTCATGGTGCTGGCAGCACTCCTCTGTCAGCACATCCAGCTCTTTCTCTGCAAATTTGAGTTTGCGCTTCCTTGGTGTCTCAGCCATGGTAGCTGCTGTTCCCTCTGTTTGCAGTTCTGCTGTTAAAATGGGTGTGGTCCTCCCTCCTCCCAGGTGTATTTGTAAACTTCCTGGCTGTGATGTCATCATCATGAGCCAGGAAGTGTTTTCCAGAGTGTTCTGCAGCACCTGCATTCAATTTGCGGCACAGTCGCAATTTGCGACACCCACTCGCAAATTGCGTGTTCGTTTTTAGCGTGGTCGCAAAAAGCGACCTCGCAAACAGCGGACTCGCCATCTGCGGTGCGACTTCATTTGCGAGTCGCAAATTGAAGTCGCGTTTTCTTCTTGGATACCATTTAGCGAGTCGGAACGTCTCGCAATTTCCGACTCGCTAAATTTTTCCTACCTACATCTGGCCCCAAATCCTTTGCCATCTGCATGCATCCACTTGGTGTGTGTCGTCACAACGTCTTTCACACTGACACACATCACAAGCAGACAGGACAGGAACATTTGACTCACCTGCTGCTCTGGTGCCCCATACAACTGTCCATACAGGGCTAGGACCTTGTCTACTAGCTTTCCAGCTCCTAGCTTTCTAGCTCCTCTTGGGTGAAGGCAGGGGCCATATCTTCTGCAGGATGTGGCATATTGGCTTCCAGAGTCAGAACGCAGCAGCACACGCAGTGGAGGACTTGGTTGCACGATTGTCAGGAGTCAAGTGAGCTAGCCAACAGAAAATGTTGGTCACATCTGCCACGTATATGACCGTTACTGCCAGCGGAGCTCATCATTGGACCCAGTCTCCCATAGGCAACAACAGTAGCCAATGAGGAGTTGCATGGTGGTTGAGACTGCCTACCGCCATGATGACAAACACCTGTGGAATTAGGTCACTTCCATCTGTCCTGTGTTGGCAGGGCAGGCGGCTGCCATTTTACATGTATGTTGTGTATTGTAGGTGAATGATAAGTGCTTCATGGATGATATTAGTGAGATGTGCACAGATGACCTATGTGTACACACGTCAACATAGTACACACATTTGATATTCATGCATAGTGTTGTTGGATGTACAGATAACTATTACACAACATGTGCAGTAACTTGCTGCCTCATAGACAGGGTAATCATATCTATATGTTCAAATAAAACATACAACTCAATACCTCTGGTAATAGGGTGTAATAACATGGAAATGTCAAATGTATTGTGTATGGAAAACCGTCTGTCTGGGCCTGGAACTCTCATCAATGATGGCATACAGGGTCACTCAACATGGCTATGTGAATTCAGTTTGCTTCAGCGTAATGTACACACTACTCTTGTGTGCTACGTGTATTGTGTTTGCTGGCTTGTGAACTGATGACATCAACTTGTGCCTATTCCTCTCTCCCATTCCTAGTTTCCCTGCAATGGTGAAAATGTGACATGCACCTGTGTACTCGACCCTTGTCGATCTTGCTACCCTAGAAGAAAGACTCATCATACAGTATTATCGTCTGAACTGTCAGACCATTATGGAACTGTGTAACCTTGGAGCCAGATCTCTTGTCTGCCATACGCCATCCCTATGCCATACCTCCAACAGAGCAAGCATTCCAGATCACAGTGGGCTTGGCAGCAGAGATGTCACAACCCATGTTCAGTCATGTGTTGAAGGAGGTACTGTATGCATTACTCAAACATCTGAACAGCTACATCAGGTTCCCCCAACATGCAGATTTGCCCACTGTTAAAGCAGACTTCTATGATATGGCACATATCCCTCATGTGATAGGGGCAATAGATGGCACCCACATTGCTTTGGTACCTCACAGGGCCAATGAACAAGTGTACAGGAACAGGAAAAGCTTTTACTTCACCAATGTCCAGGTGGTGCGTCTCGCTTACCAGTATATCTCCCAAGTGATGGCCAAGTTTCCTGGTTCTGTGCATGACCCCTACATTCTGAGGACAGCAATGTCCCACACATGATGGCACAACTACAGAGAGAGAGGGTCTGGCTCATTGGTATGTCTCCAATTGTATGTGTGCATCTGTTATTTCAACTCTCTTCACATACTGCCCTTGTCACTACCAGTAGTGTGATGTATTTCAAATCTTTGTGCACACAGATGACTCTGGCTATCCTAACCTACTGTGACTGCTGACACGAGTGAGATACCTGACAACAGATGGGGAAAACCGTTTCAATGAGGCCCACAGTAGGACAAAGCGTGTCATTGAGAGGACTTTTGGGCTCCTGAAGCCCAGATTCCGGTGTCTACACGTCTCAGGAGGTGCCCTGCTCCACAGACCACTTAAGGTCTGTCAGATAGTCGTTGCCTTCTGCATGCTACACAATATAGCCCTGAGACGTCACATCCCATTGCTGCATGTTAAGGAGGTGGCAACTGGACCAGCGGCTGATGATGGTGACATAGATAGTGATGAGGAGGCTGATGATGCAGCTGCCACTAGAAATGAGTTGATCCAATAATACTTCCCATAACATGAGGGTATGCGTTTATTCTGTTTCATGTATACTGGACTTCTGTGTGCCTTGTGACATTGCTCCTCCTGATGTTTGCCATCAGTGGAGGTGGCAAGTTCAGCTATCCCACTGTGTGGGTTTCGGGGATAACATGTTGTCCATCAGGAGTGGAGTTACTGTTCTGACATCAGAGCTACTTTTGCTATGCTGTAGTCTAGCATCACATCTGCAATGACTTGACCATGTTCTATGTCCCCTGTACTACTCTGTCAACTGCAATTGGACTGCCACACGTATAGTGGTTGACAGTATTGCTACCTATCCTCACTGTACACAATGGAAGTTCATGGAACATTAATTTTACTGCCAGTGGGACTTGCCCTTAGTTGAGTAACGTCAGCTGTGATGGATGTACCATCGGGAATGCATGCCTGGGACATGTGGGTCTGCCATGGTAATATGTGTTTACATTCCACTAGCCTATTTGCACTAGTGAGCTCGACCACGTACGGCATTAGTGTTGGTTGTGCCACATTGACTCCTATCGTGATGGTTGTCCCTGTCTTGGTCTCTTTGTAGGTCTATTGGTTGGTGCTACTCTGGTTCCTGCCTTGTACTCCCTGCACATTGCTCCCCCCCTTCTGTCTATCGTACAGAGCTTTAATGGTCAATGCCTTCACTATATTGAAATTTTGTACAACAATAAATCTTACTTGTTCCAATAAAGACAGGTACGCAGTAGCTGTGCTCAAGCTCTTTATTGTGATACACAAGTGCAATGGGAGAAGTGTAGGGTGATGGTGGCTGTAATCATCAGAGCAGTTGGCCCATCTGCAGGTGATACAGGTACAGTATCCAAGGGCCATGGGAAAAGGGCGACATGACAGTGGACAGTCAACAGGGTGTGTCAGTGGAACACAAGGGAGAATGTTCAGGAGAGGGTCACTTCCTGGCAGTGGTTTTTATCTTGGCATTAGGTTCTGCAGGATGTCTGGATGAATGACCTAGTTTGCTTAGGGGTTCCTCAGCCACAGAGGGGTGCCAGTGGCCTGTGGGTCCTCTGGCTGGGCCTCCATTCCACTAGCTGTGGCAGATGTGGATGGCTCAGTTGGTATGTGGCTAGTAGAAGGGGCCTTCTGGTGGGTGGAGGACGCACACAGGATGGTAGTGAGTTCTTTGAGCACCCTTGCAATGGAGATTATGGTGGCACTGTGGGTCTGCCATTGCTGCATGGCCTTCTAGTGGTATTCCCTCTGCAGCCTTTTGTTCTCCTGCAAGGTTGAGAGGATCTGTCCCATCTTGTCCTGGGATTGCTGGTATGCTTCCAGGACTTTGGTGATGGCCTCCTGGCCAGTCGTTTCCCTTGGGGGCCCAATTCCTTGGCCTACAGGTGCCCACCAACTGTCCCTGCCCCCCTATGCCTGTGCATCTGGCACAGTGTGCCCACTCCCAGTTACACTAGTACCTTCATTGTCTTGGATGTGAGGGTTTGACTCTGGTCCCTGTACTGTGAGGCACACTACTGATTGATCAATCCTTGGTACACAGCTTTGGGGATGAGGGGTTGGCTGTGCTGTTTTTGCCACTTGGGTGGGGGACTCAGTTGTGGTCAGGGTGGGGCTGGTGGTGGTGGACTGACCAGTTATACCAGATGGGCCAGGTATGTCATCATAGTCCAGACAGGAACTGGGGCCTTCAGCCTGGGGAGGGCTGGCTGTCTTTGGCATCCTCTGCAGATTGGCATTGGCAGGGGTACGTGTGGATGGAGAGGGAGAGGGTCACATTGTGGAGGTGTACTTCATTGTTTCCTTGTCTGGTGCATGCAGTGGCTCGACTTGCTTCCCAGTGATGGAAATGACAAAAGCAGCAATGCAGACATTGTCTGTCGGACATGGTTTGTGACATTGGTTCCATGTACCATTGTGAGTTGTGGATGGTAGATAGCATTGCTTTCATTGCCATGTAGTAGTACGCAGTCGACACACCCAGTTGGTGTAGCTGGTGCTATGGTTTAATGTGCAGGAGTTCCACTGTGAAGTGGGAATGGCACCTTTTCATGTGTAGAGAGTAATGCATTGTGGGAGTTGTGGTGTTTGCCATTGTGAGGGCTATCCCAGCACAAGGGAGGGACTGTGTGGAGATAGTGGCAGTGGGTTGGTGTGCATACACGGGAGGGGCATTAGGTGACTGGGGGTGGGGGCAGAAGTTTGAGATGGTGTGAATTAGGGAGTGATAGGGTGGTGGGGACGCATGCTGTACAGGAGTGGTTGGTGCCAGGGGAGTGTTGTTTACTTACCAGAGTCCAGTCCTCCAGTTATTCTAATCAGGCCCTCTGGATGCATGATGTCCAAGTCCTTCTCCTCCCATGATGTGAACTCTGGGGGAGGAGGTGGGGGTCCACCTCCAGTCTTGTTAATGGCAATCTGGTGTTGTGAGGCCATGGACCACACCTTCCCCCTAAGGCCGTTCCACCTCTTCCTGGTGTCCTCCCTTGTGCGTGGATGGCTGCCCACTGAGTTGACCCTTTCAAGTATACTCCGCCATAACTCCTTTTTCCTGGCTATGGATGTTTGTTTGAACATGTGCTCCCAACAGGGATGGCTCTACCCTGACAATTTAATCTACCATGAAGCTCAACTCTTTGTCTGTGAATTGTGGAGGTTTTTGAGGGGACATGGTGGTTTGTGTGCAGTTGTGATGAGTGTATGATATTGATGGTGCAGTTGTGTGATGTGTGCTGCATGTGTAGTGTATATGTGCCTAAAGAGTATAAGTGGTAGGTGATGGGTTTGTGGCTCCTTGCTGTCTGTCTGTGGTTGTAGTTGCAAAGGATTGTGGGTTGCGTGAACGTGTGCGTGTGTTTTATAGTGGTGTGTGTAGTGTGGCAATGTGTGTCAGGTGTGGGGTGTTCATACTGTCCAAGTTGAGCGTGGTGGTTCGCACCGCCAATGGTTTTCCACCATGCAATGGCCTTTGAGCTGATTAGTGGGTTGTAATATGAAGGGTGGGATGTTGTCGGCATGGCGGTGCTGGTGGTGGGACCGCCTCTCTCCCGCCCTCGGTTGGCCTGGCAGTCTCAGATTTGTGACTGTGTTTGGGCAGCCTTCAGTATGTGACTCGTAATATGGTGGTCAGGATACCGCCATCACTGGTGGTCTTTTGGCAACTGTCACCACAGAGGTCTTCCGAAAAAACTGTCAAACTCATAAGGAGGGCCTGATTGTTTAACTTTTATTATCTTCCCATAGCTGAATGCATTCCTGTCTGAACAAATATAAAGCGAGTTTTTAAATAGCATGTTATTTGCTTTGTTGGACGACTGCATGCGTTTAAAGCGTCCTTTATCACAGCACACTATGTACAAGCATAGTTACTTGCCTTTTGTTGTGGACATTGTATGAGTGAATTGACAGCATTGCAGAATTACTTTTTGTTTCGCTCATTTCTTTTTTTATGCAATACCATATTTAATAACTCTCAGCCAGATTCTGAGCCCTGCCCTCGGGTTTTGCCTACAGCTGCGCCGCCAGAGAGACATCCATAATTTAAAAAAATGTTTGAATTCATGATGTATCGTGGCCAATGATTTTAATTTTTTACAAGTTTTGGTAACTTTAGCATGTCATTTTCACTGTTGGGAGAGATCAAATTTTCCAAATATATTAATGGCTTAGAAGTTAGCATATGGTGATTAATTAACCTACGTTTGAAGGCCTAACAGAGAAAATAACATGAGTTGTAAAATGTGCATGTTTGAATTATGGTTGGCCATGTGGCTGCCATTTGTATTGTGCACCATGTTTTAGCATGAGATGTTTTGCATTTCATTAAATGAAGTATTAAAATGAGTTAAGATTAAATAATGTTTTATTAAAATGTAGATTAAAAATGTTTTTTTATTTTTTTTATTCTTTTTATTAAGTTTAACAACAACAGAAACAGCCCATTACATAGAATTAATGAAGACTGTGCCTTACATACGCCGTTCAGATTAACAAAAACATGTGCAACCGCTATCTCGTCCACATATCCAAGCAGCGCAAGTTTAGGGGAGAAGGGCAGCACCAGGCCAGTTATCATTTTTTACATATGCATCACCTCATTCCAGAAAGCGTGCACTGCCGCACAGCTCCACGCAAGGTGAATAAAATCTGCATCAGAAGTACTGCATCGTTCACAACAAGAGGGGGCCCGCAAGCCCATGTTGCGCAAGCCACGGGGGTATAGTACAAACGGTGCAAGAATTGAAAGTGAATAAGATGTAATCTATAATTGGGGGAGAGCACCCGCGTATGCGCACAACATTTCCTCCACATCTCATCAGAAATATCTTCGCCAATGTCTACTTCCCACCGTGCCTTGGCAATCGTCACCGTACCTTGCTTCTCACTCTGCAAGCAATTATACAACTTAGTAATGAGCCGACGAGGGGATTGCACACAATACAACAACTCCAGTGCCTGGCACACCAACGGGGCTTCAGGAAGGCCCGGGAAGCGGACACTAAGCATTGCACCGATACGTAGCACATATAGCCGATGCAGCGCAGAATCTTGTCCAGCCCCCACTGCTGTCTCCGCCGAGACAAACCGCCCTTCCACAAACCAGTCTCCCAGGAGAGTTAAATTCGATTAATTCAGGAATTTACACAGTAGGGCGTCCCGGTGCATCCGCTCATCTGCTTCCGGCATCGAAGGGGTGTACAGCTCACTCATACCAGTCCGGCACAGCAAAGCAGCCTAGGCCCGAGTCATACAGGCCACGGTATCCACACCCCGTGGCCTAGGACGGGCAAAGTTTCCAATCATCCGTGACAAACCGTCCGGCCGTACCGCATCACTCTCAGGCGCAAGATGCAGTAAATATCAGATAGGGCGTATCCAGAAATGCGCATAGTGAGCCTGCGCACAGTGATAGAAAAGCTCCAAGTCTGGAGCAGCAAGACCACCCAAGTCAAACGGGAGTGTTAATTTGTCCCTGGTGATTCTAGGCTGTCCACCGGCCCAGACCAACTGTACCAACGCAGAGCAAAGTCTCTGTGAAAAAACTGCATGTAAGGATAAGAGGTAAATTCACTAACAGGTATAAAAATTTAGGAAGCACCACCATTTTAGCAATCGCAATGCGCCCCGTGAGAGAGAGTGCACTGTAATCATGACGCCCCAAAGTTAGCAGGAACCCCTGTCCCTATTTTAATGTTTGCAGACAATACCTTATTGATCTCACGAACTCCAATGGGCCTTCAAAACGAACTCAATGCCTTTTTTAAATTTTGTGTAAAGAGGGGCCTAGAGATACATTTTTCTAAGACTAAATTTATGGCTTTTAATCCTCACAAGTCCTTTAGGGGGAAAATGACGCTGGCAGGCCAATTGATAGAGCAAGTTAAGCAATTTGACTATTTGGTGAAGAGGATATCTGACGACCAACGGTGGTCGGCACAGATTGAGAAGAGTGTGTCCACCCTTCGACAGAGGTCGACTGTGATAGCTAGAAAACTTGCTAATACTACGGAAGGTGAAATTTCACCTGCTATCACAGTATATAAGGCAGCGGCTGTGGCTGCTTCAATCTATGGTGCTGAATTATGTCGGTACTGCAATTCTAGCTGCTTGACGAAGGTGGAAAATCGATTTATGCGTAATTTTCTGCGCTTACCGACAGGTACCCACTCACACATCTAAGACTGGATTTAGCCTTAAATGAGATCCACAACGAGGCTGCCTTAAGACCCCTCATTTATTGGGTCCGCCTTTGGACATCCGAATACTTGTCCCCCTACCAAACAGCAGTTGCTGAGCTTTTAGCAGATCGCAGTGTGTTAAAAGTTCCCTGGCTTAAATACATCAGAGATATGTGCCAACTTATTAAAATGGACTAGGTGTGGTCAGACCCCCATAGCTTGATGAAGGAAGCAAAGGCACGAATAAGGAGGTGTTACTGGGAGTTCATTTTGACCCAACTTTGGTCCAAAAACGACCATGGTAGTAGGACGTTACAATTTTTGGACCACAAGTGTAGCCCTAAGTTTGAGGCTTTTATGGATAATATCAATCCCCCTTACGCCAAAACACTTTTAATTAAATTTAGGCTAGGGGTATTGCCTCTTAATACGTTTACTACAAGATGGTGCAGCAAGGTGCATAAAACGAGATTCTGCCACTTCTGTTCTGAGCAACTTGAGACATTGGCCCATTTTATGTTTTTTTGTCCTAGGTATGTGATGCCCAGGAAGAAGTGGATAATCCCCTTATGTAGATCAATGGGGATAAGGAAACATAGTATATCCTTGCGAATCCTTTCTAGTGACACAAGTGATAAGGTGGTCTTTGCCGTTGCCAGGTACCTACAAAACGCTTGGGCCATAAGAACTAGAGAATACACTGCCGACTGATTGGATTAGCTATAATTGCCCTAGGCCTCTGTTGACCATTATGGGCATGAAACTACCTAGGTTTGTTGTAAAGAAAAAGGAAACTTGATGCTAGTTTTACATTGTTGCTATAACTGTGTGTATCAACAGCTTATTTTTGCACAATCTACAATAGGAAGAAATAGACTATTTTATGGATTCAATTTTAGGTAGGTTTTCAGATCTATAAAATTAGATAGTTGTCTGGTAATTGATCTAACAAATGAGTTTTATATTTTAATTCAGTATAATTATTGTTCCTCTTTTTAATGTTTTATGTGGAAATTGTCATTTTTATCATTTATAATCTCATTGCATGGTAATTGTCTGTTATTTATTGGATACTTTTATGGCTTTCGGCCGAAATAAAGTTATTTATTGATTGATTGAGTGGCAACGAACGCCAGGCCTCCACCCTTTCCTCCAGCCACGTCATTGCTCTTCCATAGTTAGCAGACCATAATGTCTCTACCTCTCCACTTAGCCAAATGCCCAGGTATCGCACCGGTCCATCAGCCCACCCAATAGGGTATCTGGAAGAGAATCGCGGCGTTCCCACAGAGAGAGGCAACGCCACAGATTTAGACCAGTTAATCGTAATCCCAGAGAATGCACCAAACCGTACTATCTCGTCAAGCAGGGTATCAAGATGATCATTCGGCTCATGTACCTATAATGCAATGTCATCAGCGTACGTAGATATCAATATAGGGCGCTGGCAAAATGCCAGTCCATGATGGCTATGATGCTGTCTCAGCCTCGCCGCGAGGGGCTCCATGGCAATCGTGAAATGCAGCGGAGACAGAGGACAGCCCTGCCGAGTCCCCCGAGCCACTCGGAAGGGACCAGAGACAATCTTGTTCACTCGCAACCGAGTAGTGGGCTCCGAGTATAGCAAGTGGATCAGTTGTACAAACCTAGCGCTCATTCCCACTCTAGCTAGCAGCGCAAACATATACTGCTACGCCAAAGAATCAAGCTTTGGTAGCAGCTAAGAAAATGCATTATCATCAGCTGCAATTGTACTCGTGACAGCAAAGAATGTACGAAGCATATAAGCCACAGACCGACCAGGAACAAACCCGGACTGGTCAGGCAGGACCAGCTTCGGGAGCAAGGGCTGCAATCTCGCTGCAATCATCTTAGTCAGGATCTTCTTGTCAATATTAATCATAGAGAGGGGTCGATACGAGTCACAGCTACACAGATCATTGCCAGGCTTTAGTATTGTGACGATCAGGGCCTCGCGTAAGGAGGCGGGGAGAACCCCAGTCTCCATAGCTTCCGCATACACCTCCAATAAGTGAGGTGCAAGGATATCCACATATTCTTTATAAAAGGACGGGGTGAGACTGTCAAGTCCGGGAGACCTATCACCTGGCAAGCTACGGATCGCCGTTTTGACATCTTCCACAGAGAAGGGGACGTCTAGATAGGACCTATGCGCGTCATCAAACCACAGCAGGCTGATCTCAGAAAAGTAGTCCTGCGCGGCCTCCGGGTCCAGCCCAGGAGACTCCGCATACAATTCTGCAAAAAAGTCAGTAAAAACCCGCAGAACGCCATCTGACCCCGCCACACGTCCTCCTGATGCGTCATTCAGCTCAACAACGTAGTTACCAGCCCATGGCCTACGTAGCATACTCGCAAGGGTGCGTCCTGCCCTCTCACCTTCCCCGTACCTCCTTGCCCTGGCATACTTACCCAGAAAGCAGATCTCGCGCAAAGAGGCCTCCTCATATTCTGTGACTGTTCTTCGTAAAGCAGAGAGCGTGTCCCCAGACCAGTCAACTACCAGATGCCCCTCCAGCTGCACTATCTATGCCTCTAAGTCAGCCAAGTCCTGTTGCAGGGACTTGAGCACACCGTGCTATTTAGAGAGGCATACACCACGAATTACCACCTGAAATGCCTCACATAAAGTACCCACAGAACTCACCGACCCGCAATTCTCTTCAAAATAACGAACAATAACCTCACGGACTTCTTCCCGGAATGCCCGATTACGCAATGCTCCATGCGGTAGACACCACGCATACGCATGCCCCGGCCCCACTGGCACCACCAGCTCTAACTTGACCGGCGAGTGATCTGACAAAGTGTGTGCCATGTGCTACACCGACTGCGTCCAAAGCACCACATCCCTCGTGCCCAACCAGCGACCTATACGGGACCAGCTATTATGAGCATACTTGATATAGGTGCCCTCTCTAGTATTCCTGTGCTTCTCCCGCCATAGATCCACCAAGGACCCCTCAGTCATAACTGATGACAGGGCTTTAGCAGCAGCAACGTGCTGTACTCTAGCCAGGCTCTCGCGGTCCAATCCAGGGTTCAGAATGACATTGAAATCCCCACACCAAAGCAAGGTGCCGCTACCCAGCGACTCAGTCAGCAGCCACACTTCCCGGAAAAATTCAGGGTCGTCAGTTTTAGGACCATAAACTGAAACAAGCCTGCACGCTCTGTCTAACAGCATGCCACTCATCATGACATATCGACCATAGGGGTCCACAATCACTCTATGAGTGCGCCACTGCAGTCCCTTTCGCAGCAGAATAGCAACCCCTCTCGCATAGTGCGAGAATATCGCTCCGTGATACTCACCAATTCAGCCCGCTTTCAACCAGCTTTGAGTCTCAGCCACTAAGTGGGTCTCCTGCAGCATGCAAATATCAATCTCCTGCCGCTTCACATAGGCAGACAATAGCCGCACCTTGCGCACATCATTCAAGCCACGCATATTTCAAGTAAGACAGCGCACCAATGTCACATCTCCGCGCACCATCACATCTTCCAGTCAAACATACCGCCCACCACAGCGCCTCATGACAGCCGCCCTCCTCGTAAGAGCAGAAGAATAGAGTGAAAGAGAGAAGAACAAGAACAGTAAGCAAAAACCAATCCCCCCACTTCACCCTCCCATGCAGACCCCCCAACCGGGTCAAAGCAGAGAACCCACCCCCCTTCAAAACTAGATTCACAACCATGGCAAAAATACTCATCCAAGGGGCACACGCCAGGCCATCCGTCGCACCCGCCCACTGGTGTAGAAGGGGGAAGGGGGCAAGGAGCCCGTGAATAAATCATACATCAGAGCAGCTGAAGGAAGTAATTCTCCCAATATCCATAACAGTAACAGGGAGCCCCCTGACAACCACCAGAGAGAGAGCAGAGTTCAACACCGCCCACCATTCTAGTCATTGTCACTTAAAGCATCTCTCTCAACTCCAGAAGCCGCCTTCTAACCCGACGCCACCTTCTTGGGAACCGTTTTGGCAAACTTGGCCGCCAATTTCGGGTCCGTAAAGAAATGCAATTTACCTCCATGTTGCACTCTCAGCTTCGCGGGGTAGATAAGAGAGTGTCTGGCATCTGTCTGGCTAAGGGTGTGTTTGACCAGAAGGGAGGCCTTACGTGCAGCTTGTACTCCCGGGGTATAATCAGGGAATATACTTAATTCAGAATTTTTATAAATTGTAGGTCGCCACTCCCTCGCCAGTCGGAGAACAGTGTCTCTGTCACAATAATTTAACAGTCGAACAATGATAGGTTGCGGGGGTGCCAGGCGGCGGCCGAGGACCCAACGACCTGTGGGCCCTCTCCACCACCAGCAATCGAGAGAGGTCACCAGGAAAAAGGTCAGACAACATGGACTCGACAAAATCTTTCATCCTACCCATCGCAGTGGATTCCGGAAGCCCAACTAGGCGAATGCTATTGCGGCGCGACCGTGCCTCAAAATCCTCATTCTTGCTGCAAATCACTTCCAAGACATGCTCCATGCGCAGCAGATGCTCCCCATCGCAGCGGCGCTGATCCTCCATCTCCGATGTCCATGCCTCCAGCTGGTCGAACCGGGAATCGTGGTCGTCCACCCTAGCCCTGATCCGGTCCAGCTGTTCCGTCAGATGGTCAAGCTTGGCATCTATACCAGCAAGGCTATTTTTTAAGTCGAGAAACATAGCCTTGACCAAGGCGTCCGAAGCCCCCTCCTCCACCGACGGCTCTTCTGAATGGGAACAGGGCCCTCCACCGTTCTTCCTACCTCCATCAAAGGTAAGTTTCGCCTGTTTCTGTTCCGCCTTTCCCATCTTTGCCGCAATTGAGTCCAGCAGGCCGGGGCACCAACAGCAGACCTCAACAGGACCGCAGAAGACAAAGAAGGTGACCAGCCTAGGAATAACAACAGCCACCACCTGTGCATCAACACATATCAGCACAGCAAAGGAAATAGGAGGCGCACCAAGCCCAGTCACCGCCAATCTTCTAGCTTCAGCCGTCTCCGGGGGGGGGTCCACGTCTGCCAGATTAGGTATCAGGCCTTAGGAATACACCTCCGGGCACCCCAACCCGGCAGAGCCGATTTTGGGAAGCCAGGGACCAGCCCCCACTCCCAGGCCCCATCCAGCCACCGACCCTGCGCCACAGGTCCAATGTTTGCACACAGGGTATAGTGTCAGTGCCAAATCCAGTCCAGCAACTCCTACAGCGCCACGAACAGCCCGCGGACAGACGCGACCGCCGAAGGGCCCCCCAGCCAAAGAAGTCGGAGCCCCACCTGCATCCACCGCAGAAGCTGCACCAGTCCACCTACCGAGCGCGGCGGGGCTCAGTCCAGAGGAAGTTCAGGCCCTCAGTAGAATCACCAGCAACAGGGGATTGGCAGCAACCTCCACACATCACCACCAGGCACTGCCTCCTTCAAAAAAGATCGGGCCCACCTCCTAGGGCCCACGCGACACCCACGAGGTGCCGCCGCCGCAGACAGTCGGCCCACACAGGCCCCCCTTCCCCAAGCGAGGCCACGCAATGCACGAGGCCGCGGTCCTATCTGACCATTGATCCGGCCTCGGGGGGGCAAGCGGACACTCACCCCCAATCTTCCACAGCTGCACCAAGGCCGGGGCCGCCATCCTGGCGGCCGCCGGGAGGAACAGCAAGGCCCCGGGGCCGTGCAATCCGTGAGGCAGCAGGCGCCTCCCACAGAGGCTCCGGAGAGGTGCCAGAATGCTCGGGGCGCCACCTCATGTCAGGGAGCGCCCGGGGGAGCCGCAGTCTGCAGCCGCCAAAAGAAAGCGGCACGCTGCCCCGAGGGGATGACTAGGCAGGCTCCCCACTAAGAATCGCTCACAAAAAGAGCCTCTCCGAGGATAAATGAAAGAAATAGGCCCCCAGCCCAGCAGAAACTCACAGAGTTACGGCCATCTTGCTGGTGGGCCAAGCCACGCCCCCTCGTAGATTAAAAATTGAAGTATTGAATGTGTATTAAACACACATATTTAATTAAATAGATTTTATTAATGAAAGTTACATGTGTGCAGAAAAGTAAATGCACGTTTAAAATTTGTTCTAACATGCTGTAAATAATGTTTGCAAATAAATATTCTGCTTTGCATATTTGATTTGAACTGTAAGGTGTGCAATAGGTTTATTAATGTATTAATTGTATTAACGTGCACTTAGGCTTTTTTAGCTTGACTAGGCCTGAAATATTCATTTTGAAGCAGCAATGGAAAATCACTTGTTTATTCTGTACCCTCTTACCTGAATTCTTTTTCAATATAAATTTTGCTAAGAAAACCTGGAATAGTTGCAGAATTGGTGGTGCCATGAACAGCTATTGATCACCAAATCTGAGTCCGAAGTGAGACCACCTGATGGACCAATGAATGGATTATACATATTTCTAATTTGTGAGAAGCGTTGAACTTTGGAGTTAGTTCCACTATTGTCTTGATGTTGTTCAGGACTTTCGTCGGATTCTTGCTATCACCCTCTGATTCTTTAAGCCCCCTACTCATATTAGTCTAATTGCCCTTATAAATCCAAATAATTCTGAACTGCTAATTTGCCCTGTGCACAGCCAGTGTTCTACATTGCCCTAATGCTGCTGACAACTAACACCGGAAGAAGGTGACCGTTCTGCCTGATGAACTATTATTGTCTGCTGTTCCATGAGGAGAGGTATATTTAAATGTGATTTCTTGTTTCCTTTCCCAGTTAGATAATAACACCAGAAAATAATTTATAGTGAGTTGCCCTAGTTTAGATGTTTTTTTTAAATTATTTTTGTCTTTCTTTTATTTTTGCTTTTGTCCACATGTGTTAGCCTGCTCCCACACATGTAAGTCCAAATTTGTGTTAGTGATAGCAGTGGCCCAGCCTTGAATTCTGACATTCAATGCTAAACTGTATTTTGATGATTATTGATGTCATCTTCATCTGCTTTAAAATCTAATAATAATAATAATGTATAGATTGTGTTGTTGCTAATTTATATCATTCTTTTATAGTGTCTAACAGTGTTTATGTTCAGTCGGTTAAATCTTTTCAGACATTTTGGTCAGCCTATGGTTTAGATGTATATTTATAATTTAGTTTTGCGCACCTTAAACGTGACATTGAGTTTGTGATTATAATAACACTTTGAAACTTTATTCAGTTTGGAGTTTGATTTACTGTTACATTCTTTATGATGTTTAGAATTCTTTATGGTATAATGTTATTGATTTGCGATTGAAGGATTCCAAGTACTACACTGTGAACCAGAAGCGGTGAGAAAATCTTCCCGGCACAGCATGCCTACACTGTCACTCCCACTGTTATCTTTCTGCAAAAAGATGACAATATATTTACATTACTTACATTTCACTGACCAAACCGTATTTCATGGATGCCTTGCAGTGCCCTCTAGTGGACTGTTTGTACATAGCGTTAAAATGTATTGCATACAGCTAGTATGATGTACATTTCAACACAAATGCATTCGGTCGAAGATGATGATAGAGAAAATCAACATGTGAAATTCAGGGCAATTGCATTTAGTACACCTTCCCAGCAAATAATCGCACACCGTGTGCAAGCGCATTTACCTGCATTTTGTTGTGGACGGTGTATGCCTGAATTGACAGCATTAGACAATTACTCTTTGTTTCGCTCATTTCTCTTGTATGTAATATTCTGTTTAATAACTCTGTGCCAGTTTTGGAAAAGTTGAATAAAACAAAAATAAAAGTTTACCCTATTAGGTTTTCCCTTTGTTTGAAATATATTTCAGACTTTGCAGGAATTCCTAAAGAATTGCAGGATCACTCCTCGGATTCTTTAACTGTAATAGATCCCCATGATTACCATGTATAAGCATTAACCCATCTGGAAATGTAACGGGAATGCAGCAATGTTTTTTGTTTATTCAGAGAAGAGAAAATATATTTTCTTGTTGACAAACTTCTTTTTCAAAAACCACATCAATTTTGGGGTGTTTCCTCTTAAATCCCACATACTCGCTCATGTCCATGGTAAGAGTAAATCTGCATACTTTTTATGGTGAGAATCTACAGAATACACACTTTACAAATCCCAAAAGGCATGCTCCAATGTGTACTGGGGCTTTGCACAGCTGCTGCACTTGCATGCATATTGGCATCTCATGCACTGTCATGCGTGAGGACATCTTTTGCACTGGCATGCTTAAGTGTATGTATTTCCTGTACAGGTCTGTATTTTCCTGTGCTTTTCTGCATTCAACAGCTTATTATTAATGACA
The DNA here is from genome assembly GCF_031143425.1 of Pleurodeles waltl. NCBI lineage: Eukaryota > Metazoa > Chordata > Amphibia > Caudata > Salamandridae > Pleurodeles > Pleurodeles waltl. The sequence goes on along the minus strand of NC_090448.1, from coordinate 169,040,806 downwards.
TAGGCAAAACCTATTGCATTTACCAATGCTTTTTTTTTTGCTGTGACTTGTACATATCTGATGGTTGGCCATTTGTCTTCCAGATCTCCTTTGACGATTTAGATAGCTTTTCTTATCTGCTCTCCATTGCGCTAACAGAACGGATTCGTATTGTTAATCAATTGCTTTTCAGTTTAGTTACTGACGTTGGTATTACTAATCAATGCCTTATGTTGCTTCCATCAGGTACCCCATCTGCTTTGATCATCAGCGTTCGCTTAATTAACTTTAACTTACTTTAGAGCTGCCTATCATTTCTGCTGTCTACTCCTTTTATTGGTGTGTTAGTTGCTCAGTGGCACCTAGTTTCTCGAAAACAAACACCAAATGAAGTATTTTCTCCCTTCTTTACTCAATGGTTTCCATCGAAAAAAACTCACTGATGTGTTTAAAATTAAAAGGCATCAACGATTAGTTGAAATGGTTCAATGCCTTTTTGACATATGCTTTACAAATTTGACAAACAGAAACACATTCATCTATCAACAATGTAAAATAATGCAAACCACAAAATTAGGATGCTGCTAAAATTAGTCGATCTACCATTGTAGGATTTAATGTGTAAAGAATTTGAAAAATGTTCTACACACACATTTCTGGTGTGGTTTCTTCTTGGTAAGTTCACGACATAAGAGGTGTATTCTCAGGAATACAATAAAACCTAATTATGGTGCCTTGGGGTTGCTTTTTATGTGCACTGGTGTGCTTGCTCACCTCTCTGTCAGACCTTTTTGTTTAATAAAAAAATCAGCATTTGCTTTTTCTTTCACGTGTATATCTTTGGTCTCTTTGTGTACCCATATAAACTATATAAATATAGTGAACAAATGTGGAGATATTTTTATATTTTAATATATTTGCTTAAAATTGTGTGCATTTCTCAAATTAATAAGAAAAATTCCCAAAACGCTAATGAAAGAAATGTTACCCACATTGTCCGAAGTCTGTCAATACCAAATAGGTATGGCTTTTCTAAGAAATGTAGGCTACCAGGGCAAATTATAAAATTGAAGCAAATCAGTGTTTACGGTGCACTGTTCATTTCATGACAGATATCAAAACCGGGACTAAATGGAAAGTATAATAAAAACTATGGCCCTCATTACGACTTCAGCAGTCTTTTACACCGACCTCAGAAGCCGCGAGCGCCAGAAGAACACCAGCGTGTCAGTCTTCTGACTGCCACATTACATGTACTGAAGGATTTCTGCCACAATTTGGGTGGAAATCCTTCAGCAGTCGTGCTGGCGGCACAGAGGCGCTTCCACTGCCATCACCACCACCCCAAAGGGACTCCTCCTGCCGTATTACTAGCAGTAATACAGCGTAACGGTGTCCTGATGGAGGGGCGCTGCTGGCGGTGGAAGAGCCGGTCCCGTTCCCTGGCAGACGACCTCCTCGCTGGACAAGATATGTTCATCGTCCGACAGGGGCGGGGGGTGGCAGGGTGGAGGGTGTTGTGTGTGCAGGTGTGAGTAGGTGTATGTCTTCGTATGTGTATCTAGGTGTATGTGCATGTGTGAATGTTAGTGTGAATGCATGTGTGATTGTTGAAGTGAGTGCATGTGGGAATGTTTGCGTGAATGGGTGTCTGTTGGTGCGACTGAATGAGTGTATGTATGCGTGTTGGTGAATAAGTGTATGTACGCATGTTAGTGAATACTTGTATGTAAGTGTTGGTGTATGAGTGGTTAGTGAATACTTGTATGTAAGTGTTGGTGTATGAGTGTATGTAATGGTTGGTGTATGTGTGTAGGTAAGTGTTGGTGCATGTGTGTGTCTGCGGGCTGCTTGTGGGTATGTGTGTGTATGTGGGGAGGGGGATGCTGTCACAGAAGGTGGGGCTAGGAAGAGGGGGGTGGTGTCACAGAAGGGGGTGAGGGAGGGGGTGCTGTCATGGAAGAGGGTGTGGGGGAACAGGGTTCTGTCACAGATGGGGGTGGGGGTATTGTATTTGCAGGGGGTTGGGGCAGTCGTCTGCTGGCGACAGGAAAGGAATTTCCTGTCACCGGCAGCCTTTCTGCCTTGGTTTTTGTGGAGGTGCTACCGTCCCGGAAACCCTGGCAGAAAGCCGACTCATTATATCGCTGGCGGTCTGTAGTGGACAACTGGCCCGGAGGTGCTGTCCTATCCCCCTGGTGCTACCAACGGAGATGTGGTGGGTTGGCTGAGGCCAAACAGCCACACTTTTAATGTGGTGGTCTTCACCACCGGCCCATTGACGATGAGACTGCGACCGCGGCCCATTGTGGTCTTCGGACCGCCAGGGTCATAATGAGGGCCTATATGTGTCTAATTCTGTACGGCCTAAAAAATCTTTTGATGGAAGTCAGACCTCGTTGCCCAGCCTGGTTGACTGATAGAACACTGTAAACTTGATGTTTTAACATTTGTGTCCAAACCATGGTAATTCCCTCTAGTCTCCATCACACAGGGGCATATACCTGCCAAAAGCTGACCTTTAACTTTATTTCTCTGGGTCCCTTGAGCCAGGGAGTTTGGATCTGACATATACAGTATTTTTATGGGTTCACAGTGCCCACAGGCAATAAACCGGGTGTAGTACATTTTGAAATTTGGAAAGCTGTGTGAGAGTGTGAATTTTCTAATATGTTTATTAACGATTTTCATATTAAAAATGTGTAATGAAATAACGTGTACAATGAGAAACCTCTGAAATGTTTGTTTTTCTGTTCTTGGCTGAGCAAAATTATATTCAAATGCTGTGGTTATTTTCCATGATTCAAAGCTTTCATAAAAAGTGTTTTCGAAGCCTTTGTAGACATACCCACAGCTACCCCTAGTGGGTTGCAGCATTATGTTTTACAAGGTTGTGTATTAACCAAGCATTGCATAAGTTGAAATGTCCTATTGTTTGAGAATGTTACTAATGTCTGGTCTTTCTTCGAGGTTGGAAGTAGAAGATACTGTAAAAGTTTCTTCCTGAGAACAAGATACTCGAGAGGCGATGAGACAATGGAGTTACAGACAAGACGGAAGAAGGAAAGATACATCGAAAGAAAATGTTATAGTTAGCGTAGATTTGTTAAGTTTAGGTCATCACTTTAGTTGTCGATTGGCTGAAATGAAACCACCCATAGACTGACCAATCAGGAGTTAATTAGAATTTATTATAACAACCTGGGTAGAATGATTAGTGGGGAGTCGTAGTGGTTGGTTCTTTCTTCTAGAGTGATTCTTGGAGAGCAGACGAGATTCGAGACTAGCTGTCATTAGGCCCAAATCTTCTGATGATATAACTGATGGTGTCCTCAAGCTGAAGCTGATCATTTGCTGTTACTACCTTTGTGGTAATGTATATTATTACATGCAAATTGTGTCTGTCTTGCTTTTCAGGTACCAGCTGCAACTAATGATTTTATTGCTGCACATTAATAGGTTTTTTTAACAACATAATTACGTTAGGAGATTTTTTTTCTAAATTTGTGTTGCTAAATTCTTTTTACATGAAGTCCAGCATATAAATTCTAATTCGTGGTTAGTCAGGGAATTAATCTTGATATGCTCATGGTTTGTTTTGAGATCATTTTATGCTGAACTAATGTATGCTCTGGTTACCATTTGTGTTTAAGAGTTATTTTCGTGACATTGGCATTGTTAATAGAGGGAAATAAATCTATGACCTTTAGTTACTAAACTGGTGTAGTTACTGACTGAAGTTTTATAATGTTGAATGTTATTGTTATTGATGGTCCTCACATATCCCATTGGTGACATCCCCTCAAACCTACGTCGCTTCGATCCATTGTCCTCTAGCGCTGAATCCACTATTCAGTATTGATAATAACTAGGATTCTGTGGCGTGTTAGCAGCTGTTGCAAGTGAAATGCTGGTTTAGGTTTCCTATTTTGGGGACAGGTATCACCTCTTGGACATCTGGGAACCCACAACAACCATATACTTTTTAACATCTGCATCTCCTCTAGTTTCTATTAGTTGGTGCCCCAATTCCCTGATCTTTGCTGGTTGGTCGGGAGAGCATACGCAAAATTTGTCAGATTACTACAGTTTCTTCCCAAAACAGGGTAATTCCCTCCACTCTTCCTCGCACAGAAATATATCCCTTTCAAGACTTGACCTACAGCTTTGTTCCTTTGGGTATCCTGAAAATAGGGATACCCGATATGTATGAATTTAGCATGTTGCCCACAGGCGACAGATAGGGTGCAGTGTATTCTGGAAATTTGGAAAGCAGGTGCAAGTGAAATGCTGGTTTCGGGTGACTGGTTTTGGTCACAGATATCACCCGGGTGCTCTATGTACACTACCACAACCAAATATTTTTAACATATACAAATCCTCAGGTTTCTACTGCTGGGTGCCAGACCCCCATCATCCTGATTAGCTGGCTACAAGATCACACTGAACATGATGTCTGTCAGATTTATAGATTTCTTTTAAAAAACTCTCTAATTCATCCAGTCTCCCTCACGCATGAATATATCTCTGCCTTGACGCTCAGTGTTGTTTCTCTGTGTTTCCAGTGTATGAGGGTACCTGATATGTATGTTTTTGGGGGTTGGGATGTCCACAGGAGATAAAACTGGTGCAGTGCATTTGGGAAATTGGGAACGCAACTCAAAGCAAAATGCCAGTTTAGGGTAACTGTCTTTTGGTCATAGGTATCGCCCCTGGGCTCTATGGAAACATACAACAAGTATATATCTTCAACATCTACACATCAACAGGTTTCTACTGATGTATGACAGTCACTTTGTCCCAGACAGGTTGGAGGACAACACACCGAACAAGTCACTAATCAGATGTTCCACCTTTTTCCCAAAAGGTGGTTGTTTCCTTATGCAGGAACATAGCTCTACCAAGACTTTGAGCAGGGACCACACACTAGACAGCAGGAAATGTTTTTGATGGGCAAGAGCCCATGAGGGATGTCTGCAGTATCTGGGCTATTGGGCCAATGGCTGGCCAGCTCCCAGGAGAACAAACCATCTCCATACATTTCTGATAAATAGAGACACAGGAAAATGGTGATTCTCCAATTGAAATGAAGAGAGAATCTGGATTTAATTGAAGACATGTAGGCTAGCATTATGCAATAATCCTTTTAATGCCACTCCTGCAGCAGTTTAAAGAATTACATAACATCATAAGAAATTCAGCAATCCAGAATTTGAAGCTTCCCCAATCCATAAATACGCTGCTTCTGGAATGTTCGACCTCTTTTGAACGCACCACTTTTCATCCAGAATCCGACTTCTTTCTCTCCCTTTAATCGAAAATCCTTTCTATCCTCTGATGCATACATCATCACTGATGACTCTTAGGAATATAAAATAATGTATTAAACATTCTTTATACTTAAAAAGCAAACTCCTTTTGAAACAATCCCCTGAACATATCTATTTTTTCACTATTTCATCCTAAAAGGGTGGGGAGTGCAGGATAAAGCTGGCTTTTAATGAAATTTAGATTCTTTCTTCATTTCAATTAGAAATTCGCCATTTAATTACAAAACTGGAGGTTATCATTATACATGTTGGTAGCCCTCCAACACTACAATGGCCGTATTCTCAATTGGCCTACATTAATGTTGTGCAAAAACACCACCATTCAACCAGTCAGCAGCCTTCACAATGTCTTCCAATTGACCACCACACCAAAACACCTTACTTCCTCTCTTTGAATGTGCTTTAACCCATTGCAAATCAGTTCCTGCTTGATCCATAATCCACCTCACATATCTTGCAATAGTTGCAAAAATTAATGATTCAAATGGTTTCACAAATAAAATCAAAAATTGACTTACACCATCTGGTCTAAAGTTCTCCATTCACCCCTCTTACTCTTTGATATAATCTACCACATAATGTTTCTTACATTCTTCAAATTTTGGACGAAAATTGTCTCTGATATAGTCTTAGTTCTTTTCCGTATCTCAAACATTACTTCAAACGGAACATCAAACCTACCAGTTACCTCCAGTGTCTTCACATCCGAAACCTGCGGCATGAAATCAAACACAGAAGAGATGCCAACTTCAAAGAGAGTCTTTTCAAGTCTAGAAATGTATTCGACCAGGAACTGAATAAGGATAAAACTGAATTCACATTCCAAAACACATTATACCTTGTTGAAATGGGGCTTCTTTATTTAATACTCTTCACTACTCTGCATACCAAAACATGCCTTCCCACAAATTTTCCATCTACCTGACTATGACCTGCTGATATTGCTAATGTACATAATTCATAGTTCTGTAAGTAAGACCTCTCTTAAATTGCTCCACTAGGAAATTCACAACTTCCATTATAGGAGCATCCATGAGATCCAAATTCCTCTTCAAGCACCAACGTACCTACACTCTTCAAATTTCCCTATACCACCCCTTGTTCCTGATGCTCACAATTCTTCAAGCAACTCAGCAGCCTTTCATGAAAGCTATGAGAAGAGAAGATCTCCTGATATCTTTTAAACAAGAAGGTTCAAAATCCCTGAAACCACAAAAGTATGTTCTTCTCCATCTCCGTTGCTCAGAAGTCCTTCTCTTGCTCTGGCATAAAAAAGGTACATCGCAGGCCAACTTTAAGACTATTGGAAACAATGCCTGAGATACCCAAAACGGAGTCACCAGCACTACTTGACAATTCTCTTTCCATATTTTCTGTAAAACCTGCTGAGCTATACACATAAGCTCCTAACTTCTTTCAATTTTGTTGAAAAGCATCTACCTCTAACGTACTTGGATTGGGTATCCAACTGTAATATCTTTTTATTTGTTAAGTCAGTATTCTTGCAAAAAGATCCACTTCCAAAGGACCCCATTCCCAGTCTATTCTCCTGAAACAAACAGGATCCAACCTCCAATCGCTGAAGTCTCTCAAGAATCTTGAAATCAAATCCACAGTTACATTCTTCTTCCCAGGTAGATACTTTATGTCAACACCAGGACAGTGCACGCTCTACGGGCATCTAGAATGCAAAAACCCAACACTCGCAAGATAATGTAATTTATGCATTGTGATGATATGTTATTGTTTAACCTTTTGCATTGCAGAATTTCATCCAAAAGATTCATTTTTACGGTGCTTATAAATACTGTACATTTGCAATGTATTGCTGCAGACATTCAGAGTGTGTTAGGGTGTGGTCCCTTTCCAGGGCCTTCTAGAGACTTTCCCTGCAACATGCCTGGGCGTGGTTCTAGGCTGGGCCAAGACTCTATAAAAGAGAGTCAGCCCAACTTCCAGTGCTCACTATTCAGAGGTCCCGGTGCAGAGCAGCAGCTTCTTCCTGAGCTCCTGTCCCGGCGGCCTATTTGGATTTTCCAGTCTTCTGCGCTCATCTCTCATTGGTAATCACTGTTTCCAGGCGGTAAGACGGTGTTTGGACATTTCCCAACACCGTAATTGAGAATTTTCATTTTCTTGATTTTAATTCTTAAATGAATAACAGATTACTTGTGTGCTGCCATTTCTTGACATTTGTATGGTGGTTTGCAAATAGGAAGGACGCGCAATTTATTCCATAAAGATTTGACTTTGTTAATACATTGTTGTTCATTGCGCGCTGATATTTCTTGACATTTACATGATGTTTTACGAGTTGGCAAGACGTGCAACTCGTTTCATGAGCATTTAACTTTGTTGTTCATTGCGCGCTACCATTTTCTGGCATTTACATGGTGGCATTCGAATCGGCAACACGCGCGATTCTTTCCTTGAGTGTTTTTTCATGTTATTCATTGTGCGCTACCATTTCTTGGCATTTGCATGGTGGCATTTGAATCGGCAAGACGCGCAATTTATTCCCTGAGTCTTTTCATGTTGTTCATTGGGCGCTACTATTTCTTGGAATTTGTTTGGTGGCATTTGAATCAGCAAGACGTGCAATTCTTTCCTCGTGTATAAATAATGTAAATTACTGTGCGCTACTATTCTAAGACATTTTCTTGGTAGCATTTCAAGTTGACACGTTGCGTGATTTATTCCTTGAATCTACGTTGTGTGATTTCATGGTGCACAATCCTTTATGGTGTTTAATACTCATAGAAAAATCTGCAATGTGCACAATTCACTTCCCAATGTTTTTTCTGAGATGAACACAACAATACCAGAGTTCTAAATGTAATGCTGTGTGTTCCTGATATATATACTTCAAAGGAGATTCATATGGTTATTTAGAAATTGCTCAGAGTGTTTCCTGATTCTCATGCTAAAGAAAGTACTCGAATCTGAAAGTCCTATTTAACTTTTCCTATTTCCTCCTCAGGCATTCGGTCATCTAAAGCCTAGTCAGTTTTAGGACTATTCTAGGGTTGTTCATGTTTTTCGGAAAAGACGAAGCTTAGAGTTGTAGCATGGTACTGATTTCATGAGATGTAATTTTGAAGTTGTGTTTTAACCTTTTGCTTCCTACAGGTCTCCTTCCCAGCTGTTCCCGTCCTAATCCCCTTTTCCCCACTTGGACTCTCTTAGACTCTGTGATAAATCTAATCAGAGTATTGGAGCTGTCTTGTGGTGGAAGTGTTGGGAACGTGCACAGACCCCGAGGATCTGGTGACTCTGACACTTTACTCTCAGACTTATTTTGTGTTCCATACAATAAATCTAAAGTTCCATGGCCAAATCCCACAGCCAGCAGGACTCGCTGCCCCCTAATCGTTTTATGCAAGTCACAGCAGAAACATAGTCCATCTGTAATAGGACAGCACTGTCTTTCAAAACGTTTTTGAAACTCTTGAGAGCATAGAGACCTGCTGTCAATTCTAAGCAGTTTATGTGTTGTTTTCTCTCTACTCCTGACCACGATCCACCAGTCTCTTGATGATCCAGACTTGCACCCCAACCAGACAAACTTGAATCCTTCTTCAAAACATTATCCAGTGCACATCCAAAAATGACTGGCCCATTCCAAGAGTTTAGATTATCCAACCACCAACATAATTCTGTCTTTGCTTCCTGATTTAAGGATATCTTGTCACCGTACCGTAAGCCCCTTTTCAAGGCTTCTGCTTTCACTCTCTGAAATGTTTGGTAATGTAATGACCTGGAAACACCGCCTGTATTGATGATGATAAGAATCCTATTAACCTTGCTAGATTTATTAAAGTCAATCACTTCTTTCTCAAAACATGCCTAAAATCCTTTCTTATTCTGTTTACTTTTCTCCCAGGCAATAACAACATTACATTCACAGTGTCTATGTTAAAAAACCCAGAAAATCTAAAGTCTGTGTTGGATTCAAAACCAAATTAATTTCCCATGTTCACAAATAAGCCTAAGCTTTCCAATAAACTTCCCACTAAATCGAAGTCTTTCTGTAGTTGTTCCATAAACTGAGACATCACTGAAATGTCATCCAAATAAATAATCATCCAAATACCTCTCTCTCTCAGGTACAGCACTGCCGCCTCCATCACCCTGGTAAAACACCATGAGGCCAAAGGGAAGACACAGAAACTGGTAAAGCTGATTCTGCCATCTGAACTGCAGAAATGATTGACTGATCCTCTCTATTGGAATTGTAAAATATGCATCTTTGAGATCTAATTTCACCAGCGAATCGTCCTTCAAGAGCATATCTCCTAAAAGATGCTTAAAAGATGGATACCCTCCAACTTGAAATGCCTATATACTAAAAACTTGCTCAGTTCTCTCAGATTTGTCACAGGCCTCCAACTATTGTCTTTATTTTCCACTAGGAATACCATACTTATAAAATCCTTGTATTCCTTTCCTACTAGCACAATTGCTCCTTTCTACAAAATTGTCTTTATTTTTCCTTTCACTATTGTTTGTTGATATGTGCTCAAAATCAATTCTAGTGGCTCTCGAATCTGATTTGGTATTTCTATAAATTCTAACCTGAAGCCCTGAATCATCTCTAAAACCTAAGGATCTTGTGTAATGCTTTCCCTTACTTGGATAAAATGTTACAAAGGACCACCTATTCTTGTGCAACCCCCCCCCAATAATAATCATTATAGTCATCTTGAATTCCTGCACCTCCCTGACCTCATCATCGTACTCCTCTAGACCTCGAAGTCCTTCCCCTTTGGGGAGAGAAGGCCGCCTCAGACTGGAAACCTCTTCCTACTCCTCATTCACAGAAATTATAGTAGGATCTCTGAAATCCTCTGCCAGCAAATAGTCCCCTTTTACTGGCGCTTCCAAAAACACTGCCAGCAAAAACTCATCCATATAACTTTGAGCCTTATCCATGGCCGTGAAGCTTGACACATCTTTATCTAGACTTCTTACCATATCCTCTCGAAAGAGCAACCCTTTGGGGTTCTTCCGTGCCCCCTTCCCTGCCAAATCTACTAACTTAAGACTAATTTTCATCAGTACCACATTCCTTCTTTCTGTACTATGACCAGCATTTGCATTGCCTAAATACACTAGACCCCTGTGACTCCATCCTTTCAATAAATCCACATGAATAACTTTTAGATATACTTCCTACACCATATCTAAAATACGTGCCAGTGGACCTAAGATGTCTAGGAGTTTATTCTGGCACTGTTTCAAAGATCTTTCTAGATCTTTTTGTGGATCTCTTCCCATTTTGAATAGAAATGTTATCAATTCAGGATCTCAATTAGTAACAGATCTTATCATCAATAACAGGTCTGGAACACTTAGGCCCGTATTTATACTTTTTGACGCTAAACTGCGCTAACGCAGTTTAGCGTCAAAAAATTCTGCGCCGGCTAACGCCATTCTGAAGCGCCATGCGGGCGCCGTATTTATTGAATGGCGTTAGCCGGCGCAAGCAGACCGGCGCTGCCTGGTGTGCGTGGAAAAAAACCACGTACACCAGGCAGCGCCGGCGTAGGGAAAAATGGCGTTAGGGCGTCTTAAAAATGGCGCAAGTCAGGTTGACGCTAAAAAATCGTCTTAACCCGATTTGCGCCATTTTAAACGACGCCCAAATGCCATTTACATGACTCCTGTCTTAGTAAAGACAGGAGTCATGCCCCCTTGCCCAATGGCCATGCCCAGGGGACTTATGTCTCCTGGGCATGGTCATTGGGCATTGTGGCATGTAGGGGGGCACAAATCACGCCCCCCTATGCCAAAAAAAATATATTAAAAAAAAAATGTTTATACTTACCTGAACTTACCTGAATGTCCCTGGGGTGGGTCCCTCCATCCTTGGGTGTCCTCCTGGGGTGGGCAAGGGTGGCAGGGGGGGTCCCTGGGGGCAGGGGAGGGCACCTGTGGGCTCATTTTGAGCCCACAGGCCCCTTAACGCCTACCCTGACCCAGGCGTTAAAAAGTGGCGCAAATGCAGGGTTTTTTGACCCGACCACTCCCGGGCGTGATTTTTGCCCGGGAGTATAAATACGACGCATTTGCGTCGCCGTCATTTTTTTAGACGGGAACGCCTTCCTTGCATCTCATTAACGCAAGGAAGGCGTTCACGCAAAAAAATTACGCTATTTGCCCATACTTTGGCGCTAGACGCGTCTAACGCCAAAGTATAAATATGGCGTTAGTTTTGCGCCGAATTTGCGTCGAAAAAAACGACGCACATTCGGCGCAAACGGAGTATAAATATGCCCCTAAGCTCTCAAAACACTTCTAATTTATTTTTCCAAAGGCTTCCTTATCCATTTCTTTATAAAAGTTCCCATATGTTCTGAAGGCCACAAGTTGGCACTTCTAGGATATCATATTGTATGGTGGGAAAATCTCTTCTCCCAAAGAATTTCTTAACTCTTCCTTTGAAGTATAAGCCACTACTTTCTCACCAAACAAATCTTCACTTATATCATCGTCTTGCTGTAAGTCCAACACATATTCATCCATATGCTGATCTTCTCTACTTATGTGTTCATTATCTAAAAACTCCTCCTGTAAATTATCATCCACCAAGCCTTGTGTGCCTCTATGGACACCCTTCCTCAGCATGCTGCTAAGGACACCTTACTCCAAACTTGCATTCTGTGTGCCCCTAAAGACACCGCTCCTCTTATTGGTACTTTGACACACTTTTTCTTTAAAGCTTACCTGCCTTACCTCCATATGCTTACTCTTCTTCTTGCGCCCTTTCTTTCTAACATCAGCTTTCCCTTCAGATAAGGTCCAATAATTATTATCAGATTCCTGATTTCTCTTTCTTTTATCTATAATTGATTCATTTGCTTCCTGCACAGAAGCCTTCATTTTGTGTTGTATTAGTCTCTTAGTTGTTTCCTGACCTACTTTTCACTCAGAGAACTCCTCCTCCACTTTATCTTTGTCTGATGTCATTTTGTTTAAAACTACTCATCAGTCTCCTGAATCTACCACCTCATATACTACTCTTGCAGGAAACCCATTATCTAACTGATCAGCTGATCTGTGCAAATACTTTGTACCCCAAGTGAGAGTTCCTTTGAATACCTAATGACGTCCTCATAGTCTCATAGACTATCCTGCAATTCTCCCAAACCAAAATGGCTGCCGGATTTTGTGTGATTATGCACGCGTCAAAAATAACTTTCCTCACGCTGATTAGATTTGACCAGTTTGTGCCTAATCCTATTTGGCGTCGCAACTCCCGAAATTGATAAACATTAAAAAACTAAATCAAGGTGTGCCTATAAATTGGCCATTCTAAATTTAGAAAACTGTAGTGGCTCGCCTCAGAATGCTAATCCACCTCCACCTTCAAAGTTTTTTGTTATTTCCTAAACGTATTTTGTACACTTCAAATTGTTAGTATGTCTGCTGTAAAATGAAACTACAAAAACTCATTACCACTTATACCAACTCTCACATGCAGCTTCCATAAATGGAAAACCCAGAAACTTTATATATATTCATTCAAATCTATCAGCATATTATTAGAATCAAATTGTAATGTTACTTATCTGTCCCAGGAGCAGCATTTAAAAGAGGAAGAGCATTCCAGGAGGGGTGTATCTATGGGTTGGGGAAGATTCTAATTCTTGGATTGTCGAATTTATTGTGATGTTATGTTATTCTTTAAACTGCTGCAGGAGTGGCATTAAAATGTTTAATGCTTAATGATAGCCTCCTGTCTTCTAATGAAATCCACAATGATGTATCTTGCATGAATTCCAAAATGCTTTATTAAAATGAATAGACTGCTGGTGTCAAAACTTAAATTTCTTCCCTTTGACTATGATAGAAAACTCTAGAAATGAAATGTACTTTTTCTGTACTTCTCCCGAGAAAAATGGTTCCTTACATGCGTCGGTCGGTCAGTCTATTGCATAGGAAAGAAATAGGCCAATGTGTGACCATCTAAAAATACACATTGACAACATATTAATTTAATATATTAGGCCTGTTCCTGTCAGCTATGATAGGCCCACCCACACATGTGAGGTACTAGTTTTATTTGTGGTAGTATGGGAAAACTGGGTTGTGGGAATTTTGCAGTTGCCAATGCATTCCAGAACTTTCTGTCACATAATGTTGCGAAAATATTTTTTTAACAAATGTTTGACCTGAACAGAGATACAAGAGAGGTAAAATAGTCACATGCTCGCAAACCACACCACTCAAAAGCCATCTAGTGTACAGAAATATCTGTCAGTGGTAGGTTCCCCTGGTGCTGGAAGACATCAGGCCCACATGCGTTTCTGTGCACCAGCGAGGAGCCAGGTGCTGTGTGTATTGTTTTCTGAGGAGGCTCAGAAAAGATCGAAACTGCTTATGAGCTCCTCTCGGTGGTGCAGACACAGAGGTCTGCACTCCAGTAATGACCTAGATGCTCTGTGGATGTTATCTGAGATTAAGAAACAATTCACACAGAATCCAGGCTATGTGCTGGGGCACAGATATGCATGTCTACACCCCAGCAAAGATCTAGGCACCAACCACAATGTGGATATTTTCTGAGGCTCGAAAAAATCCAGTGTCCGACTACTTGCTGGGGCTCTGAAGTGTGTTGCTCCTCCCCAGCAAGGAGCCAGGGTCTGTGCTGATGTCTTCTTCGGATAAGAAGAAAATCTAAACAGCAACCAGCTCTTCTATGGGGTACAAAATTATGCGCCTGTGCTGCAGAAAGGAGTCAAACACTGGATTTTTTTCTTAGGCAGACGAAAATCCAAACAGTAACTGCCTACGTGCTGGAGCACAGACACAGAACTCCTTTTTCTCTCACACAGAACTCCTTTTTCTCTCAAACCTTCTCTTGAACACAGAAGCATTGAGAGATGAAGTAATTGCCTCAAACAAAATCAGGAATTTGGAATTGGAAAGGAAGGCTAGGAACAGTCCTAGTCCATCCTGTTCCAATCCCCACCCCCTGGTTCATTTCTTCTGTTCGTGAGGTGGGTAGGGTGTTGGGAAGGGAGTGTTGGAGGAGCTCCCACCTCCTTCCCTCTCTCCAGCAGACAAAACGTGTCTTGAGTTGGTGGACATGGCCTGGGATCAGCTGGGACAGCAATATCTACCATAAACCCTTCCCATAGCCTGTCATCCAGCCTAATCCTTCGATGGAGCTGGTGGTGGCGGCTAGGAAATACCATGCAGGCCCATTGGTCGTGTATCTCTCTCTCTCTCTCTCTCTCTCTCTCTCTCTCTCTCTCTATCTCTCTCTCTCTCTATCTCTCTCTCCGTCTCTCCTCTGGGTGCGGTCTCCTTTCCGCTGTTCATTTATGCATACGTCTTAAGGGAGTCCTTTATACACTGTTTAAAGATGTTCATATATGTCAGTAGTGCAGCGAAAGGGAAACCAAGACAGCTTTTTTCAGTCAGAGCTGAAGACATTCTCAACTCTATCTGAATTCCATTCCATACTTCACTGTGGAGCTGTTGCAAAATAAATATTTTTTTTCTTGTGCCCTTGCCACCTCCCTTTCTTCCCTGTTGAATGACATAACTTGCACTTAGCCCTAGCCTGAATACTTGTGGGGCATCCTATACAATGGTTACCTGGGTGCCCTTGAAGTTGAATTCTAGAAATTCTCCAATTGTTATTTACATATATTAGGGCCAGAAGTAGCAAACATTTTGCATGGTGCAAACTGCGAAAATCGCAGTTTGCGCCATGCAAAATGCCGTTTGCGATGCTCATTGACAATTTGCGAGTCGGTACCGACTCGCAAATTGTGAATGCGACTCGCAAATAGGAAGGGGTGTCCCCTTCCTATTTGTGACTCGCATCGCTATGCTAAATTGCTTTGTGACCGCGAATGCGGTCGCAAAGCAATTCGCAGTTACCACCAGGTGGGTCTTTGCGACCCCATAGCGAATCGCAGACGGTGTCTGAGACACCGTTCTGCATCCGATTTTGCAAATCGGAATTTGCGAGTCGCACCGACTCGCAATTTCCGATTCGCAAAATCGGAATTTGCTACATCTGGCCCTAAGTGTGTTACGGTCCAGTGACTGTCCATATGTTATGCTTAACTTACTTTTAGGCTGGGCTACGATTAAGCCTGTTTTGTCACTTTCAGAAATGTACAGCAAATTAGAAATGTATTTTGTGAATTACAATTTCCTTACCCTTAGGTGGTTGTGTTTTGTATTAGTATACCCTTCCCTAAAATCCTCCTTAAAAATGTCCCTTAAGCCTACCTATTTTGAAGCAATTATTCCCCATTTTCTAGCCGCCCCCCCTTGTCCTTCACATATGTATTTCTAAGTCATATCCTTATGTCTGTGGGGATCTCTGCCACTGGGGTAGAGAGCATAATACAGAAAAGACAGGAAAGGTGGAGCTCTCTGACTGTAGGCTTGTGAATTGCATTTTGCAGTACGTGAAGTAGTGCTATGGGAGTACTACTTTACATACCACAAACGCCTTTTGTGAATTGGTAGACAAATCAGAAGCACTTTGCTGCACAACAATAAACATGTATTGACAAAGCCAATAGGTCTGGCTATGGCAAGTTGGTGTTTTGGTTTAATTGTTTATTTTTTTTATTGCACCCAAAGGCCACAGAAATAAAAAGAAGAAAAAAGTAAACTAGCCTCCTAAATGTGGCAGCCAAAGGTTTTCATTAAACTTTCTAAATTTATAAATAAATTAAGAGATGGTCTTCTTGATAAATGGATGTGCACTTGTGATCTGGAAAAATGTAGTCACTCAAAGTGCAAGAGAGCCATTGACTGAAGTGGGCTGGCCAATTGCTGCGTTGCATGGAAGAGAAATGTGAATGACAGTTGAAAAGACCAATGGATGAAGAAAGCTTACCCACATCTCCTCTATCTGTTTGCACCTGCCTGTTTTATTTATATATTTATTACTTAAGGCTGTGAGGCTGCTAACGTTTTCCATGAGCCAGGCCCAAAAAGAAGATACATGTCTTCCAACCCTGTCTCACTCTCTAAAAATTACTTTGCCTAATAGATAAAAATCTGCCTATACCCTTGTCCAGAAAATTGCCTCTCTGAACTGACATTATTGATTGAATTGATATAAATGTATTGAAAGCATTACCTTTTTAGCTTTGTAGAAGGATTTAAATACTAACGGACATATTTACAAGATAGTGGCCCATCGGATGCTCCTTTTTCTTGCCCACCCCTCCCCTACCAGCACCCAACGACACCATGTGCACCGTATTTACAATTCGGCACATCATGGCAGTCGCTAGCACAATATCGTCAAAATGTTTGACGCTATTGTGGCGCTTTGCTACACCAGCGTCAAAAATGGTGATGCTAGTGCAGCAAAGCAAAGGGAGGCCCATTGAATATAATGGGTGCATCATTTTAACGCCTGTTCTCCGCAGGCATAAAAAATGATGGCAAAATGACACAGACATAATGTGAAGCAAGAGGTTACAAAGTGGCGCAATGCAAGCATTGCCTCACTTTGTAAATATGGCGCTCCAGAAAAGCCACCTTAGCGTAAAAAAAATGAAGCTATGGCGGCGCTAGGGTGGCACCAGGGCTTGTAAATATGCCCCTCATTGGATTGATGAAATCAACCTGAGCTTTTAACTTTAAAAGGAATGCTTTGTCACTGTTCAGCAAAAATATAGGTGCAAAACATGAACACCTGTTAGTTTATTTTTATACCAGTCTGCTTGATGCAACCTCGCTGAGCCTTTTTCTCTTCTATCTCTTTTATTAGGAACAAACAAATGAAAATAGTCAAAATATTACATTCCATACTGGTTTTATATAAATCCTCGCTCAAGAAATCCTCCTCCCCTTATTTCGATCCTCAAAATAGCTTACAATTTTTTTCATTCATTCTTGTATGACCATCGACGGTCAGAGCTGTGCGCTGGTAGGGCTCGCTGGTTCCTCACAATCCACTGCCTGTAGTCTAAATAAGGGGTTCATAGGGCATATTGAAGAAAGCAAATGTTTGAACTCAGATACATTCAGAACTTATTGAAATAGAACAGGTAATTTGGAAATTACTCCAGCTTCCATACTGATGCTATGGACAGTTTGGATGCTCATATAATTGCGGTGATACACTAAGGGGGTCATTACAACTTTGGCGGGCGGCAGCTGTAACCGCTGGGCGGCCGCCAATGCGGCCGCACTCCCGCAGTGCCCATTTGAACATCCCTGCTGGGCCGGCGGGCGGAAACTAAGTTTCCTCCCGCCGGCCCAGCGGGGATGTGGGCTGCAACATGGAAGCCGGCTCCAAATGGAGCCGGTGGTGTTGCGGCCGTGCGACGAGTGCAGTTGCACCCGTCACGCTTTTCACTGTCTGCTATGCAGACAGTGAAAAGCTGCATGGGGCCCTTTCAGGGTGCCCCTGCACTGCCCATGCCTGTGGCATGGCCAGTGCAGGGGCCCCCAGGGGCCCCACGACTCCCCGTACCGCCAGCCTTTTCCTGGCGGTTCATACCGCCAGAAAAAGGCTGGCGGTCGGGGACTCGTAATCCCCTGGGCAGCGCTGCAAGCAGCGCTGCCCAGGCGGATTATCACCGCCGGGGCAAAAGTGGCAGAATACCGTCGGCCCCGGCGGTGCGACCGCGGCGCTTCCGCCGCGGTCGTAATAGGCCAGGAAGCACCGCCAGCCTGTTGGTGGTGCTTCCGTCATTTTAGCCCTGGCGGTCTCGGACCGCAAGGGTCAAAATGACCCCCTAAGTTTCTTTTGATTGCAAAGAGTAACTGATTTATCAGAGGTAGCTGGTAATAACATACATGGTCACGGGAGTAGTTATTTCTTTTACTGTCACGATCACCATTGTTCAAAACTTTCTAATTGTTGTACTCTTCTACAACATCTGAATAAATATGTCTATTGGCACATTTCTGTCGGTAAAAGACAGATTGTAAATGTAAAATAAATTGTGGAGCTTATTTCTGCTATTTTAACGTAACAGTGTAAGCCACTTTCTGTAGCTATATGCTTTGTGGCAATTTGTTTCTCACTGATATATTGTTTCCATAGGTCATCACCAATATGCACCCCTACTAATTATTTCATGATTTTATTTAATCAGAAAAGTAATCCTTTATCTCTCATACCTGGGATCGCTCAACTATGAGAATTCAATCAACTCATATGTTTTATTTCTTGAAGTATAAACTTGAATTGATGTTCTATTTAAATGATTGTTATTGTTGGATATGGCTTTCATTAGAAGCCATTAACATCCAATGAACAGATGATCCACATAAAGGAGTCAGTGCTGTTTCACTGCCTCATGTGCTCACGTTTCACCTCTGCCAAGCCACTACAGAAATGTCATTCACTTTCGTTCAGAAAGAGAATCATTTATAAAGCACTGTGTCTTGTTCACAAAGCTCTTTATGGTTCTGCTTCTAATTTCCTCAAACTAAAATTAAGGAAATACTCACCCCAACATGTTATTTGCTCCACTTTTAAAAGCATACTAAGTGTATCCCTATTAAAGAAAGCCACATTTGGTATGAACGCTTTCTCCACACTGGCCATAAGTTGTGGTAGCAGTTAGTTGCCTTCTGACTTCAAAATCCATCAGCTCTTGTCTCCCTTTTAGGAACCAAAACACAAAAACCTTGTGATAAATTCTTCTTGTTTCAATCTTAAGTGTTGTCCATGTTGGAAAAGGACCTTTTTTTCCAGGGTCTCTTCAGTTTTATTGCCTTTTGCTGCTGAATCCTTAGTTTGTTGGCTTCAGGACTCTGTGCACTTTTCTCT
Source organism: Pleurodeles waltl (assembly GCF_031143425.1). Taxonomy (NCBI): domain Eukaryota; kingdom Metazoa; phylum Chordata; class Amphibia; order Caudata; family Salamandridae; genus Pleurodeles; species Pleurodeles waltl. The sequence goes on along the minus strand of NC_090448.1, from coordinate 169,021,726 downwards.
GCTATCTAGTGGTAAAATGTGCTCTCTCCCAAAAACATGGTGCTATACTGTTATATGTAACTTACTTGTAAGCCCCTATTAAATGGTACTACATGTACCCAGCACCGGTAAATTAAATGCTACTAATGGGCCTGTAGCATTCATTCTGCTGTCCACTAAAGTAGTCTTTTATAACATGCCTCAGGCCTGCCACTGCGATCTGTAGTGCATTTTTTAACTGCCATTTCAAAGTGGCAAAATGTTTGCCAGACATCAACCTTACTTTTAAATAATTATAAGTCACCCATAAGGTAGGCCTTAAAGGCCTAAAGGCTCATGGGGTAGGGTACATTGCATTTACATAGTAGGACATGGATATCTAAGCTTTACATGTCCTGGCAGTTTCACTTTTATTAGGCCTCCCTCTCCCATTGACTAACACTTCTTACATTTAGCAAGTGGTAACTTTGGATTGGGAGCAGATTGAGATATGCTGTTTATACTCAAATGAATTGTAATTTAAAATCCTCTTTCAAGGTGAAGTTAGATTTTAAGTCACAGTTCTGTGAATGCTGCGTCTTGTCTTTTTTTGTAATTTTCTTGTCCTAACCATTTGTGCCTTCTGCCAATTGTCCTGGGTTACATAACTGTGAATGGATCTGCTTTTGGTGTGTGTGTGTATTGCTTCCAGACAGTAATACAAAGGGAGTGCAGGTGTGGACAGGGTTGACCATCCTGGCAGGATGACTGGGAGGGGCAATATCCAGCCCCACTTACATTTCAAAGGACTGTGGTTCCTTCACACACAAAGAAATCTGACACCAGGCCTGCCCAGTCTTCTTTCACCCCAGACATTTTAGACCCCTGACAGGGGAAGAGCCCTGACACATGTGAGGGTAATATAGAGAATCCCCCACACAATGACTGGCACCAGGTATAAATATTGGACCTCCAGAGCCACTCATCAGAACAGTCCTTGACCAGTGGACATTACAGACGAAGGACTGCCCTGCTGCTTCAGGATTGAAGGGCTGTCTGAGAAGGAACACTAGATGTGCTGACCTCCATCCCAGGCTAACTGTGAGTAACTCCAAGGATCAGTTGGCTGACCTCCTGTTTAAGCTACAGAGACACAACACGCTACTGTGGCCTCCCTGAATCTGCCCAGCTGACCTGCTGCAACTGGACCTCCTGGACCTGCAAATGGACCTGCCTGAAGTTATGTCTGAACCCTGCTGGCCTCTGCTGAAGCGAGTTCCTGATCCCAAGTGCTGCCTCCCAGGTCCTCTACCCTTGGCTTGCATCAGTCTGAGCTCTTTCCATGAAGAAAAGGTGAAATCCTAAACTTTGAGCTCTTCACAACTGTGGATGTGCCCCTTTGCAATTGGATGCTGCTGTCTGCAATGACCACAAATGCAAAGCTGCTGTGAGACCTGCTCTTCATGGTACAGCGACCGCTAGTGACGACCAGCAACTTGAGATCTGCACTGGGCCTACAACAGCCAGCGGTGACCGTCAACGTGAAACTTAAGCAATGACCATTTGTGTTTCCTGACCGGCTCTTCACGTTACAGCAGTGATGGCCTGCAATGCCCAGTCTGCTCTTTCCACTACTGTAACAAAGATCTACAACCTTTTACCTGCTCTTCGTGGCCTCCTCCACTGCGAACTGAACTCTTCATGCTGGACTTTGAGAAGGTAACTCTTGCAGCTGGATTAACCTGGTTGATATATTTCACCTGCACTCCATCAAGGTCAGCATGAACTTGTGATTTCCCCAAAGTTTAGTATGTCCAGATGACTACCAGTGGCACTTTATGCATTTAAGTACTATTTTCAGTTATAAACTTTGAAATTGAACATCTCCGGTTCTACTGTTTGGATTTTTGCTGTTCTGTTATCATTTTATTTACTAAAATGTACTCTATCCTTCTAAATTGGTGTAGGAATTGCCTGTGTTTTCACTGTGTTACTGGCTGTATGCTTCATAATACTTTACATTGTGCTTCAAATTTACTGACAAGGAATGTCACTGTTGCCTGATTGAGGCTTCCACCCTCCTCAACCAATAACCCAATTTTGCCCAGTCCCTTATTGTTTTAGCTCGCTAGAGACCTTTGGGAATATGTGCACTCTTTAAGCTCTTGTGACATAACATTGCTGTTAGAAATTGGATCTCTAGTTGGCATAAGTATGCACCCTGTCCAAATAGGGGCCACAGTCCTAGTTAGGTAAGTCAGATACACACCCTAAATTAACCCGTTCTCACCCTTTGGTAGCTTGATACAAAGCAGTCAGGCTTAACTTAAGAGGCAATGTGCAAAGTATTTGTTCTACACATACACAGTAACACAATGAAAACACCACTAAAAGACTCCACACAGGTTTAGAAAACTAGAGAACATGTATTTGAATAAAACAAGACCAAAACCACAAAAATCCAATCAGTAGAGGTTGAGATGTAAATTTTTAAAGATTACAGAAAAAATGGTGCTTAGAAGTCACTAGCGGTCAAAGGGGTACTTGTGGTTATGAGTGGGGACAGACACATCCCTAGTGAAGTGCAAGTGTCAGGTCCCCTCCACCCTTCCTGCCCAGGAAGGTCCATCAGAATGCAGATAAATGCAGATGAGTCCTTTGTCACACCTACCCTTCCTTTGTTTGGGGTTGTCTAGAGGAAATGCACAAAATGTAGCTGTCACCTAGCCCAGACGTATATTGGAGACTGCAAGGCACACAGATCAGTGAGAACAGAGAAATGCCCACTTTCTAAAAGTGGCATTTCTAAAACAGTAATGTTAAATCTGACTTTATCAGTAAAGACTATTTATCGTTACCATTTCAATGATATGAAAAATGATGTAGCTACTCCTTTCTGATCAGAAATGACAGTTTAAAAGTATATTAATGAATTTTCAGTGCTGGCCTATGAGAAGAGTAGGCCTCACAGTAGTGAAAAAGACTTTGGGAGTTTTTCACTACCAGGACGTGTAAAACTTAAATGTACATGTCCTGCCTTTTACTTACATGGCCCCTTGCCCTAGGGTCTACCTTAGAGGTGACATATGTAATAAAAGGGGAGTTTAAAGCTTGGCAAGAGGTTTTAAATGCCCAGTCAAATTAGCAGTGAAACTGGATAGACAGGCCCTGCAATGGTAGGCCTGAGACATGTTTAAGGGGCTATTTAAGTGGGTGGTGCAATCCGTGCAGCAGGCCCACAAGTAGCATTTAATTTACAGGGCCTGGATATATGGATTACCACTTTACAAGGGACTTACAAATAAATTAAATATGGCAATTGTGGATACACCAATATCACTATAGTTAGGGAAGAACCACACACACTTTAGCACTGGTCAACAGTGGTAAAATGCTCAGAGTCCAAAGACCAACAAAAAGGTACAGCAAAAATGTGAGGCAAACGGCGAACAAGATTAGGGGAAGACCACACTAAGACTGTCATGTCTAACACGTGCCCTCCAAGGTAAAAGTGGGGAGAGCTACCCAACCTCTAGGGAGTTCTCATCACTACACAGAAAAACCTAGATAGACCATCAGCATTCTATTTCTATAGCACTCCACCTCTGTTCCCATGGAAGTAACTGCTTAGAGATGTAGGCTACAGGTTGGTCCAAGCCTTCTTCATTAAGCTGCGATAAAACTGCCCCCATGCCATGCTCTGAGACACTTGTCTGAACAATATACTCCTTGGATAAGTGAGGGGCCTTGAGCACAGGGGCTGTATACATGGCTTGCTTCAGGGAGTCAAATGCCTTTTGGCATGCCTCCGTTCAAATCACATTTCTAGGCTGCTTCTTCAAAGTCATCTCAGTGAAGCGGGCAACAATGGTGCCATTTCCCTTGATAAACCTCCTATAGTACCAAATGAGGCCTGAAAATGTCCTACTTCTGTCTGGGTTTTGGGGGCTCCCAGGCCATGATAGTTTCAATAGCCTGGAGGGCTGCACCTTACTCCAGCCCACTAGATGTACCAAGCACACCACAGACCCCTTCCCTATCTGGAACTTACTGACCTTTATAATCAAGCCTGTCTGTTGCAGAGCATGTAGTACTTCCTGGAGGTGAACGAGGCGGTCCTTCTAGGAGCTATTGAAGACAGCTATGTCATCCAGATAGGCACCTGAGAAGGCCTCCATACCAGCAACTGCCTGGTTCACCCACCTGTAGAAGATGGCAGGAGCATTTTTGAGTTCAAAGGGCATTACCTGAAGTTGGTAATGGCCCTCTGGAATGGAGAAGGCTGATCTCTCCTTGGCACAATCTTTTAGGGCAAGCTACCAGTATCCTGATATAAGATCAAAGATACTTAAGTACTAACCCCCCCTAACTGATCAACCAGCTCATCAGCCCGGGGGGGCCGGATGAGCATCTGTCTTGGTCACAGAAGTTATCCCTCTGTAATCCCCACAGAACCTCAGTGCAGCTTTTAGTACCAGGACCTCAGGTCTACACCAGGAGCTACTGGAGGGTTCTATCACCCCCAACTCTAGCATGTTAGAGACTTCACTCTTAAAGCTGACCCTCCCCTTATCTGACAAACTGTAACACTTATTCTTGACAGGGAAGTTGCCCCCTGTCAGGAAAACTATTGCCAGTGTTGTTAAGTTCTTCCCTCAGCAAAAATGATTCCCCTTTTCCTTGTACCCACGTTGGTCGCAGTGGCTTCCTCAAACCCGGTGGCTCTTGCGGTGGCCGTTCTTAGAACTAGCTTCTTCAGGTTTAACTGCCACTCAAGATGGTGGCCGCAAATCTTTGTGAGGTTAGCGCTCTAGTGTTTCCAACTTAGTCTCGTGCTGAAGCTTCCCTCCAGCTGTTTCTCTCTGGGAGCTGTGCACTTAAACTGTCATCCTGAGGAGAATGAGCAGTGTTCCTGAGGCGCTTCGTTTCCTAGAGAATTCTTCCAGATTTCAGTAATTAATTATTTTTCTTGTTACGGTGTGCACACCAGCTACTTTTTCCCTTATGGAGAAGCTGCATTTCTTCCTTCTTTCAACAACTGTCTATCGGCTTTCTGAGGAGAATTTGTTTTGGCTTAACAGCAACTGCACAAAGGAATCCTTTTGCATGATTTCCAGACTTGCCAATATATATATGTACATAGATATTCAAAAACTCTTCACCTTGCAGACTTGCCAGTCTTGAAGACAAACCTCAGTGCTCAGACTAATTCCTAGAGACTGTGATTGAGAAAACCGAACCTTGAGAAGGAGTTTTTGTTTCCTGTAAAAGAAATCAGTAGATTGTGTATTTGTAAACCTCTGAACTGTTCTCCAGAGAACCTTCGATACCTCTGACTCCTGGAGAAAAGAAGATATTAAGTTAACATTGTTCTCTTAGGGAGAGGCTAGTCTCTCAAAAGATCCAGGTTAGGAGACCGATCGAATTGGGTGAATGTGAATGGCTGAACAGTTGAATGCGCAGTAGGAATGTACTTATTTATGCTCTTATCATCTTAATGCAGGTCCTTCCTTTAAAGAAATCCCAATAACAAGAAAGGTGCAGGCTACAGAAGCACACACTGAATATCCTATCTTCAAGTGGGAAACACAGGCTGGAACTGGATCTGAAAGTGGTCTCTCTTTTTCTTTTCCCATTCCCCTTTCCCCCTAGCGGATGCAGGGCTAAGATAATCAGTAAAGTCTGACCACTAATCTGTTGGAGGGAGTTGGGCAAAATGTATCTGCTCCTGTGGAAGTTTGATTTAATGGGTAATCTCCTGACACCCCCTGTGTCCACATCATGGGTACACAGGTGGGTAATCCCAGGAGTAAAGGAGAAGAGTGTCCCAACACCTGGCGACAGTCACTCTGCTGCTCAGGAGTGAGAGTTGGGGAAAGGATTACTCCTTCCACAGAACCATCTTTCCCCTTAGAGTCTAAGAGGTCAGGGAGAGTTTCACTCTTCTCTTCCTCTCCTTTATCTGTCACCAATAGCATGGTGATCTCAGACCTCTCAAAGTGGGGCTTGAGGCGATTGATCTGGAGCAACCTGAGGTGTTGCTTAGGGGCTTTAAGGTCCACCAGGTAGGTATCCTTGCCCTTCCTCTCAATAACTTAAGAGGGCTCAGTCTTGCGGTCCTGGAGATTCTAGGTTCCACTGGTTCCATAACCCACCCTTTCTGCCCAGGCTGGAATTCCAGAGTGGTAGAACTTTGGTCATACCACTCTTTCATCATAGCCTGGATTGCTTCTAAGTTGTCAGAAGCCTGCTTCCACAATTTATCTATTTGGCTTCTGTAGGCCAACACATAGCTTACTACATCCTAGGGAATCTTCTTGGGAGCTTGCTTCCAGCCTTCCATGACCAAATTCAGAGGTTCCCTGACTGGGTGCCCATACAGAAGCTCAAAGGAGCTAAAGCCCACTCCTTTCTGTGGTAACTCCCTGAAGGCAAACAATAGGCATGACAAGAGGATTTCCCCCTTTTTCCTCAAGGCCTCAGGAAGGCCTCTGATCATGCCTTTGAGGGTTTTGTTGAATCTCTCAACAAGCCCATTGGATTGTGATGATAAGGAGTGAAGAACTTGCAGGTTACCCCACAATCCTTCCACATTGACTTCAGGTAAGCAGACATGAAGTTATGCCCCTGTCAGACACAACTTCCTTTGGGAAACCCAGTCAGGTAAAAGTCCCCATTAGGGCCTTTGCCACTGCAGGTGCAGTTGCGGTCCTCAGAGGGATTGCCTTAGGGTACCTATTGCCATGATCCACCAAGAGCAAGATAAACCAGTGACCTGAGGTAGTCTGGGGATCCATAGGTCCAAAAATGTCGATGTCCACCGGCTCAAACAGTGTGCCAACAACAGTCAAAGTATTAAGGGGGGCATTTAGCCTCTGTCCTGACTTTCCACTGGCCTGGATGGCCTGGAAGGTAATATACGTCCTACAGATGGTATCTGAGGGAAGTTCTGATCTTCGTTCAGGAAATGTGGGGAGCAAGCCTTGAAAAGGTCTTTTCCTGACCCAAGTGTCCTGCCAGGGGAGCATTGTGAGCCAGCTCCAGTACGAAGGCCTTGTAGGATTGGGGTACCACCAGGGCCATTGCTGTCCCATGCATAGGAGCCTTAGGCTCAATGTAAAAGAGGTTGTCCTCCCAATAAATGCGGTGATTCACAGAGACATTACCTGCTGCTTGGCCTTTTGTCTGGCGCCCCATGCCCTCAAGGGTTGGACACTTCCTTTGTGCCTTAGAGAATTCCTCCTTGGTGAGGCCTTCTTCTACATGCCATGCAGAAAGGTAACCAAGGGAAGCAGTGCCCTCCTGAGTGGACTCTGGGGGGCCACCGCAGGTGCCACAATCATCTCTCTGGGGGTAGACTCAGGTGCTGGTTTCCCATGCCCTCTGCCTTTCCCCTTTTAAGCAGCTGGCTTGGCCATTGTTCTAGGCTCCAGCCCTTTCTGACTCCCTTCCTGGGCATCCTTGGATCTTGTGATCCACTCAGGTACACTCAGGTAACATGAGCCTTCATCTCCACTTCCTTCGAGGTAGTGGACTCCAGGCTATCACCCAACATGGCAGGGCTCACAGCAACCTTTAGAAGTCCTGAACAGCGCAACCCAACATTCAAATGGAGCAAGGGCCATGGGATATTGACTCTCCCTGTTGTCAGCCACCACAACTTGGTGGAATGCATGGGAAATCACTTGCTCCGAGGACGTACCATAGTCATGCTGGCACCCGTGTCTCTCAGAGGCTCAACACCTTGCCCATTGATGGTGACTCATTACCTATACTTTGTAGTATTTCAGGGCCCATGGATCTTAGAAACCATCTCTCTGTCACCCAGGGACACTACCGTAGACCCACTAAATGCCCCCTTTAACTGGGACATACTTCTCCTACCGCATGCTTACATTAAACACCCCTGGGGTTTTTCCTCCAGTGGGAGGTGATGCTCTTTTGGGACACTAGGGATCCCCTTTGAAGTGTAAAAACTCGTAGTACTTATAGCACTTGGGATTTTTGGGCTGCTGACTTTTATCAGGGTAGTTTTTCTTCTGGTGCCCAGATTGGGAATGAGAAACAGACTCTTTCCTCTGTGAGTTCTTGGGGGCCTTTAGAGAACTCTGGCCCTCATTACAACATCAGCGGTAAAAGCCGCTTACTGCCGTGCAGAAGACCGCCAACACACCGCTGCGGCCGCGGAATTCCGCCACAGCTATTATGACCCACAGTTCGGAATCCGACAAAATTCAGACACCCACACAAGTCCGCCACACCAAAGATCAGTGATAAACTGGCGATAACAAATCCTCCACCGTCACGGCAACAGAAATACGCCCACGCTATTACGACCCACGAATTCACGCGGCGGTCTTTCAACTGCGGTATTCCATTGGCCGTACACACCCCGGTGATCAAAATACACACACTTCTACAAAACACCGCCACATTGGTCAATTCGAAATACACACACCTGATACACATACACCCACCACTCCCACACACCCATTACAATATAAAACACACACCCACATCACCCACAAACCCCTACGACCACTATTACAGAGAGAAGGCCAGAGAGAGACACCACCATCCACAAACTAGCATCCACAGGCACTCAACACCATCACCCACACAACTTCCACGCACAAAACACCACACACCACTACATATCACCACACTTATCACCACACACACCACCCCACACATCACCCACACCACCCCATGGCACGGCAAAGACACCCCAGGTTCTCGGAGGAGGAGCTCAGGGTCATGGTGGAGGAAATCGTACGGGTAGAGCCACAGCTATTTGGAGCACAGGTGCAGCACACCTCCATTGCAAGGAAGATGGAGCTATGGTGAAGAATAGTCGACAGGGTCAACGCAGTGGGACAACACCCAAGAAATCGGGACGACATCAGGAAGAGGTGGAACGACCTACGGGGGAAGGTGCGTTCCGTGGTCTCAAGACACCACCAGGCGGTTCAGCGGACTGACGGCGGACCCCCACCTCCTCACCCACAACTAACAACATGGGAGGAGCAGGTCTTGGCGATTCTGAATCCTGAGGGCCTCGCAGGAGTCGGTGGAGGAATGGACTCTGGTAAGTCAAACCTTTAACTACCATATCCCCCACCCTACCTGCATGCCATCACATACCCCCACCCTCACCCTCACCCCCATCACTCCAACTCCTCACAAATGTCCCAATATCACAAACCACCCATCCCAACACCAAGCCCTGCATGCAACAACAAAGCATGGACACCCATCACTAAAGCATGCCCACTGCACATACCCATACAGCCCCCTAAACCATCATCACACAAGCCCCCACACAGGAATGCAAGCACTGGGGTACACGGTCACCCACCCATTGCACACCATGACACACACAGATGCAATAATCATGCTTTTACACCCCTGCAGGACCACTACCCAACGTCACCACACAGGAGGGTCCAGACATCTACCCCCCACCCACAGAAGAGGCCCACAGTGATGACAGCAGCTCTGTCCAGCTGTGTCTAGATGACCAGCCCGGACCATCGTGGGCCTCGGGACAGTCGGTTCCCCTCACACAGGCACAGGCCACCACAGACCTTCCACCCTCTGGTAACACCAGCACAGCACCCACCCAGCGGGCTTATACCTCCGTCCCCAGGACACGTCAATCAGCTGTGTATCCACCACTGCAGGGAACCCAGGATAACCCACAACCCCAACAACAACAGGGACCTGGGGGCAGTGGCAGTGGGCACACGGTCCAGGGGACGGAGGCCCAGGAACACAGGGGAACTGGGAGGGCTGCTGTGCGACAGGGGGCGGACAGGCCAAGGGAACCCACTCTCCAAAAGGCCCTCTCCTCCATCATGGGAGCATACCACCACTCCCAGGAGACAATGGCAATGGTCCTGGCCAAGTTTCAGGAGACCCAGCGCATGCAGGAGGAACAGTATTTGGGGTTCAGGGAGGAACTCAGAACCATCAGCTCCGCCCTGGGCACCATCGTAGGGGTGCTGAAGGAAGTACTAAACACCAGGAGGGACACTGTGGTGCTCCAAGGGGCCCCTGACACTAGCATGGACGATGAACTGCCCACCACCTCTGCCGGCGCTAGTGGACAGGAGGCACCGCCACAAGACCACCACACCAGCACCCCACCCCCTGCAGATGGAGAACCACCCCGAAAGCGGTCCCTGAGATCCAGGAACAAGACAGAGCACGATGCCAAGACCCCCGCCAAGAAATGAGACCACTCTGATTGTCACCCCACTGTCCCACTTTGTCACCCTGTCCATATTGGAACTGCCCCAGCTCCACTTCCTATGCCCATATGGGCAATGCACCTATGAGACAAATAGACTGGACTCTGCCATGGACACTCCTCCACCATCACCCCTCACCATTTAACTTCCCCCTCCAATATTTTGTATGTAAATAAACACACCTAAACCACCAAAAGATCTGGAGTCTGTCTGTGATTTTGAAATAGTGTATTTGCAATTACAGTGACAAAATATCCAGCAAATAGTAATGTCAACATACCTATGTCACACAGCTCTAGTCCATGAGGAATCTAAGCAGATGACACACGTTGTGACCCACACCTGTGAAACCGTAAGGGAAAGTGACAACTCAGTGGGTGAAATCGACAGACAGGAGAGAGGTAGAAGTTTAAAAGCACTTGTAGTAGGCAGGAATGTATTCTCACATGTGTTTCACTGGAAATACTGCTGGATGACTGAGTCCCTGTTGTCAATGTCTTCTTCCTCTGCTTCCTCCTCATCACTGTCCACAGGCTCCACAGCTGCCACAACCCCGCCATCTGGACCATCCTCCTGCAGAAAAGGCACCTGTCGTTGCAAAGCCAAGTTATGAAGCATACAGCAGGCCACGATGATCTGGCACACCTTCTGTAGTGAGTAGAATAGGGATCCACCTGTCATATGGAGGCACCTAAACCTGGCCTTCAGGAGGCCGAAGGTGCGTTCGATCACCCTCCTAGTCCGCCCATGGGCCTCATTGTAGCGTTCCTCTGCCCTGGTCCTCACCGGGGTCAGTAGCCATGACAGGTTGGGGTAACCAGAGTCACCTAATAGCCACACCTGGTGCTTCTGTAGTTGACCCATCACATAAGGGATGCTGCTATTCAGCATGATGTAGGCGTCATGCACTGAGCCAGGGAACATGGCATTCACATGGGAGATGTACTGGTCTGCCAAACATACCATCTGTACATTCATGGAATGATAACTCTTCCGGTTCCTGTACACCTGTTCACTCCTGTGGGGGGGGACCAAAGCCACATGGGTCCCATCAATGGCACCTATGATGTTGGGGATATGTCCAAGGGCATAGAAATCACCTTTCACTGTAGGCAAGTCCTCCACCTGAGGGAAAACGATGTAGCTCCGTATGTGTTTCAGCAGGGCAGACAACACTCTGGACAATACGTTGGAAAACATAGGCTGGGACATCCCTGATGCCATGGCCACAGTTGTTTGAAAAGACTCACTTGCGAGGAAATGGAGCACTGATAGCACCTGCACTTGAGGGGGGATTCCTGTGGGTTGGCGGATTGCTGACATCAGGTCAGGCTCCAGCTGGGTACACAGTTCCTGGATTGTGGCACGGTCAAACCTGTAGGTGATGATCAAATGTCTTTCCTCCATTGTCGACAGGTCCACCAGCGGTCGGTACACCGGAGGATTACGCCATCTCCTCACATGTCCCAGCGGACGGTGCCTAGGAAGGACAACAGCGAGCACAGAGTCAAACAACTCAGAGGTATGTACCCACAGCCTACACAGAACACCATTCATACAAAAAATGTGGCCTGTATGTGTATTGAGAGTAGGACTAGGTATGTGTGACGCAGTTGGTAATTAGGCCATGTGGGCCCCTGAAATGGCGGCTGCCTGACCTCTAAAGCGGGACAATGGGATGTGAGGTAACTGCGCTGGCGTTGTACACCGTCGCGGTAGGCGGTCGAAGACCACGGTGCAATACTGCATTGTTTAACATTGGACCCTATGGGTCCCAGGAGCCAATGACGATGTACGCTGGCGGTGATGGTACGCACCGCCGTGGACGTGACCGCCGCGGACGTGACCGCCATTTTCTATCACTTCAATCACTTGATACCTGATCTTCAACAGGAGAGGACCTACACTGCAAGTGCTGCTGTGACCTCGGTCTGGAAGAGACAATGGCTCGTGCGTCTGGGGAAAGGGCCCCTGCCTTCACATCGGAAGAGTTGGAGAAGCTCGTGGACAGGGTCCTCCCCCAGTACACGCTACTCTACGGTCCTCCAGAACAACAGGTAAGTACACAGGGAGCATGCTGTATGGGCTATGCCTGTGTGGAGAGGGCTGGTTGTAAGAAGGAAGAGGGCAGAGTTCTGAGTGAATGAAAGACGGTGGGTGCATGTGCCACTTGGCAAGGGTGGGGATGGGGGCCACTCACTTTGACGGTGCAGGTGGTAATGACTTCTCTTCTTCCCCTGCACATTTCATGTAGGTCAGCGCCCACCAGAAGAAGGATATTTGGCGTGCCATCGCCAAGGACGTCCGGACCCTGGGGGTCCACCACAAACAGAGCACCCAGTGCCTGAAGAGATGGGAGGACATTCGCCGCTGGAGCAAGAAGATGGCGGAGGCTCAACTGGGGATGGCCTCCCAACGTGGGAGGGGTGCCCGTCGAACCATGACCCCCCTGATGTTCCGGATCCTGGCGGTGGCCTACCCTGAGTGGGATGGGCGCTTGAGGGCATCACAGCAGACACAAGGGGGTGAGTACACTCTCGTTCTGCTGACTTTGCGCGCAGTGGAGGGGTCTGGGTGGTGGAGGAGGGCTGTGGGTTACCCTAGGCCAGGGCGAGTTCCGTAGGCTAGGCCCCTTCGTGAGGCATGGCCCTGTGGCCCCCAACCCCACCTCTGTAGAGTACCAAGTACAGCTATTCATGCACCTGTGTCATCTATGTGTGCAGATGTCTTCCATAGCCTTGTAGGCCATTTCCCAGGAATTGCACTGTAGATCACAACAGCGCGACGTAGTGCAGGGGGCTGCTGTGTCCGTCTTGTCCGCCAACGGTAGCGGTAATCCATGCACTCAACCTGTCTTTCTCTTGTTCCCCCCCCCTCTTTTTGCGGTCTCCCTGTTCTTGTATGCATTAGCATCATCAGGCGGAGGTGCAGTGGCACCGGAGCACGAGGGAGCTGCATCCCACATGAGCATGGAGGCCCATACTACGGACTCTGAATACACCAGTGGGACAGAGGGCGAGGGGAGCACCACGGCGGTCACAGGATCTGCAACCAGCGACACAGACTCGTCCTCCGATGGGAGCTCCCTTCTGGTGGCGGCAACATCTGTGCCCCCCACTTCAACAGGTACAGCCGCCACCCCCCCTACCAGCACCGCCCTCCCAGCAGCCCCTCAGCCTTCGCCCCGTGCCCGCTCACCCAGGAGGGTGGGCATCACCTTTGCCCCAGGCACCTCAGCCCCTGCCCCTGTCACCTCTGCTGCCCTCAGTGAGGAGGCCATTGACCTCCTCAGGTCACTCACTGTTGGGCAGTCTACCATTTTGAATGCCATCCAGGGTGTAGAAAGGGAGTTGCAACACACAAATGCATTCCTGGAGGGCATTCATTCTGGTCAGGCTGCCCTTCATCGAACCGTTCAAACTCTGGCCTCAGCACTGATGGCAGCCATTGTCCCTGTGTCTAGCCTCCCCCCTCCAACTTCCTCCACCCAGACCCAATCCCCTGTACCTCTGCCTATCCCAAGCACACCATCAGACCAGCCTGCACACACCTCACCACACAACGGAAGCTCAGGCAAACATAAGCACCACACATCCCACAAGCACTCACGCAAGCATCACACACATACAGACACACCAACATCCACTGCCTCCACTGTGTCCCCCTCGTCGTCGTCTCCCTCCTCCCTCCCAGTCTCGTCTACACTCACACCTGCATGCACTACCACTACAGCCACTACGTCCCTCTCCAGCACACCCACCACCACACCCCGCTCACGTGCACTCACCACCCCCACTACCATTCACACGTCCCCTGTGTCCTCTCCCAGTGTGTCTGTGATGCCCCCTCTGAAGATACACAAACGCAGGCACACACCCACCCAACAGCCATCGACCTCACGACAGCCTCCAGCGCATGCTCCTGCACCCAAATCCACAAAAGTTACACCTCCTACAACCACCACCTCTTCCTCCACTCCCAAACCCCCTCCAGCTACCCGTCCCAGTGTCTCCAAACAACTTTTCCTGTCCACCCTTAACCTATTTCCCACCACCCCCCTTCCAACTCATAGGTCCCGTACTAGCACCTCAGCCACAAAATCACCGGGACCAGTGGTGCCTGTTGTCACAGGTATGTGGAGTGCACCGGCCACCAGGCCAGCCAGTGTATCACGGAGCCAGAGCACAGCCAGTCTCCCCCCCTGTGAAGCACCAGAAGTTGGCCAGTGCCCGGCGGGAGAGGGGGAAGACTCCAGCCACCCAAGCCGCTCACAGGGGTCACGGGGGGAGTGTGGACTCAGCAGTGACTCCTCCCAAGGTGGGGAAGGGGCAGAAGAAACCCGCAAAGTCTGGGAGGACCAGCACGGCGGAGAAGACCGCCATCATCCCCGCTGGCCAGGAGGCCCCCACCAGCCACAGCCCAGCTGCCCAGGAGGGCCCCTCCAGCCACAGCCCAGCTGCCCAGGAGGGCCCCACCAGCCACAACCCAGCTGCCCAGGAGGGCCCCACCAGCCACAGCCCAGCTGCCCAGGAGGGCCCCGCCAGCCCCAGACCAGCTGGGCAATGAAGGACCGCCAAGTCAAGGACCGCTGAACAGGGCAAGGACCGCCAAGTCAAGCACCACTGAACAGGGCAAGGACCGCCAAGTCAAGCACCGCTGAACAGGGCAGGCACGCTGAACAGGGCAAGGACCGCCAAGTCAAGCACTGCTGAACAGGGCAAGGACCGCCAAGTCATGCACCGCTGAACAGGGCAAGCACCGCTGAACAGGGCAAGGACCGCCAAGTCAAGCACCGCTGAACAGGGCAAGCACCGCTAAGTCAAGCACCTCTAGCCCATGAGCGGCAGGGGCAGTGACGCAACAGGGACCGTCACGGGGTGAGTGATGCACTCTGGGCACAAAGCCCCCTCCAGAACCAGTGGAGACATGCATCCACTCTGTCTGTCCTTGGCAGGATGAAGCACTCTGGGCACAAAGCCCCCTCCAGAACCAGTGGAGAGAAACATACACTACCTCTGTCCTTGGCAGGATGAAGCACTCTGGCCACAAAGCCCCCTCCAGAACCAGTGGAGACATGCATCCACTCCGTCTGTCCTTGGCAGGATGAAGCACTCTGGGCACAAAGCCCCCTCCAGAACCAGTTGAGAGAAACATCCACTCCGTCTGTGCTTGGCAGGATGAAGCACTCTGGGCACAAAGCCCCCTCCAGAACCAGTGGAGACATGCATCCACTCCGTCTGTCCTTGGCAGGATGAAGCACTCTGGGCACCAGTCCCCCTCCAGAACCAGTGGAGAGAAACATCCACTACCTCTGTCCTTGGCAGGATGAAGCACTCTGGGCACCAGTCCCCCTCCAGAACCAGTGGAGAGAAACATCCACTCCGTCTGTCCTGGGCAGGATGAAGCACTCTGGGCACAAAGCCCCCTCCAGAACCAGTGGAGACATGCATCCACTCCGTCTGTCCTTGGCAGGATGAAGCACTCTGGACACCAGTCCCCCTCCAGAACCAGTGGAGAGAAACATCCACTACCTCTGTCCTTGGCAGGATGAAGCACTCTGGGCACAAAGCCCCCTCCAGAACCAGTGGAGAGAAACATCCACTACCTCTGTCCTTGGCAGGATGAAGCACTCTGGGCACCAGTCCCCGTCCAGAACCAGTGGAGAGAAACATCCACTACCTCTGTCCTTGGCAGGATGAAGCACTCTGGGCACAAAGCCCCCTCCAGAACCAGTGGAGAGAAACATCCACTACCTCTGTCCTTGGCAGGATGAAGCACTCTGGGCACCAGTCCCCCTCCAGAATCAGTGGAGAGAAACATCCACTACCTCTGTCCTTGGCAGGATGAAGCACTCTGGGCACAAAGCCCCCTCCAGAACCAGTGGAGAGAAACATCCACTACCTCTGTCCTTGGCAGGATGAAGCACTCTGGGCACCAGTCCCCCTCCAGAACCAGTGGAGACATGCATCCACTCCGTCTGTCCTTGGCAGGATGAAGCACTCTGGGCACAAAGCCCCCTCCAGAACCAGTGGAGATTGACATCCACTTGAGAGACTGTGGCTTTGCACTCCCCAGGATTGAACAGTGGGCAAACCACCCACTGTATGGACTTGAGAGACTGTGGCTTTGCACTCCCCAGGATACATCAATGGGCATGGAGCCCCATCGCGGATCTGGCGTCGTGCACTCATCCGGCTGAGGTGCCCCACCTTCCCTTCCCCCTGAGGTGCCTGTTGTGTTTCTATCTGATGCCCCTGTAGTGTTCTCTCCGTCATGTTCGGGTATCTTGTGTGGGCCTCGCCCATGTATTTTGGGCCCAGTGGTCCACGGACTATGAATGGTGCATTACCTGGACTACTATTCGTGGTGTATATTTTGTTAATAGTGTATATATGTATATTTTTGCTTGCTCTATTTTGATATATTACAATGGTTACACTCATTTCCTTTTGTCTTTGCATTCTTCCGGGGGGGTTGTGGGTGTTACTGTAATGTTTGGATATGCATTGGTGTGTGTGTTGTAGTGGGTGAGGGTGGGGCTGGGGGTTGGGGTGTTCCGTGTGTGTGTCCCTGTTTTTTGCCTCCCCCTCCCCTATGTCGTAGGTGCAGTACTCACTGTGGTCTTCGCCGCCGGCGTTGGTGCTCCTGGTACAGGAGCAGGAAGACTAGCGCAGGAAGAATATGGAGTTCCGGCTCCATGGTGTCGTCGTTCCTCGTGGAGTGTGTAGAGGTGAGCGTTTTCCCTTCGAAATGCCTGTTTCCGCCGTGTTTTTATCCGCGGTGAATCCGCCCCGGAAAAGGTGGCGGATTGGCCTGTCATAATAGTGTGGGCGGTACATTGTCTCCCGTCTGTCTGTTGGCGGTGACCGCCGCGCTGTTTGTTTGTACCGCCGTGGCGGTCTGAGTGTTAAAGTGGCTGTCTTTGTTGGCGGTTTCCGCCATGGTCGTAATTGCAAATTTTTTACCGCCGGCCTGTTGGCGGTCTTACCGCCGCTTTAACACCGTCCGCCAGGGTTGTAATGACTACCTCTGTCTTTTTATCTCCCGGTCAACCTTGGGCTTCTAAGAAAGGACCGCAAATGTATCTCGTTTATTTTGGTGGGTTTACTTTATGAAAATACTGTACACATGTCCTAAATCTGATGGTTTCTCTTTTTCTCTTCGTTTAAGGCTTATGACCCAGAAGTGTGAGGTTTTCCACCTAGGATCTCGGAATAAGCATAAACAAGTGCATGTAAGTCACTGGTATTGCTTTACTAACGCACCATTCACCAATTTCACCCAGGAGTGAGCATGGTTGAGGGTTATGTGTACTCTTAATTTAGCAGCAAGTGATATTGATTCAGAGAAACCTCTCAGGGTATGAGTGCCAACATCAAGTGACAGGTGTGGTTATGATTCCACCATTATTATAAATTCCCAAGTGTTTAGTGATGTGCCAGTCAAAGGAAAAATTGCAAAAGATACACACAAAAAAAAAAGAAAATGCTCCACACTTGTTCCCAATCCCTACAAACACTCAATGTCATTTTGGACCCACCACCCCCAAGTTAAGACTCTGGCACGCACTTTGTCGAGCCATGTCCCTCCTGGAACGCAGCTGGGACTTATGGCCTGTCGGCGGGAAACTCCGTCTTCGTTTCTCCCTTCGACTTCTGGGTCAGGGGCTGGGAAGATATAGAGACTCTGGTCGTAGAGGCCCTGTTCAGACTCTTCCCCTTCTGGTTCTACATTGTGATGCTTAAAGAAACAGCAACTCTGATCCTGTGAAGAAACAATATGAATGTCATTTGTATCGACGTCAGGTCATGAATTCCACATCATGCAGCCAGGCAAATCCTCAGCCTCGACACCCCCCCTCCTTTTTCTGGTGGGAACCCTGATGACCTTTTTGGGAGTCCCCCCACCATATGCCTTTATGGACACGCTGGTGCTGACTCAGATGTCTACCTCCTCAGAAAGATTCCTAGCATCAGTAAGCTTGCTATCAACCAGGTGTTGGCGCAGCTCTGGAAAACAAGTATCAAGCATGTGCTCCTTAAAAATTAAGTTGCATAGTCCTGAATAATCATCAACCTTGCTGCTTCTCACCTGGCCCCTCAGCGCCTTGCTGGCATAATCCAAGAAATCCACCCACGTTTGTGATGAGATCTTGTGGCTGCTCCTGAATCTGAGCCTCACCTCTCAGGGGTCAGTCCAAACTTACTAACTAGAAGGCCTTCATTGCAGTGTAGCAAGTCTGGTCCTCTATCTCTAGTGTAAGGAGTGTGTCCCACCCCACCATGGGCATATACCACCATGGACTACCACCACAGAACTCCTCTGGGATCTTGTCCACTCTCAAAACCACTTCATAGGCTGCAAACCATTTTCAATGTCATCCCCCACTACATCCCCCACTACATAACTGGGCACCTGATCCTTGGGTATCCTGACTCTGGACTCACCTGTGGACACTGCAGGTATGCTGCCACCATTACTGTTGCTGGACCCCTCTCTCAGGGCTTTGATGTCCAGCTCTCTCATGCTGAGCTCATGGGCCATTTATCTCTCCTCCATGGCCAGCTTTTTCTCCTTTAGAGCCTATTATTTCTCCATTTTGTCAAGGGCATGTTCCTTTTCTAACTTGGCAAGATTTAGGTTTAGCTTTCTCTCCTCCATCCAGTCCTCCAGCTCCTCTAGGGACAGGTTCCTTGCAAACACAACGCTGTCTGGTCTACTGCTGAATTCCAGTCCTGGGAGGATGTTACACCCCCTCGCCCATTCAGTAGCCTGCATGACAGGACCCTCTGTCATGTCCTGCTCTAATCCATCCTCAGACACACACCCACCCTCCTCATCCATTTCTTCTTCTGGTTGGGCTGCTGCTCATACTCTTAAGGCTTTTTGAAGCTCTGCCTTCTTGTCACTTCCCTTATGGAACACCCTTCTCTCCTGGTAGAAATCCTTCAGCTAGGTTGGCCAGCTCAAATTTCATATTGCCAGGTAGGACCACAGACATGGCAGAAAAAAGGACTTTGGGAAAATTAAAAGATGTCAGGGAGAGTCAAAAAAGGTTTGAATGGTCTTAAGTGTAGAGTTTTAGTGCACACTTAATTACCATATGATATTGCACTATCACAAGTCCTATCCTCACTGCTGATCACCAATATTAGAAATTATGGCCCTCATTCTGACCCTGGCGGTCTTTGACCGCCAGGGCGGAGGACCGCGGGAGCACCGCCGACAAGCCGGCGGTGCTCCAATGGGGATTCCGACCGCGGCGGTAAAGCCGCGGTCGGACCGGCACCACTGGCGGGGTCCCGCCAGTGTACCGCGGCCCCATTGAATCCTCCGCGGCGGCGCAGCTTGCTGCACCGCCGCGGGGATTCTGACCCCCCCTACCGCCATCCAGATCCCGGCGGTCGGACCGCCGAGATCCGGATGGCGGTAGGGGGGGTCGCGGGGCCCCTGGGGGCCCCTGCAGTGCCCATGCCACTGGCATGGGCATTGCAGGGGCCCCCGTAAGAGGGCCCCTACATGTATTTCACTGTCTGCTGCGCAGACAGTGAAATACGCGACGGGTGCAACTGCACCCGTCGCACAGCTTCCACTCCGCCGGCTCGATTCCGAGCCGGCTTCATCGTGGAAGCCTCTTTCCCGCTGGGCTGGCTGGCGGTCTGAAGGAGACCGCCCGCCAGCCCAGCGGGAAAGTCAGAATTACCGCCGCGGTCTTTCGACCGCGGAACGGTAACCTGACGGCGGGACTTTGGCGGGCGGCCTCCGCCGCCCGCCAAGGTCAGAATGAGGGCCTATGTCTCTAGTTGGCAGAGGTATGCACCCTGTCCAATTAGGGACCACAATTCTAGACAGCGTAAGTCAGATACACACCCTAAATTAACCTGTGCTCATACTTTGGTAGCTTGGCACAGAAGAGTCAGACTTAACATAAGAGGCAATGTGTAAAGTATTTTGTGTAACACACACACACACACACGCACACACACACACACACACACATAGTAACACAGTGAAAACACCACAAAAAGACTAAACACTGGTTTAGAAAAATTGAGGATATTGATCTAAGTAAAACAAGACCAAAATGACAAAAACCAAAAGTCAAGATATTAATTTTTAAAGATTCAACTAAAATAAGTGCTTAGAAGTCACTAGCATTGAAAAGCTTACTTGAGGTCGCAAGGGACTGTTGCAATTCCAAGGATCAGGCTGACCACGATGGAGGGTAGGCAACTACAGAAACCACTCAGGGTCTGCTGAAGAAGTACCTTGTATGGAGCAAGCGTCAACGGCACGGAGCAAATGCGAAGGTGATGTAGTGATAATTTCCAAGCAGTCGGGTCCTGCGTTGACGTTGAGCTCTGTAAAGATAAATGCAATGTGTTGTTGTTGATCCTCACAGAGCATTGTCAACACGCAGCTGAGACTGTGAATCTGCTGTCATCGAACAGCCTCTGATGCGTTGGTTCCGACTGGGGCAATAGCGATGAAGTGTTGGTTTTGAGCAGAAAGCAGCTGCAAAACCCTCTTCTGTGATTTAGAACTGGAGGGGGCACCTCAGCCAAGGGTAAGACTCACAGATGGCAGAGTCCAGCAGCACCAGGAGAGTTTTAGGCAGCCATTGATGTCCTTGACACTGCAGAAGTACAGGAGGCAAACCAGCAAGCCCTTGGAGTCACTCTGGGTTCAAGTAAGATGGGTCCAGTCCTTGTCCTCAGCAGGGCAGGGATCAGCAGGGTAGCAGAACAAAGCAGTAAAGCAGTTACTTAGAACAGTCAATCCAGACAGAGTGCAATCCTTACAGCACCTTAGTCTTTACTCCAGCAGAGTTCTTCCCAGTTTCAGTAGTGTACTGAAGCCCTGAGGTTACACCTCCAGTGCTTAAACCCAAATGTGCCTTTGAAGTGGGGATGACTTCAAAGCAGCTCCTTAAAGTGCACAGGTCCTCCTTTAATCCTAGTTCTGGCTCCAGACTGTCAGTAGGGGGTAATCAAACCTTTGGCTGGGGACAGGCATTACCCTATTGAAGTATAAGTGTCAGCTCCCTTTTACTGTTTCTGCCCAGGGAGGCCCATCAGAATGCAGATGAATGCAGATAAGTCCTTTGTCACACTCACCCTTCCTGTGTTTGCGGCACAACGTGTGGCAGTCACCTAGCCCAGGTGTGTTTTTGGGGACCGGCTGCAAGGCACACAGATCACTAAGAGCAGAGAAATGTCCACTCTCTAAAAGTGTTATTTCTAAAATAGTAATGTTAAATCTGACTTTACCAGTAAAGAGGATTTATCATTACCATTCCAATGATATGAGACATGATGTAGCTACTCCTCTCTGATCAGGAATTACATCTAAAAGTATATTAAGTAATTCCCAGTGCTACCCTATGAGAGGGAGTAGGACTCACAGTGAAAAAAGTTGACTTTGGGAGGTTTTCAATACCAGGACATGCAAAATGTAAAAAGTAAATGTCCTGCCTTTTACTTACATGGCACCCTGCACTATGGGCTACCTAGGGCATACCTTAGGGGTGACAAATATGTAATAAAAGGAGAGTTTAAATGCCAATTCGAAGTGGCTGCGAAACTGCACACACACTGGCCCTGTAATGTAGGCCTGAGACATGTTTAAATGGCTACTTTAGTGGGTGGCACAATCAGTGCTGCAGGCCCACTAGTGGGACTTAATTTATAGGCCCTGGATATATGGTATACCACATTACAAGGGACGTACAAGTAAATTAAATGTCCAAATTGTGGACACACCAATATTACCATGTTTTAGGGGAGAAGCACATGCACTTTAGCACTGGACAGCAGTGGTAAAGTGCTCAGAGTCCTAAGGCCAACAAAAAGATACAGGAAAAATGTGAGGCAAACAGACAAAAAGATTGCGGGAAGACCATCCTAAAGCTGTCAGATCTACCAATTGAGCACAACTGGAAAATATTCTTGTTAATCACTGCAGTGCAGTGATGTCAGAACAGTGGTCAACCAGAATGGTTAACCACATTTGTGATGTTGCTAACAATAGCTTCCCCTTTTTTATGCCATTTCACCTAGGTCTTGTGGGGACTTGAGAGTGGATGGCTGTGTACCCCACTTCATCCCACCACTGCTGTGTCTCTGCAGAACCAAAAGACACAGGAGGATGTGAGCAGTGCTGTACCTAATCCAAGCACCTTCTCTTCTGTCATTGTGGGTCTCTACAGATCCATTCTGATAGGACAGGTCAACCCACGTTGACTAGTGGGTCTCAGAGCTGCTGTTAGCATGGTGACTGTTCTCCACTCCCAGTGTTGAAGCTGAGAGAGTGATTTGGGGCTGAGAGGGAGTGGGATGACTCAGAGCTGAGAGGGAGTGGGATGACTCAGAGAGTGGCGGTGATATGAGACAAGATACCTATTTTTTAGTTTTGGTGGGAGAAGGGGTTTACATAGGGTGGTGTCAGTAGGAAGGTATTCTTTCCAGTTCGGAGAAGAGGGTATACGCAGGTGATGGTGGAAGTGGGTGTCAGGAAGCTAAGCATTTATATGATGTATTCAATTTGGGGATGGAAGGGTATATATCAAGGGTGGTGGTATGTGTCTGTGGCAGAAGTGCAATTTTAACTTGTTTGGTTCATTTTACATTACATGTTGTATTTTACATTACATGTTGTATAGGGCATCAGAATTACTACTCTGCCCTGCATACATGAGAAAAGGGCAGATGATTTGAAGGGACCAAATACAAGATACACTTATAGGAGGCTAAAATGTGAATAACAAGGATGTATTTAATCTGTGCTCTATCCATGACATCTTAGGCAACTCTATAGGAAGTAATACCCACTCTGGTTTTGGAGTGTTGAGGTATACTACATGAGTGGGGATTAACAGAGGATGTAAAATTCAAAGAACAGATGTCTGGGATTGATCAATTAAACCTAAGTGAATCCAGCTCCCCAGTCCAAACACAAGCAGGTGTTCCAACAATATGTTATTGTGTCAAAGACTGGACATGCAGCTTGACTCTTCTTCCTTTACTTAGAGGCTCTGAGGAGAGGGGGACTGGTCCAATGTTGTTGCTGGGTGTAGTATGGATTACGGAGAGGATGTCCTCTGAAAAGTACTGAAAAGCCAAAAGGCACATAAACTTCAAAAGTGCTGTGTCCCAGTTGTAGGACTGTTCTTGCAAGACTGATGTTTTTGATCTTTGTAAGATCTATGGAAGACCAGAAATGGAACAGACCAGGAGGTTTCAGAATTGGATATATATATATATATATATCTCCAAGACATGTTGATGTGAAGTTAGGAATAGTAAATCTATAAGTTTTCTATACGCACATAACTTTGGATATTTTTGTCTTCAATATTGGTCTTCCTTATTCTGTCCATGATATTCTTACATGACAATATTTCTGTGCTCAATATTCAATAGTTCAACCGTGGCTTCCCATAGGCATCATACAAGCAGCAGATATGTGGTCTTCTGCAGGTGGTGTAGTATACAGTGCTAAGCTCATGGATTTTGTATATAGTAAATTATATGGCTGGAAGGGCTTTGAGTCTGGTTGGATCTTATGATCTAAGAGTAGGTTTTTCCCACTTAAACACATTATTATCAATTGATTAAAAATAATAATTGCATAGTATATTTTGATTACTTTTGGACAGTGTCAAACTGGACTACAGGGCAATCAGGCAGTGCCTGATGGGTTGGTCTGACAGATCAGGTTGTGGGTCAGTTTGTCGGTTTTTTAGCAGTTTGTGAGTCTGTTTTCTGGCTAGGTTTGCCTTTCTTCTGGTATTTTTTGCTATATTACTATATTCATTGCCTGTAGCAAACACAAATGCATGCAATCTCCCATACCTTGCAAAATATCCATATAGCTAGTTTTGACAAGTTCAAAACTGACCTGATTTGCAAATGTGGTCAACTTTTTTTAGCTATCTGATTCATTGATGGGGGCACTCATTTGTGTGCCTATTTATTTGTCCCAGTCCGTCCCTGCTTTTGGAATTAAACTGAGATTCCTCTCAAGATTATGATGAGTTGCCTTATTTGATGAGAACATTATTCAGATATAAAAATATTTTGGCAATACAAATTGATCTTTTTCTTTGATTGAAAGTTATTTTTGTGAATGTTTTAACCGGTGCATACACAGCATCTTGATTCCCTATTGTAACCCCTTACAAGGATCACTTTACAATAACCAGTTACTTGTCCATCCTTAAGTAGGGCAATATCTTCTGCTCAGTTTCTCTGCAGCAGAGATGTGCTTGCTACTGCAAAATGAGTTCCTGTATTCATTTCTCCTCTGGTTTCCATGGTAATGGTTTAATGAGCAGGTATTGTCTCAGCACATAAATAGCTCCAGCAGTAGCTGGGCTGTCTTTGCAAGACGGAATCCTTACGAGATCCGACAGACACATTCAGCATTCTAGCTCCATACCCCATGGTCAGACATAAAGAGCATAATTAGTCCCTGATGGAGGTCACATTGCTCTAAATACAGTGGGCAAGGCAGAAGCTCCATGCTACTGCTGCAAATGTATTTTTTTGTTGTATGAGCCCAGTGTGCATGGAAGCTGTATGACTAATGCTCTGATATACACAGACATAGAAATTTAATCGTTGTTGCGTGAAGGATGGTGGAGAAGGACTGCGCACACAATGCTTCACAAGGATCTTATGGTGGGGCGTATCTGAGTCAATAAATAACAAGAATTTTCAATGCATTGGGTCTCGCGTTTGCTCTAGTTAGAGCTATTAGGTTTTAAATTCCTAATTGGACTTTTCTTGCCACATAAATTGAAAACAAAAAGTAAAACAGTTGACATAAGGGAGCCGATTCAAATCGCCAGGGCAGCCATGAGCGTGAAGGAGAGACACAAAAGGAAAAAGAAGTTTGCTTGCAGTCAAACTATTGGCAAACGTACAATTATCCATGTAACAGGATCAGTGTCCAAGGCGGTAACAAAACCGCCCCCGGAGGGACAAACGGAAACCAGTTACTAATAATAACAAAGGATTTTTGAAAGGCAAGCCCATGAATGAGTGATAGTGATAGGCGTGCAGTGGGCGTGATTAAAAGCTTACAGACAGATTACAACAGGTCAAAGCGCTTGCACGCGCGACCTAAAAAGGGTGTGTAGTGCCAACATTTCCCAACGACCATATAGCACCATTTCGTTAAAGGACTCCACACCTATAACTCGGCAGCCTGAGTTAAGCAATATTAGACCTATATTTATACTATTTTAGCACCGCATTCGCGTCACTTTTTGACGCAAAATCGGGGCAAACTTACAAAATACATTTTTGTAAGTTTGCGCCACTTTTGCGTCAAAAAGTGACGCGAATGCGGTGCTAAAAAAGTATAAATATGGACCTTTGGGCTTAATAATGTCCACTTAGTGGAAGTGCTTCTTCACAGCCCCGATCATCTCAGCTCTGCGGTTCACAGCCATGTCATCGATCGTCGTGACACATACAATAGGGGTGACCTATATAGCTACCGAATTGGACCTATGTCACGTGAACACTGTAGCCAATGCTGACTTTTAAGCTCACAGACAGATTACAACAGGTCAAAGCGCTTGCACGCGCGACCTAAAAAGGGTGTGTAGTGCCAACATTTCCCAACTACCATATAGCACCATTTCGTTAAAGGACTCCACACCTATAACTCCGCAGCCTGAGTTAAGCAATATTAGGCCTATATTTATACTTTTTTAGCACCGCATTCGCGTCACTTTTTGACGCAAAAGTGACGCGAATGCGGTGCTAAAAAAGTATAAATATGGGCCTTTGGGCTTAATAATGTCCACACAGTGGAAGTGCTTCTTCACAGCCCCGATCATCTCAGCTGTGAGGTTCACAGCCATGTCATCGATCGTCGTGACACATACAATAGGGGTGACCCATATAGCTACCGAATTGGACCTATGTCACGTGAACACTGTAGCCAATGCTGACTTTTAAGCCAACAGCACTGTGCACACTGGCTAATTCTAACGCAGAATGCAAAATCCTAGTTAAGGGAGGGTTGTTGGCTAACAATCCTGGCAGCACATATTGCGGTACCACTTGGCAACTCTGAGTGAAGGACAAGAGGAACAAAACCACTTGGGTCATGACATGTGTTGTTGCAGTTGTAGGTCACTAATAGTACCTGCTGTAGTGAGATGTAATATAGCCTAAGCAGCAGGCATGTGCTATCAATTGGCTCTTTCTACTCGTAAACGAACATTTCATCATGGATGTGCACAATTCCCCAATCGAAAATGTAGTGAAATGGTCCCTAGAGAATACATCTCTACCACTTGTCATGAGTGAAACCGCAGCCTGGGTTTTTAATGATGGCACGTTGCATCCTGTGACTGGTAGTTTCCCTTTAATAGTATAAGTATTGGTAAAAGAAATCACAGTCTGCAACATGTTGTTGGCTAAAAAGTCAGCAGCATTTAGAGCATGGCAAGGGGCAACTGAGCAGCTATGAAGGAAGACTGTGAAATGTGATTTATTCACAGCCATTTTCTATGTAAGCTTGAAAAATGGTGGAAGAGAAATATGGATCAAGAAAGGGACAGAAGTGAGCAACACTAGTTCGCTGCTTCAGTCCTTTAAAATGCAATGTTTTGCCGATTGTACAGCGACCAATGCCGTCCTGCCTGTGTAACATTTCAGGGGAACCTTTTACCAGTGCTGACTGTTTAGTAAACATTACTTTCCGTGCTGGCATGATTGAGGCAATTTACAAAGTAAAAATTTAACGTTAAAATGAAAATTTAAACTTAAAAGCAGAGAATGCAAAGTGTTGTTTACTGTAAACCCCTAAAGTACCTGAATACATCTGTTTAGCAGATTTACAAATATGTAAAATTACTTTTGATTGCTGCATGGAACTCTAGATATGAATGTTCTAGCATCTTTTTCCATATGTTGACAATGTAACTGCCTTTTGCCACAAGTTTGAGCCCATCAAAGCCTCTGAGGTCAGTAAATCGAGCTTGGGTGGCTACTAGGGATTCCCATGATTTACAGTACTTCATTTCATTCTTCCTAGTATGACGTACCACTAATATATAAAATATTACCAATCAACTCTCCCTCATTAAGGGTGCTCCTTCCTCCTTTGTATCGTCTACACCCTCCAAACATGGACAAACCTTCTTTTAGACTTCAATGGTACCTTCTGTCCAGTAAACTTCCCTCATTCCTTGCAAAAATTGCCCCCCTCTATTGATTTAAACTCGATCATCATCTATAGTCAGTAGGCTTCATCATCCTTCATGCTGTTCACGTCTTCTTGTGTCCATGTTCATATCCCAATGTCAGCATCTCTCAGTCTTAGTGCTGTGCACCCCTTTTTAGAGTTGAGTGCAAAATGCTCTGTCCCTGATGTAATCCCTCTATGGGTTTGTAATCACGCCCATGTCACTCTCATCAGTTTGGTTGGTTTGTGGGCTTGCCTTTTAAAATTAGTTTGATTTCATTAGTGAAAGGCATGCATACGTCATACGTTTCAGGTGTTTAGCCCTCTTCGAGCGCACTGACCAACTACTGAAAACATACGAGGCTCGATGATTTCCGTATAGTTTCTGGACTACTTTTTCTCTTTATATCGCAGCGCGATCTCGCTGGGTAGTAGTCGAGTGATTTGCAGGACATCGACCCTGTTACATGGATATTTGCACTTTTGCGGTTACATGGATACTTGCACTATTGCCGATACGTTTCACTGCAAGCGAGCTTCTGTTTCCTTTTGTGCGTCTGCTTTCCGCTAATGATGGCTGTCGGCTCGCTTATGTGAAACTTCTTTTCAGTTTATGTGGCAAGAAAAGTCCAGTTAAATATGTGAAACTGTTTTACTTTTCATTTTCAATTTATGTGGCAAGAAAAGTCCGGGTAGGAGTTTACAATGGTATTAGCTCTAAACTTGAGAAAACGCGAGACCCATTTCATTGCAAATGCTTGTTGTTTCTCCGCCCTGATCCTCATTTTCATATTCGGGATTCCCCAGCTAGACGTATTAGAGTTTGTGTCTCTATTGCTCAGAGTCTGTGTTCCCTTTCCGAATATTGATCTTTCTTGTGCCATCATGCACTTCTCCTGTGTCTCTATGTCCCACTGTCTGTGCTTTGGTGTCCCTGCATTAACGTGTCTGTCATTTGTTGTCTTTGTATACATAGTCCAAGAGTGAGCCTTTTCCAGTTCCATATTTATACTTTTTTAGCGCCGCATTTGCGTAATTTTTTTGACGCAAAAGCGGCGCAAACTTACAAAATACAAAGGCCCATATTTATACTTTTTGACGCCAAACTGTGCCGGCGCAGTTTTGCGTCAAAAATATTACCGCCGGCTAACACCATTTTGGTGCGCCATGCGGGCGTCATATTTATACTTTGACGCACGGCGGCGCAAACAACAGGTGGGAGTCATTATTTTTGACGCACACCGCGGCGTCAAGTCGTAAAGGAAAACGACGTTAACGCGGCAGAAATGACTGTGGGTCGATTTACGACACCGCAAACCAGATATGCGCCGTTCTTTTTTGACACAATAGAGTCAAAAAAAACATTGAACACAGCCATTTCACCAGAGGTGAGCCAAAATGGATCCCAGATGCCACTACAGACCCCAGGAAGATGACAGCAGACCAGGAACTAGCCAGGAGGACCCACACAAGAACCAGGACACATTTAAGAAGAAAATAAAGTGTCGCTTTAGTGCAGAGGAGCAGGAAATTCTGGTTAAAGAGGTGACGGAACACCAGCACCAACTGTTTGTCACCTCAAAGTTGCCAATCAGTAGGAGAGAGGCCATATGGCAACAAATTGTCGACAAGATTAACAGTGTGGCTGAAGTACGCAGAACAGTCATCGAGTGCAAGAAATGGTGGCATGACTGCAAGCGCAGGACCAAGGAAAAGATGGCCAGGAACAGGAAGGCAGCACTGCAGACTGGAGGTGGGAGTCCAGCACACCAGGAGGCCCTGGACCACATGGAGGAGATGGTCGCAGCCATCATCCCTGAGGAGATCGTCACAGGGATTCAAGGACAGGACAGCACAGACTACCAGGAAACAACACACATGCAGGGTAAGTCGCATGGGGAATTGAAATGCACTAATGTCAACTGCAACCGGGGGGGGGAATACCTACTACACATTGCATGTAAGTCATCATATACATGGAGTGGCATGGGTAAAGGGGCACGGCATGGGGGCATGGCCTGCACAGACAGAAGCTGGGGCACACCATTACACTACACCAACAACAGTCCCATGGGGGCATGCTGTCATGCCAACGATGGAGCAAAGGGAAAGCCACGAAAGGAGGGAAGGCCACTATGTCAAACTGACATCCTGGCACACGTCAGCCAACATACCCCCTACATTAACTAGGGCCCTATTAGCAATCCTCTAGCCATACCGACAACTGCAATGTAACTGCGACAACAGTTGCCACTACCACCTCTGCTCTGTGTGCAGCTCAAGTAGCCAATGGCAGTAACCTCACCATGGATCATACACACCTAAATTAGGGGGTGAGGATGACAACTGCAAAAATCTCCAGAAACAAGACAAAGGCCCCAGTACTCTCAAATGTCAATGCCCATAGTTGTCACAAACATCAGCTACTGTAAACAACAATAGGAGCTACACAGCACTAAGGACACACCCATGCTGCATATGTCAGGGTCCATCCTGTGCCTGGGTAACAAGGCAACATCCCAAATATCATACTGCTCAGACAACAGCATTGAGGAGGGGACACATGTAACTGGTCACTGAAATACACCTGCACAGTCAAAGGAGGAAATAGGACACTGATACGACTATCAGGGCAATCCAATGTAACACACATTCCCCAACATCAGCAGGACACATTAACAATGTCAACATCCATATCGGATCATAACATTGCCATGCATAGGATATGCCACATGTCAATTACATTTAAGTGGATGTGAACGATCAGAGATTGGGGCAGGTCCAGATTGTTAAGTGTGCTGCCAGGGCCATCAGTACACCCACAGCCAGTGAAAGGTCTCACCATGAGAATGGATGTACACGGAGGGTCGAGTAGGAAAAGAAGGTGGCAATTCTCTATTTGGCATAAATCAACACCTAGAGGCGATGAGGCTGATAAGTCTGATAACTC
Organism: Pleurodeles waltl; assembly: GCF_031143425.1. Taxonomy (NCBI): domain Eukaryota; kingdom Metazoa; phylum Chordata; class Amphibia; order Caudata; family Salamandridae; genus Pleurodeles; species Pleurodeles waltl. The sequence goes on along the minus strand of NC_090448.1, from coordinate 168,991,360 downwards.
AATAACATACATGTGACACACAGGTGGGCCATAGGCCTGGAAGAATGCCCATCTGAAGGACTGGAGAAATTAACACAAAACGAGATCACAAAGTGAATTCATCAAAAGGCAGGCATGTCACATCAAAATTGCCACAACACAGACACACTAATTGTACCCTGTTTCATTGCAGAGGAAGATGGATCTCCTGCCGATATGCCTGTCCCAGATTTCCCTGATGACATGGATGACGAGCCGATAAACATTCCCCAGGAGACCATCCAAAAGGTCCTTGAAACCTCCAGACCCCACCTTCAGTCAAAAGGAGGAGCACAGAACAAGCAGCCATCGCAGAGGAATCACCCACCACCCCAATTGTAAGACCTGCCAGCTCCAATGCAGCTGAGGACTCAGACGACACTGGCACCAGCTTTGAGAGAACTGTAGTTGGAGTACAGCGGGAGCTGGCCAAGGAGGTGCGGGTGGGGATGCAAAATATGGCAGCCAGCCTTGAGGGGATGCGTTTGTGCATGATGTCATCTGCAGATCAGGAAGCAGCTATGCAAGCCCTAACATCTATCTTGCAGGAACTGCAGAAAACCCAGAAGGAAATCAGCACAGCTGTAATACAGTTGACCCAACACCTACAACAGCAATCCTGTCAACGCGTGCACGAATGCAACATTGAACCCCTCAGAGCCGACCGGGCTGCCTACCATCGTGATGTGGCTGCTATTCTCAAGAACCAGCAGGCCCTCCTTGCTGCAGTACTGCCCTTAAGACCTTCACAGGGAGCAGCGACCGGGATATCTGACTCCACGTCTTCTAACACTGAGGTGTGTGTTGCCCCTTCACAACCAACAACAACAAGGACAAAGCAGGCAACACACACATCAGAAGAAGAAGACATGGAACAGATCACATTCACAAGGAAAATGACCCGGAAGCACTAGTCCCTGCCACATGGCCAACTATTACCAGGGCCCTGCGCTTTGTAACTTGCCAGTCTTGAAACAACTGTACTCAAGCACTGTTCTGCAAACCACTGTATATCTTGTCACCCAGCCCAGTGATTGCCTCTCTCCTACTCATTGGCTAAGTCTGTCCCTCTGCACTGTCTGAAACAGCAACCCCAGCATGACAAAAGCATTTTGGTAAACCCTTGTGTTGGATCACAATGTAAGATGTCACTATAATGGACTCACAATCATGGACAATGTACAGATAGCACTACAGTACTTTTCAATAAATAGCACTTACACAACAAATCTGTCTCTGGGTAATGTGACATATCAACTGTGCAGTAGATAACTGAAATGTGCCTACTGTCAAATTACGTAGCTTGTCAATACAACTGTCCTGATAATATGTAGTCAGAGAAATCTGCACAGTGCCCATGATTGCATCATACTCTGCCCATCCTGAGGGACAAATCTCATGAAGTGAGAAACCATACACCATCATGCTGTGTTGGACAGAAGAATGCTTCCTCAGGGGATAACTAAGTCATCAAATAGTGGCCGCAAAATGTTGTCAACATGCAAAAATAACACAATAAACATGCCACACTAATCTAAGTAAACACTACAAAAACTGCACAAATGAAGGTGTCTGAGTTAACATACAAATAGGTAATCATGCCGAACTGTGTCACAAATGATGTATGAGGGTCATGAAGACAAGAATACAAGATTGCCAATGAGAACTCATCTTATAAGGGTGTGCATGATCATCACACTGCAGTCAGACCTAAAACTGTTTCCCCAATATCAAATCTGGAAGCACTGTTAGTGACTTTGAAAACACACTTATCAACAGAAACACATTGGGATCCATATTAACTGTGATTGGTGGTTGCAACAAAGGGTCGACACGTTGCAAGGTAGCTCTGGGCTAGCTGCCAATCGTACAGCTCAGTTGGGATTTGTTTATAACACAGGACACAGATGTTATAGCATCAAATTGATGTACACTGAATCCAAACCCACAATCAAGTATCATTCAACACATACTATTAAGGGGTAACCAAATATTTATTAAATGCTAACCATAGATGAGGAAACTGAAGGAAAAATCTTACCTACCCTAATCTACCCTGACTACTCATTACCCATAACTGCCCCTAACTAACCTAAGCTATACTTACTTATCACATGTAACAAAACGTTCTAAACATCTACGCCCCACCCCCCTTATGAGACGGGACACATGGAGGACAACACATACTAACCTAAACACATACTATACTATCCTAAACAAATATATATTTTTTTGTATTTTTTTTTTTTTTACACACAAGAACCCCAACATAGCCCCCCACCCACCCACCCACACATGTAATAAGTAAAAAAAGAAACAAGCAGGCCCCCCCACCCCACACCCACTAACACTAACTAAACTAACAGCCTATACTAACCTAACACTAAGCCCCCTAAGCCCACTAACTATAAGAACAAGGAAAGAGGAGGGAGGGGAGGGAATCATGTCCATCAAATAAAGTGTCTAGAGGTTGGCCCTCCGGAGGGTCCTCTTAATATCCTTGACCCGCCGTTTAATGTGCTGCACGTCCCGGCTCAGGTGGCTCAACTTGCGCAGCACTTTGTCCATCTTATGTTCCATTCTGTTGAAGGCTGCAGGGTCAATAGATGGAGCAGTGGCAGTCTGGGTACCGGTGGAGGAGGTCTGTGTGGGCTGTCCTGCACCGGTGGCAAAGCTGGGGCCAGGAAGTCCTGCAGATGTTGGACCAACAGTGGCAGCTGTGGGTGGGGCCACCTGGCTCTGATTGGTGCTTGTGCTTGTGGTGGCTGTGGTGGGCAAAGTAGGCCCACCCTGTGGGAAGGATCGCCATGCCCCGGAGGCCCGTTCATGGCGATATCGCCGGGCCATCCTCCGGAACCCCGACTCCACCAGCAGGATGTGCTGGTATCGCATGGCCCGGCGCTGAAATTCACGGACCTGGTCTGGAGTCATGTTAGCAGCTGTGAAGACAAATGCAGATATGCTACATTAGTAACTGCATTGTGTGAAACGACACAGCAAGTTAATCAGACATTACATCTACTGTACTTGTAACAGCTCATATCACAATACAGAGCATTGAATGTCCCTGAGGAAGTATATGGCAGGCCAGACTACAAAGGTCACATCACACAAAGCACATCCATAACCTACAAGATGGGTAATAACTGGCTTTGACTTGCAATCTGAGTTCTGACAGTTATCATCTAAGAATCATGCTGCATATCCTCCGCCAAGAGCTGGGCTACAAATGTCAATGTAGGGAAAGCAAGACTAAAGCCACATGGTC